>NC_088422.1:50226884-50536259 GCF_034236695.1 Oncorhynchus nerka
GCAGTATCCCATGGCCACATCGCAGGAGTGGCTCCTGATTGGCTGAGTAGGTTGGGGCGGGGCCGAGTGCAGGTGGATTTCCAAATTCAGCAGACATGCATCGCATTAACCAGCCTGATAATAGCTCATTTCCAATTCAATTAATTTCTCTAATCTCGGAATAAAATAGGAATGGAGTTATAGGCAGAATATCACATTCAACATATAATGTAGCCCCTATAGCCCATCTATCCTATTTAAAAAAAAAGTGAAACAAAAAAAACTGTTCTATTTTGTTAGTTACAAAGGGAAACCCAGGTGACACGAGTCTACCAGGCGAGCTAAATGCCTTTCATGCTCGCTTCGAGGCAAGCAACACTGAAGTATGCATGATAGCACCTGCTGTTCTGGACGACTGTGTGATAACGCTCTCAATAGCTGATGTGAGCAAGACCTTTGAACAGGTCAACATTCACAAAGCCGCGGGGCAGACGGACCAACTGGCAAATGTCTTCACTGACATTTTCAACCTCTCCCTGACCGAGTCTGTAATACCTACATGTTTCAAGCAGACCACCATAGTCCCTGTGCCCAAGAAATCGAAGGTAACCTGCCTAAATGATTACCGCCCAGTAGCATTCACATCGGTAGCCATGAAGTGCTTTGAAAGGCTGGTCATGGCTCACATCAACAGCTTCCTCTCAGATACCCTAGACTCCAATTCGCAAACCACCCCAACAGATCTACAGATGACACATTCTCAATCGTACTCCATACTGCCCTTTCCCACCTGGACAAAAGGAACACCTATGTGAGAATGCTGTACATTGACTACAGCTCAGCGTTCAACACCATAGTGCCCACGAAGCTCATCACTAAGCTAAGTACCCTTGGACTAAACACCTCCCTCTGCAACTGGATCCTGGTCTTCCTGACGGGCCACCTCTAGGTGGTAAGGTTAGGCAACAACACGTCCGCCACGCTGATCCTCAACACTGGGGCCCCTCAGAGATGTGTACTTAGTCCCATCCTGTACTCCAGGTTCACCCATGACTGTGTGGCCAAACACGACTCCAACACCATCATTAAGTTTTCTGACGACACAACAGTGTTAGGCCTGATCACCGACAACGATGAGACAGGCTATAGGGAGGAGGTCAGAGACCTGGCAGTGTGGTGCAAGGACAACAACCTCTCCCTCAATGTGAGCAAGACAAAGGAGCTGATCGTGGACTACAGGAAAAGGCGGGTCGAACAGGCCCCCATTAACATCGACGGGGCTGTAGTGGAGCAGGTCGAGAGTTTTAAGTTCCTTAGTATCCACATCACCAACGAACTATCATGGTCCAAACACACCAAGACAGTCGTTAAGATGGCAAGACAACCCCTTTTGCCCCTCAGGAGACTGAAAAGATTTGGCTGCACCATCGAGAGCATCCTGACCAGTTGCATCACCGTAAGGCGCTACAGAGAGTAGTGCGTACGGCCCAGTACATCACTGGAGCCAAGCTTCGTGCCATCCAGGACCTATATACTAGGTGTCAGAGGAAAGACCCAAAATTGTCAGAGACCCCAGTCACTCTTGTTTTCTCCGCTACCGCACGGCAAGCGGTACCGGAGTGCCAAGTCTAGGACCAAAATGCTCCTTAACAGCTTCTAACCCCAAGCTATAAGACTGCTGAACAATTCATCAAATTGCCACCAGACTATTTACATTCACACCCTCCCCCCTTCAATTTGCTTTGTACACTGCTGCTACTTGCTGTTTATTATGTATGCATAGTCACTTCATTCCTATCTCCATGTACAAATTACCCCGACTAACTTGTACCCTCGCACATTGACTCGGTATCAGTACCCCCTATAGCCTCGTTATTGTTATTTTATTGCATTACTTTGATTGTTTTTTACTTTAATTTATTTAGTAAATATTTTCTTAAGTCTTTCTTGAACTGCACTGTTGGTTAAGGGCTTGTAAGTAAACATTTCGCTGTAAGGTATACACTTGTTGTATTCGGCACATGTGACAAATAAAGTTTGATTTGATGTATGGCAATTTAGCTAGCTAGCTTGCTGTTGTTAGCTAATTTGTCCTGGGATATAAACATTGGGTTGTTATTTTACCTGAAATGCACAAGGTCCTCTACTCCGACAATTAATCCACAGATAAAAGGATGAATCGAGTTTGTTTCTAGTTCTCAGGCTTCTTCTTCAGAATTTATATGGCGGTTGGCAACCAACTTTAAGGTGCATTACCACAACCAACTGGACTGGAGTGTGGACCTCAGTTCATCTTTCAATCACCCACGTGGGTATATGCTCCTAAAAACCAATGAGGAGATGGAAGAGGCAGGACTTGCAGTGCGTCAAAGTGTCACAAACAGAACCAAGTTCTATTTTAGCGCCTGGCTAGGCAGACGCTCGTTGATGCGTGCGAGCAGTGTGGGTGCAATAATTGAATAACATGTATGTGTACATTTATTTTGCGAAGAGAGAGGTGTGGTCAGCATGTAAGGCTTGATCCATAAATGTAATAATTAAATAGGTAGCCTAGCCTACAAAACTAAAACATTCCATATGTTCAAATCAAAATGCCTGATTAACATGACATCAATAACGCAGCCACATGTAGCCTATGATGCAATACTCATGATTATTTTAAGGAGAACAAAATCTACTTAGCCTACATTTTAACATCACTGCAGAAGCGATTCGGCACCTTCTCAATTAAGTAGCCTAGTTTTTTTGTTTGGCTACTTGAATAGATCTAGGCACTATCACTCGCAGCCCACCTCTTCCAATGCATTGTGGAAAAGTGTGCATCAAATTCTACTAGATGAAGTTCTGAAATGAGTATTACATCCTGGCATTTAAATCATACCCTGAACATTTGCCTACGAAGAATGCGTCATGCACAATTGCGTTGTTTCCAGCAATTCCTTGATTTCGCTAGAGCATCTCCATATCTGATTGATCAGCTGTTGTCAAAGCCTAAATTAGTATGACAGGAATCATCAACTAGTCAGTCATGGGTAGATTTTCTTCTTGAGCGGATGGTTAGGGGGACAGAAGCCAATTACAAATCATTTGTAGACTGCAAATTGACCGCAAGAATCCCAAACAGATATGTTTGACTAATAATTTCAAACCTTGCTTATATTTCTTTACGATCACATCTCTCGATTATGTGTGGGAACACTTGAGGACAGATTTCATCAATTAAAAATCCCTTGGAGCTGATTTCCTAGTGTTTTTACAGTCAGTTACATTTTAAGTCGAAAGTTTACATACACTTAGGTTGGAGTCATTAAAACTTGTTTTCAACCACTCCACAAATGTATTATTAACAAACTATAGTTTTGGCAAATCTACTTTGTGCATGACACTAGTATTTTTTCCAGCAATATTTTACAGACAGCTTATTTAACTTATAATTCACTGTATCACAATTCCAGTGGGTCAGAAGTTTACACACACTAAGTTGACTGTGCCTTTAAACAGCTTGGAAAATTCCAGAAAATAATGCCATGGCTTAAGAAGCTGCTGATAGGCTAATTGACATAATTTGAGTCAATTGGAGGTGTACCTGTGGATGTATTTCAAGGACTACCTTCAAACTCAGTGCCTCTTTGATTGACATCATGGGAAAATCAAAAGAAATCAGCCAAGACCTCCACAAGTCTGGTTCATCCTTGGGAGCAATTTCCAAATGCCTGAAGGTACCACATTCATCTATACAAACAATAGTACGCAAGTATAAACACCATGGGCCCACGCAGCCGTCATACCGCTCAGGAAGGAGAAGCATTCTGTCGCCTAGAAAGGAACGTACTTTGGTGTGAAAAGTGCAAATCAATCTCAGAACAACAGCAAAGGACCTCGTGAAGATGCTGGAGGAAACAGGCACAAACGTATCTATATCCACAGTCCTATATCAACATAACCTGAAACACAGCTCAGCAAGGAAGAAGCCACTGCTCCAAAACTGCCATAAAAATAAGCCAGACTATGGGGACAAAGATTGTACTTTTTGGAGAAATGTTGTCTGGTCTGATGAAACAAAAATAGAACTGTTTGGCCATAATAACCATTGTTATGTTTGGAGGAAAAAGGGGGAGGCTTGCAAGCCGAAGAACACCATCCCAATCGTTAAGCACGGGAGTGGCCGCATCATGTTGTGGGGCTGCTTTGCTGTAGGAGGGACTGGTGCACTTCACAAAATAGATGGCATCATGAGGAATGGATCATTTATGTGGATATATTGAAGCAACATCTCAAAACATCAGTTAAAGCTTGGTCGCAAATGGGTCTTCCAAATGGACAATGACCCCAAGCATACTTCCAAAGGTGTGGCAAAATGGCTTAAGGACAACAAAGTCAAGGTATTGGAGTGGCCATCACAAAGCCCTGACCTCAATCCCATAGAAAATGTGTGGGTAGAACTGAAAAGGCGTGTACGAGCAAGGAAGCCTACAGACCTGACTCAGTCACACCAGCTCTGTCAGGAGGAATGGGCAAAAATTCACCCAACTTATTGTGGGACGCTTGTGGAAGGCTACCCAAAACATTTTACCCAAGTTAAACAATTTAATGGCAATGCTACCAAATACTAATTGAGTGTATGCAAACTTCTGACCCACTGGGAATGTGATGAAAGAAATAGAAGCTGAAATAAATCATCCTCTCTACTATTATTCTGACATTTCACATTCTTAAAATAAAGTGGTGATCCTAACTGACCCAAGATAGGGAATTTTTTTTAGGATTTAATTTCAGGAATTGTGAAAAACTGAGTTTAAATGTATTATGCTAAGGTGTATGTTAACTTCCGACTTCAACAGTCCAACAGAAAACCTGGAGCGCAAATAAAACCAACGGGCTGCCAGTTGGGGAACCCTGGAGTTTGACATCCGGGCATTTAAAACATACTTGATTTTCGAAATGTTGCATACTATTAAACTTGTTTTTTTTTGCATACTCAAATGGTCTACTATTTAGTATGGGTATTTGTACATGGCCATTGTCTCATTCGCCTAAGAAGGGTACAACATCATACCATTAAGCCATACAGGATGAACTATAGGTCTGGCAAGGCCAATCAGTCAATAGACCCCATGGTTTCATTATGTGGTCTGGTCTGGTCAGTTTTCTGGCCTATAAACCAGACCTGATCATTTATAGACACTTACTGTAGGGCTACAGACATATGGGCAGGACCAGGCATTTATGTGGTCCTAGAGGCAGACCTATATACAGTACATGTCACACACACAACACTAGAGGCGCTGAGCTCAGGCTATATTCATGTCATCAGTTGGGCCAATCAGAGCTGACACATGACAGTGACACAGAACTCTGAACCGCCTGGACATGCCACAACACACACTTCCCATTAACATCAGAGACATTATCTTACAGCCTCCTGCACACACACACACACACTTGCACTCTTGTATGCACACACACACACACACACACATATAACAAACCATCTCAGAGAAACACAGTCGCAGAGAAAGGCAAGGACACACACATAGAACAGTGTGGTTGATGAACAAGCCTCTCCTTCCTTCCGAATCTTTCAGCTCTCAGTAAACAGCCTGTCCAGATGCGCCCACTTTGACAAGGTGACAACTTGATTGAATCCTTCCTCTAATCAGATAAGTGCTCAATAATTTGTGTGTGTGTGTAGAGGGTCGTGGGGAATGAGGGGAGGACAGACAAAATCCCAGGGTATTATGTAAGGATAACACACACACACATCTCACACCACCTCTCCCCTTATATCTCTCTCCGTCTCTTAATGGTGGTTGTATTTGTGATTGAGGCAATGGCTTGGATCATGGTCAACACACACACACACAAACACACAGTTATGGATGGTAATCCGGCCTAATGGACAATCTTGTGTGGTTGACCTATGTGCTGTCTAATGTCCCCTGGTTCCTACCTGCCTATGCTGATGAGGCTGCATCCACCACTTATCGACCCCTCGTATGGATCTGGAACACACAGTACACACACATGCAGCAATATCAATCACTCACACACACGCTCATTCAATCACACAACATCAATCACTCACACACACACACACGCACACACACACCAAAATCAATCACTCAGCCATGATGCACTCATAGATATGTAGTTCTTTCCTACACACATAGACATACAAACACACAGATACACACGCAAACTGTACTGTATATCAATCAAGTAAATTTTCCACCCACACTCATACACAATTACATGCACACAAGAACATACAGAGTCTGCATCAATTACTGAACACGCACACACACACACACACACACACACACCTATTACTGAACTAATTACATTCCCTAGGAACACAAAGAATACTACGACAATTAAACATTAGGTCAAGGACATTCTGCCAAGACACAACGATCGCTGCATTGACCGTGTTTAATACCATTAACATACTGGTTATGCCATCTTTATAGCCACTAGTCAATACACAGAGAAGATAAACATTGATTTCTGGTCTGGAGGTCATATTATCTGTGATTGTAGACTCTATATCAATTACATAGGCCTAGCACTATTCTGTGAGGCAGAGAGAAAGCATACAAGCCTAGAATAAATTAGCATATTTTAAATGTAGTGACATGATTCCAGGTACAGGCAACAAAGCTAGGGATAAGTGTTATTTTAACTCAAAAATATATTAAAAGCCAAAAAAGCCTGTTAATTCCATGGATATCTTTGTTGGTTAAATCCTCTTGCTAACGGATTAGCCAGGAAAGCTCAAATTAAAAAATCTGAATCTCAGTCAGAGAAGAATGACGAATGCGCAAAAGTCAAACAGAAGCAGGAGAAAATTGGTTTCCTCCTTTTCTGAAGCCACGCAGCACGACGGAGGGTTTATTTTACTCTGCGAGTTAGAGATGATTATTCCCTCTGCTCTCTACTAATTATTTCAACTTTGGTGAGAACCGCAAGTGAAGGCTGCGTTAATCTGCCTTACATCTTTTTCATTCAGCTTTTCTCACGCAGTATAAAATGGTGCTAGCCTCCAGAGACACAGTATAAGGATCTATACTCTGTACTTGTCACAGTGCTGGGTTGGTTCTGTCTGAGGGAGTTACAGAGGTGCCCATGGGCAAACACACATCCATATTTGACTATTCTCAAGTAAACTACAGTTTTGTTTAATCATAAAAAATAAAAAAAAGTGCAATTATCACAAAATTGAAACACTCAAAACAGCTAGTCAAAAAGGCCGTTTCAAAACTCTAAGCACATTTTCAATTGACAAAGTACAACACACAACTTTATTTTTTCACTTAATAACTTAGTCAGGCTTTCATCTAGAAATACATCTTTCACATTGCAATACATGCTTATATAAAGTAATTGCCTTTCACGATGCGATGCTCACATTACTTTTGATATTATTCTCTTCTCTTCAGTTAAAATACATTTTTACTATCGCTTAATCCAACTGCTCTTAATTGATGATCACATAAAAGTTGGGTAAAGCTACTGTAGCTATACATTTAACATGTAAACTGGTTTGTCTAATACAGGTTTTGAGAAGTACATAATGAAAGTGTATATCTGTAAAGTAGAAACATACAAGTAGGAAATATACTCAAATGTACTATTATCATGACTATTCTGATTTTACTTCACAGTAAGCATTAAAAAAGATCAGAGATGTACTGTATGTAGCAAATCAAATCAAAGTTTATTGGTCGCGTACACAGCTGAGCGGATGTTACAGCAGGTGCAGTGAAATGCTTGGGTTTCTAGCTCCTATAGTGCAGCAATACAATCTCAATACAATACAATTCCCCAGTGGGAATCGAACCAAAAACTATTGTGTTGCTAGTGCCATGGTGTTATGAACTGAGCCACAAGTACAATACAACACTGTAAAATGCAATACATAATTACAATACAGATGAAAGATGTATGATTGCCATCCCCATGAGCGTACCCCCCTCCTTCAGGCCATGGATGAGGCATGCAACGACATCAATCCAGATCTACTGAAAGTCAGGCTTGGATTCACCATGCCAAAGGGTTTTTCTCCAGGTGCATGAACAATGATAATATCTACAGCGATTTTTATGAGAACCTATATCCACATTTTCAAGACAGGCATTGATGCAAACTAGTCCCTGCTAAACATTATGTTTCTTTCATTTCTTTCATTTGACTACATTGTGAAAGTTGTTCAGTACATTTTAATGGGTTGGGCAAGTGTATTGCCTATGTGAAAACTAATGTACTGTAGCATATTACATTCAAAGGGCAATTTTGAAACATTTCTTATATTTTTTGCTTTTGGATGAACTGGTGGTTAACATATCTGAATTGAGAAGACATCACTATGTTGTGTTTTGGATCAATGGTTTTGTGGTGAAATATGTCTACAAACAAAATGAATGCACAATGAAAGGTTTTGAATGGCTGCGTTACAAGTGTTACCAGTTTGGAGTTTTGTACGAAGAGTTTAGAAAATTCCCCCACATACTTGTGAAAATAGTACCAAAGCAATCAAAAAAAAGAAAACTCAACCTTTCTCCAGGCTATGTGTGTGTGTGTGTGTGTTTAAATTGAACAAGCCTTTAAGATAAGCCTATGTATTTGGCTGTAACTAAACATCACAGTCAATATACCCTGAAGGAAAGTCAAAGAGCTCAATGGGATCATATGGTTATTTCAATATCAGTTAGAAATGTGATTTTGGCATTGTTACAAAATCAGCTGGGCTATAAAAAGTAACAGGCATTTATTTTGAAGAAAGAGAGGCCTTCAAGACATCCAACCCCCACAAACACACTCAGACAGGAAAGTTGCAGGCACACACACACACACACACGCACACGCACACACACACACACATCAACTCTTATAAAAGTTCAAATGTGCACCATTTCATTAGTTAAAGATGAAAAGATGTGTACAGCTGCAGGGGTCTCAAATCCAAGCTGTGTATACCGATTAAATAAACTACAACTCTAAACGAGTCTACTGCACACATCTCTGATATGAAATTCAGTGAATAAAACATGAAAAATGACATTATTTTGATACATTTTTCATGGTTATTTATTTTCTATAACGCCAGGCTCCAGTGACTCAGAACCTCCGCCTTCTCCTCCCAGGGTGATTCCCAGCATGCATTGCAAAAACAAATTGACTGCCGTGGCCTGAGGAGGCAAGAGAGATTGAGAATCAATATTTCAAAACATCCATTCTTTATTTCTTCCCACAGAACAGACATACAGTATGTCTCCTCCTCTTGAGATGGACTGGTGCATAATGGCCCTCTTTCCTATCTGCACATCAAATCAGAGATCAGGGGTTGTATATATCAAGCATCTCAGAGATGGAGTGCTAGGGTCCATGTAATGTTATTTATTGTGTTGTCTAAAAAGGCCAAACTGATCCTGGGCTCAAGTTGAACAAACCTAACGCAATGGTAAATCTAAGCAAAGGGGGTTTGTCAGAAATATTTCAGCTATTTTCACAGCCGGAAATATGAGCAATAGCTGGCAATGATACAAAAGGGCTGGTTGTTGATAAATAAGTTGTAGGTGTAACGAGGGCTTGGCCACTCATTGGAGAAGCACGTTTTTGGTAACCGGATGAGAGGCGGTCTTTGGAGATGGGGATGTATACTTGAACAAGCTAAATGAAGTATGCTGGTCGGCATACTACCATTCCAGTGTTTTACTTGCTATATTGTATTTACTATGCCACCATGGCCTTTTTTGCCTTTACCTCCCTTCTCACCTCATTTGCTCGCATCGTATATAGACTTGTTTATACTGTATTATTGACTGTATGTTTGTTTTACTCCATGTGTAACTCTGTGTCGTTGTATCTGTCGAACTGCTTTGCTTTATCTTGGCCAGGTCGCAATTGTAAATGAGAACTTGTTCTCAACTTGCCTACCTGGTTAAATAAAGGTGAAAAAAAAAATAATAATAATAAATAAATAAAAATATGTGAGTATGTTTTAGGATGTGCAGTATATTTTCAAATTAAGGCACTCTGACGAATATACCATTTAAATAGCAACAGCCCCTAAAAACCTACTTCTCATTTAGAAAACAGACTATGTGGCATTGATATCAGTCAGAAACATTTATTATACTGTCAGAATTGACTACAAAGTGTAAAGAGGATCATTTTGGTCATGAAGTCAGTCTCGTGAAACTTTTGGTCCTGACTGCATTACAATGTAAATGAAGGTTGGGTTTGTTTCAATCCTGCCCACAGCTGGCAGGACACAAGTAATCATGGAGCAAGCAAACCGATTGTAATGTCTGTGGTAAATTTGATTTGACTTTGGATATCCCTATGGGGCTAGTTGGGAAACATCTGTAAATTGGTCAATATATAAAAATTCCAATAGCTCCAAATTACTTACAATGACTTAAAAACCTCAAATCACTTATAAATTGTAGAAATTAATATGTTCTCATTTACATTGTGCAATTTATTGACAGCCCCCAATTAGCCCCGGAGATAGGTTATCCAAAGTCAAACCAATTTTGTCACGGTCAGACACCAGCCTGCTGAAGCTAATTGGCTAAATATTTTGTCTAACTCTTCCCACCTGCGAACTCACACATCAACCCACACCCCAAAACCAACTCAGGTTTAATTCAGTCATGGCCGCTAGAATTTCCTGATCAATTTTAATAGACAAAAAATGAGATTTTCTTTCAAAAACAAGGACATTTCTAAGTGACCCCAAACTTTTGAACGGTAGTGTATATATTGGCGCATAGCCAGGGGGACAATGTACTTAAGTATCAAAAGTAAAAGTACAAATATAAACCATTTCAAATTCCTTATTGTAAGCAAACCAGATGGCACAATTTTCTTGTTTTATTGACGGATATCCAGGGGCAAACTCCAACACTGACATAATTTACAAACAAAGCATTTGTGTTTAGTGAGTCTGCCAGATCAGAGGCAGTAGGGATGACCAGGGATGTTCTCTTTGATAAGTGTGTGAGAATTGGACAAATTTCCTGTCAAAATGTAATGAGTACTTTTGGGTGTCAAGGAAAATGTATGGAGCCAAAAATATAAATTGTAAAGAAATGTACAGATACCACAAAAAACTACTTAAGTAATACTTTAAAGTATTTTTACTTCAGTACTTTACACCACTGCCCAAATGCCTTCACACCAGTACATTAGCACACTTTATATACTGTTACACATGCACTTATCACATAGTATTCCATACATAAGTTAAGGCCATGCAACCTGAGTTGAAACGTGAGTGAGGTGCACATGTACAGTACAAGCGCCATATATTTGTGGTGGACACTTGATACAGTCGCATGATAATGTTGTGGTATGTCACAAAATCATGTTATGACCACTTAATATCAATATTAATTTTATATATCAATATTTTTCTAAGGTGTAAACGGTACAGCCAAATGGTTACTTGCAAAGTAGCAATATCAGAAATAGATCGTGTCAATATAAATAAAATGTACAGTATGTACAGGAACAATATTAATAACGATATCAGTGATAGTCATATGCATACAATCAGAGGTAAAGTGGCTGAGCAGCAGGACAAAGAAAATTGTAGCAGCAACGTATAGTGAATAGAGGCACTGCAGATAGTGCTGATGACTGGTCCGTCCAAATCACACATGAGCAAGGGAATCTACAGTTGAATTCGGAAGTTTACATACACTTAGGTTGGAGTCATTAAAACTCGTTTTTCAACCACTGCACACATTTCTTGTTAACAAACTATAGTTTTGGCAAGTCGGTTAGGACTTGCATGACACAAGTAATTTTTCCAACAATTGTTTACAGACAGATATTTTCACTTATGATTCACTGTATCACAATTCCAGTGGGTCAGAGGTTCACATAGACTAAGTTGACTGTGCCTTTAAACAGCTTGGAAAATATCAGAAAATTATGTCATGGCTTTAGAAGCTTCTGATAGGCTAATTGACATAATTTGAGTCAATTGGAGGTGTACCTCCAAGCGAACTTCAATGCCATACAACACTCATTCCGTGGCCTCCAACTGCTCTTAAACGCTAGTAAAACCAAATGCATGCTTTTCAACCGTTCGCTGCCCGCACCCACCCGCCCGACTAGCATCACTACTATGGAAGGTTCTGACTTACAATATGTGGACTACCTAGGTGTCTGGCTAGACTGTAAACTCTCCTTCCAGACTCACATTAAACATCTCCAATCCAAAATTAAATCTTAGAATCGGCTTCCTTTTTCGCAACAAAGCCTACTTCACTCACGCCGCCAAATATACCCTCGTAAAACTGACTATCCTACTGAACCTCGACTTCGGCGATGTCATTTACAAAATAGCTTCTAATACTCTAGTTTATCACAGTGCCATCCGTTTTGTCACCAAAGCTCCTTTATACCACCCACCACTGCGACCTGCATGCTCTAGTCGGCTGGCCCTTGCTACATATTCATCGCCAGACCCACTGGCTCCAGGTCATCTATAAGTCTATGCTAGGTAAAGCTCTGCCTTATCTCAGATCAACGGTCACGATAACAACACCCACCTGTAGCACGCACTCCAGCAGGTATATCTCACTGGCCATCCCCAAAGCCAACACCTACTTTGGCCGCCTTTCCTTCCAGTTCTCTGCTGCCAATGACTGGAATGAATTACAAAAATCGTTGAAGCTGGAGACTTAAATTTCCCTCACTAACTTTAAACATCCGCCATCTGAGCAGCTAACCGATCGCTGCAGCTGTACATAGTCCATATGTAAATAGCCCACCCAATCTACCTACCTCATCCCCATATTGTTTTTATTTACTTTCTGCTCTTTTGCACACCAGTATTTCTACATGCACATCATCATCTGCTCATCTATCACTCTAGTGTTAATTTGCTAAATTGTAATTACTCCGCTACTTTGGCCTATTTATTTCTTTACCTCCTCACGGCCTTTGCACACACTGTATAGACTTTCTTTTTTTTCTATTGTGTTATTGACTGTACGTTTGTTTATCTCAACTAGCCTACCTGATTAAATAAAGGTGAAATAAAAAACAAATACAAAATAAACCTGTGGATGTATTTCAAGGCCTACCTTCAAATTCAGTGCGTCTTTGATTGACAACATGGGAAAATCAAAATAAATCAGCCAAGACCTCAGAAAAAAAATTGTAACCTCCACAAGTCTGGTTCATCCTTGGGAGCAATTTCCAAAAGCATGAAGGTACCACGTTCATCTGTACAAACAATAGTATGCAAGTATAAACACCATGGGACCACACAGCCGTCATAACGCACAGGAAGGAGACGCGTTCTGTTGCCGAAAGATGAACGTACTTTGGTGTGAAAAGTGCAAATCAATCCCAGACCAACAGCAAAGGACCTTGTGAAATGCTGGAGGAAACAGGTACAAAGTATCTATATCCACAGTAAAATGAGTCCTACATGGACATAACCTGAAAGGCCGTTCAGCAAGGAAGAAGCCACTGCTCCGAAACCGCCATAAAAAAAGATAGACTACGGTTTGCAACTGCACTGTACTTTTTGGAGAAATGTCCTCTGGTCTGATGAAACAAAAAATAGAACTGTTTGGCCATAATGACCATCGATATGTTTGGAGGAATAGGGGGAGGCTTGCAAGCCAAAGAACATACCCCAACCGTGAAGCACGGGGGTGCTTTGCTGCAGGAGGGACTGGTGCACTTCACAAAATAGATGGCATCATGAGGTGGGAAAATTATGTGGATATCTTGAAGCAAAATCTCAAGACATCAGTTAAAGCTGAAACCAGTTAAAGCTTGGTCACAAATGGTTCTTCAAAATGGACAATGACCCCAAGCATACTTCTAAAGTTGTGGAAAATGGCTTAAGGACAACAAAGTCAAGGTTTTGGAGTGGCCATCACAAAGCCCTGGCCTCATCCTATAGAAAATTTGTGTGCAGAACTGAAAAAGTGTGTAAGAGCAAGGAGGCCTACAACTTGACCTAAGATGTGGAAATTTTACTAGGATTAAATGTCACATATTGTGAAAAACTGAATTGAAATGTATTTGGCTAAGGTGTTTGTAAACTTCCGACTTCAACTGCATCGTCGGAGAGCCTGTTTCTGTCCTGCCCTTGACTTTGGTGCAGGGAATGTGATGTCCATAACCTCTTCGTCGCAAAACTGCCTGATTTTCTCAAAAAGATAGTTTGTCTAGCTGTATCAAGTCCAGGTGCTGCTTTAACAGGCAGACCATCTATGTGAGGAAGAATGTCAGCGTTGCACAGCAGTTGAAAACAGGTACCATCAATCCGAACGCTCCTTGGCGACAACGCCAGGCTTCAGAGCATCGAAGCTGTAAAACAGGGAATAACAACAAAATATCTGAAGACATTACAACATTCATTCACCTCCTAAGTTTAGATGAGAATAACCTCATACAATATTTTTTTTACCTGAAGTTCTGATACTGCTTGATCTGTGGCAGCAGCCTGAAGTACCAGCCATAGCTTTCCACCAGCACCGTACCATCGTCCAGTCCAACCAGCTGTGGGATGTTGACCCCTGTCACAGTGCTGTCCTTCACAACACCAGCAATCTCAGACAAAGTTTTCAGTCACGTCTTTCTGAAGCTCTGCTTGAAGAGGCCGAAGCACCAGTCAGGGTCAAACTTGGTGTTGCCTGTGATCAGGTCCAGATTGTGGTGGAGCGTGTGCATGGTCCACCAGGCATAATACCAGAGCATAAACTTGTTATTGTCTTCGCCACTGCAATTATCACAATTCTGGTCCACATGTGTTTTCCCAACTCCATAGTTGGTCAAGAAATGGTGCAAATAGTTGATGACTGTGCTGCTGCCTTTGCTTGCTTGGGCCAGCTCTCTTTTTGATGACTGTATGACTGGTGGATTAGAGTCAGGCGTGTTCTACTGATTTATGCTGAAAGACAAATTCCAGATACAAATATTTTAGCATTATTATACAATAGATGCGAAATGGCATTCTGAGATAACATCACTACACACAGTTCACACAGCTAACATCAGCTGGCTAGCTAACAGCAAGCTTTAACTAGCAATACAAACTGATTGTCATAGCTGGCTAAAGTTAACCAATAGGGTTCTATGTTAGCTAGTTAGCTAGCTAACACTAGGCTATAACTACCAATGCAAAATGACATTCTGAGAAAACATCACTCACGTTACACACACTTCATGCCACACACATATGCAAACTTAGGGATGACATGCCAGTAACAAACGCTGACACTACACATTCATGTATATAGGACCAAATTATGAAAGACAAGAATTGTACTTTAGAATTCTGTAAAGTCAGTGTGGAAGAGGTGAAAAAAATAATTGTTGTCTATGAACAATGACAAGCCACCGGGGTCTGACAATCTGGATGGAAAATTACTGAGGATAATAGCAGACGATATTGCCACTCCTCTTCAATTTAAGCCTACTAGCGAGCGTGTGCCCTCAGGCATGGAGGGAAGCTAAAGTAATTCCGCTACCAAAGAATAGTAAAGCCCTCTTTACTGGCTCAAATATCCGACCAATCAGCCTGTTACCAACCCTTAGTAAAAAATTGTGTTTGACAAAATACAATACTATTTCACAGTAAACAAATTGACAACAGAATTTCAGCATGCTTTATAGGGAAGGACACTCAACAAGGACACTCAACAAGCACAGCACTTACACAAATGACTGATACAAAGATACAAAAAATAAAAAAATAAAAAGTCCATTATTTGGGGACAGACAAATTATCACGAGACAGAATGTTAGTCTACTGTCCAACGTAAAGAAAGAAAATATGGTGGAATTATAAGCAAGACAACAAGTAGCCAGTGCAGCTTTTGATATTAACGGTCATAGCCTGATACTGGAAAAACATATGTGTTATGGCTTTTCACCTCCTGCTATTATGTGGATAAAAAGTTACTTGTCTAACAGAACACAGAGGGTGTTCATTAATGGAAGCCTCTCAAATATAATCCAGTTAGAATCAGGAATTCCCCAGGGTAGCTTTTTAGGCCCCTTGCTTTTCTACATTTTTACTAATGACATGCCACTGATTTTGAATAAAGACAGAGTGCCGATGACTCAACACTGGTCTAAGACACTGTATCTCAGTGCTAGAGGCGTCACTACAGACAACGTGGTTCAAATCCTGACTGTATCACAACCGGCCATGATTGGGAGTCCCATAGGGCGGCGCACAATTGGCCCAGCGTCGTCCGAGTTCGTCATTCGTCTAAACCCTAAACCTCAAATACATCTTGGAATACATAATGTGGAAATTGAGAAAGTTGAGATGACTAAAATGCTTGGAGTAACCCTAGATCATCAACTGTCATGGTCAAAACATATTGATGCATTAGTAGCTAAGATGGGGAGAAGTCTGTCTATAAAAAAGCGATGCTCTGCCTTCTGTACAACACTATCAACAAGGCAGGTTCTACAGGCCCTAGTTTTGTCGCACCTTGACTACTGTTCAGTCATGTGGTCAGGTGCCACAAAAATAACTTAGGAAAATTGCAATTGGCTCAGAACAGGGCAGCACGGCTGGCCCTTGGATGTACACAGAGAGCTAATATTAATAATATGCATATCAATCTCTCCTGGCTGAAAGTGGAGAGATTGACTTCATCGCAACTTTTATTTATGAGAGGTATTGACATGTTGAATGCACCGAGCTGTCTGTCTAAACTACCGGCCCACAGCTCGGACACCCATGCCACAAGACATGCCACAAGAGGTCTCGTCACAGTCCCCAAGTCCAGAACAGACTACGGGGGGCACACAGTACTACATATAGCCATGACTACATGGAGCTCTATTCCACATCAAGTAACTGAAGCAAGCAGTAAAATTAGATTTAAAAAACTGATTAAAAAAACACCTTATGGAACAACGGAGACTGTGAAGCAGCACAAACATTGGCACAGACACATGCATACACACACACACACAAATGATAACATACGGACTATACATACACATGGATTTAGTACTGTAAATACGTGGTAGTGGTGGAGTATGGGCCTGAGGGCACACAGTGTATTGTGACATCTGTGAATGTAATTGTAATGTTTTTAAAATTGTATAAACTGCCTTAATTTTGCTGAGCCCCAGGAAGAGTAGCTAATGGGGATCCATAATAAATACAAATACAAATGTTAGCTAGCAAGACAGCCACCTACCCTCAGCTAACATTAGCTAGCTAACAAGCTTTAACTTTGGGTCTTTTGTTAAGACATGTCACGCTAACGTTAGCTATCTAGCTCAATCTATAGAGTAATGTTACTAGCAATACAAACCGATTGTCAAGCAAAAGTTAACCAAATAACGTTAGGTTTAATGTTAGTTAGCAAGCCAGCCATGGAACTCCAGCTGGCTAGCTAACAGCAACATTTAGCTTGCAATGAAAACAACTTTGACAAAATTAGAAATGTATAATATCTTAATCTGTAGCTCGATTCTTACCTGTATACATGGATGCAAGCTTCACGGCAGACTGCAACCCATATAAGACATCCTGTGTTGTTTCCGTTTAGTTTGCACAGCTTGTTTGGCCCGTTGTGTTCCACTGATTTCAAAATGTGTTATTTTCAGAGTGAGAGAGAGTCAGCATGGCACGATCGTCATCCAGAAAGTAGTCCATCACAACTTTTCCCCACTGACCTTTGTCGATAGCGCCTGATAAATTCAGGGCAGCAATGTTATTGAGAGCAGTAGCAACATATTTGCAGTTCTCCATGGCTAATGTTATATCTTTAAAAAAAATGCAGTAGAAAGGATTATCTATGCATTACGAGCAGCTCATTTTATAGACACAAGATGCAACACCGCAGACCAATCCAAACTAATCTCTCAGCATGTCCAGCCCACTCATTATCTCTGCCAATCATGGCTAGCGGGAAGGTTGCTCTCTTTCTCTGTGGCTAAACCAACTAGGCTCTTAATTTAACAATTACATTCGTATTTACAGATGACATACAAGTTTGATATTAAAGCACAAGAAAGTTCATGTATCTCTGGAACATACTAACATCTCTGTTGACGAGTCTACGATTCGTAAAACACTAAACAAGAATGGTGTTCATGAGAGGACACCACGGAAGAAGCCACTGCTGTCCAAAAAAAAACATTGCTGCAATAGACGGGAAAATTAATTCCCAAGTTTATCAGTACATTTTGCAGGAGAATGTAAGGCAATCTATCCGCCAATTGAAGCTCAACAGAAGTTGGGTGATGCAACAGGACAACGACCCAAAACACGGAAGTAAATCAAAAACAGAATGGCTTCAACAGATGAAAATACACCTTCTTGAGTGGCCCAGTCCTGACCTCAACCCGATTGAGATGCTGTGGCATGACCTCAAGAGAGTGGTTCACACCAGACAACCCAATAATATTGCTGAACTGAAACAGTTTTGTAAAGAGGAATGGTCCAGAATTCAACCCCAAAAATTTGGTTGATGTTATTGTCGCAAAAAGGAAGGTCAACCAGTTATTAAGTCAAAGGGTTCAAAGCTTTTCCGACACTGCACTGTGAATGCTTACGTAGTGTGTTCAATAATGACATGAAAACGTATAATTGTTTGTGTGTTATTAGTGTAAGCAGACTGTGTTTGTCTATTGTTGTGACCAAGATGAAGATCAGATAAAATTTTAGGACAAATTTATGCAGAAATCCAGGTAATTCCAAAGAGTTCACATACATTTTCTTGCCACTGTATGCATGAACACTCTGAACAAGAGCGGACAAGTATTGGCCATACAGTGGTGTGTGTGTGTGTGTGTGTGTGTGTGTGTGTGTGTGTGTGTGTGTGTGTGTGTGTGTGTGCACCATGAGTCTATCAGTGTGTTTATTTGATCCCTTGGCCAGTCATTTAACAATTCATTAACTCTGAGCCTAGTCCCTCTCTAGTACGTGTAACCACTGTAGATGTGACAGCCAACCATTACAAAACAAATAAACAAAAATTTGCAGGTTCACATGTTGAGCTTAAATTTCACATGTTAACACCATCTTTACACATGGGAGGAGAATAACATGTTTTCACCTCACATGTGTATTGCAGTTTCACATGTAAAATTTGTGGTTTCACATGATAAAATCATTCATATAATCGTATACTCACGTTTCACGTGAAAAAAAGAAAACTCCACATGTGAAAATCCCACTTTCACAAGAAAATTCCACATTTTCTTGAATGCTTGTAAACAAAGTAAATGTAAACAAACACTGTATAGCCTAAAAACATGGTTAAATGTATCATTTTCATATAATGGATGGTCAGTCCTTGCATACATAGCATAGTCTCAGCTTTTTACCGAAACTGTTCAATTAAGGATTGCAGCTTTAAACACCTTTAATAGAGGTACAGTGTTATTATTTTATATGGTGAAATCCTCTAGTGAGTGAGTTACGTTTGTGCCATTAATATTAAGAAAAACTTCTGAAGTCGAGAACAAAATTTTTAGTATTGCAAACACAAAGAATGATCTTGAAAGCAAAACATAAACCCAAAAGTACTGGTAACAAAATAAAATATTGCAAGGAAATACTATTAACTGTAAATGGACAACGCGATTAAATAAAACACCTTCCTCTTTCCTGTAATTTGACTGACATATTGTTGGTTTTTACCCTGGCCTTTCGCTGCTTTTTGTCTAGTTGGAATTTTTGGTACATTCATTCCAGCAACATAGCACCCTGCATCACAGTGCTGGTTTACTTCTGAAGCTAAGCATGGTCGTTCCTGGTTGGTCCCTGGATGGTTACCAAACTAAGCTGAAGTGGTGAAAATAATACTATGAAAAATTGAATTTGTTCACACGTCTGACAACCACACAATGTTTTTCATTTTTTGTTGTTGAAAGGGAACACACTAGGCAGAGAGAGAGAGAGAGAGAAGAGTCTAGAAAAGTCTGCAGCACCCGGCCTCCCCCTGCTAGAATCCGAAGTCAAATGTCTGCTGTTTGCTGATGATCTGGTGCTTCTGTCACCAACCAAGGAGGGCCTACAGCAGCACCTAGATCTTATGCACAGATTCTGTCAGACCTGGGCCCTGACAGTAAATCTCAGTAAGACCAAAATAATGGTGTTCCAAAAAAGGTCCAGTCACCAGGACCACAAATTCAAATTCCATCTAGACACTGTTGCCCTAGAGCACACAAAAAACTATACATACCTTGGCCTAAACATCAGTGCCACAGGTAACTTCCACAAAGCTGTGAACGATCTGAGAGACAAGGCAAGAAGGGCATTCTATGCCATCAAAAGAAACATACATTTCAACATTTTACATTTACATTTAAGTCATTTAGCAGACGCTCTTATCCAGAGCGACTTACAAATTGGTGCGTTCACCTTAAGACATCCAGTGGAACAGCCACTTTACAATAGTGCATCTAAATCTTTTAAGGGGGGGGGGGGGTGAGAAGGATTACTTTATCCTATCCTAGGTATTCCTGAAAGAGGTGGGGTTTCAGGTGTCTCCGGAAGGTGGTGATTGACTCCGCTGTCCTGGCGTCGTGAGGGAGTTTGTTCCACCATTGGGGGGCCAGAGCAGCGAACAGTTTTGACTGGACTATTCAACATACCAATTAGGATTTGGCTAAAAATACTTGAATCAGTCATCGAGCCCATTGCCCTTTATGGTTGTGAGGTCTGGGGTCCGCTCACCAACCAAGACTTCACAAAATGGAACAAACACCAAATTGAGACTCTGCATGCAGAATTCTGCAAAAATATCCTCCGTGTACAACGTAAAACACCAAATAATGCATGCAGAGCAGAATTAGGCCGATACCCACTAATTATCAAAATCCAGAAAAGAGCCATTAAAATCTACAACCACCTAAAAGGAAGCGATTCACAAACCTTCCATAACAAAGCCATCACCTACAGAGAGATGAACCTGGAGAAGAGTCCCCTAAGCAAGCTGGTCCTGGGGCTCTGTTCACAAACACAAACACACCCTACAGAGCCCCAGGACAACAGCACAATTAGACCCAACCAAATCATGAGAAAACAAAAAGATAATTACTTAACACATTGGAAAGACTTAACAAAAAAACAGAGCAAACTAGAATGCTATTTGGCCCTACACAGAGAGTACACAGCGGCAGAATACCTGACCACTGTGACTGACCCAAAATTAAGGAAAGCTTTGACTATGTACAGACTCAGTGAGCATAGCCTTGCTATTGAGAAAGGCCGCCGTAGGCAGACATGGCTCTCAAGAGAAGACAGGCTATGTGCTCACTGCCCACAAAATGAGGTGGAAACTGAGCTGCACTTCCTAACCTCCTGCCCAATGTATGACCATATTAGAGATACATATTTCCCCCAGATCACACAGATCCACAAAGAATTCGAAAACAAATCCAATTTTGAAAAACTCACATATCTACTGGGTGAAATTCCACAGTGTGCCATCACAGCAGCAAGATTTGTGACCTGTTGCCACGAGAAAAGGGCAACCAGTGAAGAACAAACACCATTGTAAATACAACCCATATTTATGCTTATTTATTTTATCTTGTGTCCTTTAACTATTTGTACATTGTATATATATATATATATATATATATATATATATATATATATATATATATATATATATATATGACATTTGTAATGTCTTTACTGTTTTGAAACTTCTGTATGTGTAATGTTTACTGTTCATTTTTGTTGTTTTTCACCTTATATATTCACTTTGTATGTTGTCTACCTCACTTGCTTTGGCAATGTTAACACATGTTTCCCATGCCAATAAAGCCCTTGAACCTGAAACCCCACCTCTTTCAGGAATACCTAGGATAGGATAAAGTAATCCTTCTCACCCCCTTAAAAGATTTAGATGCACTATTGTAAAGTGGCTGTTCCACTGGATGTCTTAAGGTGAACGCACCAATTTGTAAGTCGCTCTGGATAAGAGCGTCTGCTAAATGACTTAAATGTAAATGTATTGTAATGTATTGTATTGTAATGTATTGTAATGTATTGTATTGTATTGTATTGTAATGTATTGTAATGCATTGTATTGTAATGTATTGTATTGTATTGTAATGTATTGTAATGCATTGTATTGTAATGTATTGTATTGTATTGTAATGTATTGTAATGTATTGTAATGTAATGTAATGTATTGTAATGTATTGTAATGTATTGTATTGTATTGTATTGTAATGTATTGTATTGTAATGTATTGTATAGATGCACTACTGTTCCACTGGATGTCATAAGGTGAATGCACCAATTTGTAAGTCGCTCTGGATAAGAGCGTCTGCTAAATGACTTAAATGTAAATGTAAATGAATTGAATTGAATTGAGAGAGAGAGAGGGGGGCAGAAAGAGAGAGACAGGGGGCAGAAAGAGAGAGATGGGGGGTGTGAGGGAGCAAGAGAGACAGAGGGAGTGTGAGGGAGCGAGGGAGACAGGGAGTGTGAGGGAGCGAGAGAGACAGGGAGTGTGAGGGAGCGAGAGAGACAGGGAGTGTGAGGGAGCGAGAGAGAGACAGTGGGGGTGTGAGGGAGCGAGAGAGAGTGTAAGGGAGTTAGAGAGAGAGAGAGAGAGAGAGAGAGAGAGAGAGAGAGAGAGAGAGAGAGAGAGAGAGAGAGAGGGAGAGAGAGAGTGTGAGGGAGGGAGGGAGGGAGGGAGGGAGGGAGGGAGAAAGAGAGAGTGTGAGGGAGGGAGGGAGAGAGAGGGAGAGTGTAAGGGAGTTAGAGAGAGAGAGTGTGAGGGAGGGAGAGAGAGATGGAATAAGATAGAGAATGGGGAGCACCAGAGTACCAGTTTCAGCCAGGTTAATGAGGCATCACTGAAAAAATTAACCACTGTAGCACGATGACCAGCTGGCTATCAAGCATACACACACACACACACAAACTTACAGCATCTCTAGCTAAACATTTATCTCTATCCTATAATTCCAAACGGGCTGGCTGGTGAAATTCCCTGGGTAAAGGAACAAGTCTACCGGTACATTATCATTATTGCAATCTGGCAGAAAATCCAACCAAGCTGCATGATTGGAAGAACAAACTGAATGTGCAAGAGATATTTAGCCATGCTCAGACGAAAATAACAGTTAAATAAAATACGTTGTCATTAGGTAGCAGAGAGAGAGAAAAAAAACAAAGGAAGGAAGGGAAGCATCTCCAGGGGTGTGGAAGCAGACAGACACTCACCTTCTAGAACCATCTATAGGTGTGGAGGGTGGTGAGGTGGCTTCTCAGAGCAGAGGTCAGGGGGCCGGAGTTGGGGTTGGACCCTATGGTTCCGTGGATCTCAGTGGCCTTGTGGCTCGTGTCAGTGTAGGTCACTGGCTCCTTAGACAGAAAAGGACATACATGGCTGCGTTAGAACACACCAGCTCCAAACTACAACACAGAAAAGAAGTGGAGACATTATAGATAAGGCTAGGGAGAGGCAGATGAGGATCTAATGTAAGAGGAGTGGATGGGGAAACAGAGAAAAACGGATGAAAAAAAACGTTGCCCTCCTTCACACACACATACTACAAAAGGTTGAAACAAGCTTATTCCATTGGCAGAGTGAGAGAAGAGAGAGAGAGAACAGCTCCAGTTTGTCTCTTAGTAGTCCTATCTGTAATAATCCTGGCAGAGCAGCAGCAGCAGAGAGGCTGTGGAAAATCAGCCTTGTGTTCTTGTTAAATCTCTGGCTTTATGATGTGACTTCTGTCGCTATGTGACAGATGAAACAGAGTGAATCTGAACAAGAGCTCTCACACACAAACACAGGCGCACAAACACACACAACCACACACACACACACACTTGCACACACAAACGTGCACACACAAACGCAGACCGCACACACACTCTCGCCCAATTTGTCAAGGCAATGTGAGATGTCTGGGACTCAACTGAGAGAGCCATAACCTAGATTTTCACGGAGCGGATACCAAAATCATGTTTTTGTTCTGAATCTAGTCTGGCCTTGATAAAGTTTCCATCATTTAGATGAGTTAGACAGACAGCAGAGCAGAGTATTACTTAATGGCAGCACAATGTGACTCTATGACAATATCTGAATAACACCTGAAGAAAATAAATAACAAAAATATGGCATCTCCTCTTGCATCCAAAAAGAGGTGATGTCATTAACTGTTGCCTGATATAAACTATGTACTACATGCTGTATGTCTATAGGTTGGGAGGAACTGAGGAAGTGGGTAGGACAGAGTAGTGTTTTCATGATTAGGGCTGTTGCAGTGACCGTATTACCGCCACACCGGCGGTCACGAGTCATGAAGGCAGTCGAATTCTATGTGACTGTTTAGTCACGGTAATTAGGCTTCTCCAAGCTCTGATGCCGTTGATGGTAATTAGTAGCCTACCAAACTTGTTAACTGCTAACACTATTGTCCCTCTAATCACTATGACATCAATGCAAATGTAATCAAACATTTGATCAAACATTTCAGGAGAGCCCATGAGCTCAGATCCGGCAATGCGGAAGCATACAGCTCATCCAGGGCCAACCTGAAAAAGGGCATCAAGATGGCTAAACATGACCACAAACTGCGGATTGAGGAGCACTTCAACAATAACTCTGACCCTCGACGCATGTGGCAGGGCATCCAAGCCATCACAGACTACCGGCCAAAAAAACCTTATGTCCTGCCTCCCTCCAACACTGGATCCCCACCAGTTTGCCTACCGACTGAACAGGTCTACAGAGGACGCCATCTCCACAGCTTTACACTCTGCCCTGACCCACCTGGACAAAACCAACACCTATGTGAGAATGCTGTTCATAGACTTAAGCTCAGCATTCAATACGGGCATTCCCTCTAGGCTGGTCACAAAACTCCATGACCTAGGGGTCTGCCCCTCTCTCTGTAACTGGACTTTGGACTTCCTAACCAACAGACCCCAGTCTGTCAGGTTAGACAACTTCACCTCCTCAACCCTGAACCTGAACACCAGTGTGCCACAGGGCTGCGTGCTGAGCCCCCTCCTGTACTCCCTTCTTCACCTATTCCTGTACACGGTTCCAACACCATCGTCAAGTTTGCAGATGACACCATGGTGGTAGGCCTGATCAGTGACAATGATGGGTCAGTCTACAGGGAGGAGGTCAAGCATCTGGCTGCATGGTGCGCTGACAAAAACCTGGTCTTCAATGCAAAGAAAACCAAGGTGCTCATTGTGGATTACAGGAAGTCTAAAAGCTGCAGCCACGCCCCAGTTCTCATTGATGGCATTGAGGTGGAGCGTGTTCCCAGCTTCAAATTCCTGGGTGTCTACATCTCAGAGGACCTCTTCTGGACCCTCAACATCTCAATCCTGGACAAAAAGGAACAGCAGGGGGCTGAAGGAGGCCTGCCTATCTCCCAAGATCCTTTTACCGCTGTACGGTCGAGAGCGTTCTGACTAACTGCGCCACAGTGTGGTTTGGCGGATGCTCCATGGATGACCAGAAGGCCCTGCAATGGGTGGTGAAGCTCCCTGCCATCGTAGACCTCCACTAGAAAAACGGCACTAGAAATATCCACCCGCCCACCGCTTAGTACTGCCTCTCAGGGACATTATTGCATTACTCTCTTTGCACTCTTCACGGTACTACTGGACTCGAATATTGCTTTGCAAAGTCTGTTAAAAACATTATTCAGTTGTACATGTACATGTCTACCTCAGTAACCTCATTGCTGCTATCCCTGTATTTCAGATGCATGCCTCCTTGTACTTTTAATTTGCCTTCATTGGACATTTAGACTTGCCATTTGTACTTGCCATTTACCTTCATTGCACATTTATACATCCCACTTAATAATATACATTGTATTTAATTGTTTCACTTGTAAATTTGTTGTACTGTTTTATTTGCACATCTGGTTAGATGTTAACTGCATTTAGTTGTACTGTACTTGTACTTGTTCAATGACATTTAATCTAATCTAATTTCCAGGACGTGCACTCTAAGCATGCGCTGACCAACTGGCAAGTGTCTTCACTGACATTTTCAACCTGTCCCTGACTGAGTCTGTAATACCAACATGTTTCAAGCAGACCACCAAAATCCCTGTGCCCAAGAACACTAAAGTAACCTGCCTAAATGACTACCGATCCGTAGCACTCACGTCTGTAGCCATGAAGTGCTTTGAAAAGGCTGGTCATGGCTCACATCAACACCATTAAAGCTCATCACTAAGCTAAGGACCCTGGGACTAAACACCTCCCTCTGCAACTGGATCCTGGACTTCCTGATGGGCCGCCTCCAGGTGGTGAGGGTAAGTAACAACACATCTGCCACGCTGATCCTGAACACGGGGGCACCTCATGGGTGCTATTATTTGACCATGCTGGTTATTCATGGACATTTTAACATCTTGGCCATGTTCTGTTATAATCTCCACCCAACACAGCCAGATGAGGACTGGCGACCCCTCATAGCCTGGTTCCTCTCTAGGTTTCTTCCTAGGTTTTGGCCTTTCTAGGGAGTTTTTCCTAGACACTGTGATTCTACAGCTGCATTGCTTGCAGTTTGGGGTTTAGCCTGGGTTTCTGTACAGCACTTTGATATATCAGCTGATGTAAGAAGGGCTATATAAATAAATGAGATTTTTGATTTGCAATGCTCAGTCCCCACCTGTAGTCCTTGTTCACTCATGACTGCACGGCCAGGCACAACTCCAACACCATCATTAAGTTTGCAGACGACACAACTGATCACCGACAGCAATGAGGGAGGAGGTCAGAAACCTGGTCGTGACAAGGGCACGACAAAGCCTATTCCCCTTCAGGAGACTGAAAAGATTAGTCACTTTAACTCTACCTACATGTACATATTACCTCAATTACCTCGACTAACATGTGCCCCCGCACATTGAGTCTGTACCGGTACAGGTTTCCCGACTTTTCTTTTGACAAAAAAGTTCAATTTGTAGGGAAAATGCATAAATTAATTCAATCTACAAGAGTGTAGGTCTAATGACAATCTCCAAATGTCATTACACCTACAAGTGTTGGTGTTTTGTAACAGATCTCTTTGCATTCATCCAATGGCTGGTGCACTGTTTGGATATTGGAATTATTTTGGGGATGGTTCGGTATGATTCCTTTGGTTTTCCATAAAAAGCTGGGAAAAAAGCTTCCCTGTGGTAGGCTAAGTGGATAACATGATACGCCTCCGCCTGTAGTATTTGATGGGCGGGGTACATTTTTACAGTTGAAGCTGCTTTACTCAACTCTGCCTCACAACTAAAGAGTTAAGTTAGCTTCTTAGCTAGTTCTAAAAAGCTTTAGTGTTATTAGCCGTAGCCTATTTAGCAAGCTCGAATCTGCCATGCCACGATTTATATCAGAAATTGACTTCGCCAAACAAATCCAAGAGAGGAAAAAGAGCAATGAGCAGCATCAAACTACCAAGCCCAGCAGTGATGATGTTGCCGAGCTCCAGCTAGCTCCGCGTGCAGAGCCTACCCACCCAGGATAATGGCTCCACAGCCCCGCTGACTGTTCCTGACAATCTTGGAACAGAGTAGCCAGCCCAGGTTAGCCTAAAATCCTACTATAGCTGCAGATTTTCTGTCCAAACACTTTAATTTAAAAGCAACTTGTTCATAGGAAGATAGTGGCTGGAATACTCGGTTACTGTTTCCCATGTCGAAAGTTCTGCTAATGCTAATCCAGCTTCACCCAAACTGGGTATTCTAACTGGAAGCATGATATTGATAGTAACAAACGATTCGCTAAGTACGCAAAGAGCATTTGAAAGGCACTGCATCGTGGAAAGAAACACAAGTTTGAAGTGCTATGGGAACATTGGTGTCAACGTTTGTTAATGACGGGCAGCTGGCGAGAAATGTCATATACCTTTTCTGTCTATGATGGAATATACTCTCAGAAAAGACAATGAACTTGCCAATGTGTTTAGTACCCACAATGCCACATACACGTTACACAATATTCAAAATGAACACATAGGACTGACTCATGGGTGGGGCATCCGCAGTTACATGTGTGAACTAATTTTCCACTTTGACAAACGTGTTCAGTGTTATGGTAGGCAGGCATTGCTTAATTGATTGAGTGGGTCGAATTTGATCCAGTGTATTGTGCCATATCTCAACGTGTTGCTGTACTCATGAGTGACATTGTTTTCCATGTTTGAAGTATTTGTTTGGCAAGACAGCTGCATCTCATTGTAGTAGGCGATAGGCTATAGTTTGGTTATTTGGATCTACAATCACATTTTGTTTACTGCGTGCACCTGTGTAATGATCATGCTGTTTAATCAGCTTCTTGACATGCCACACATGTCAGGTGAATGGATTATCTTGGCAAAGGAGAAACACTCATTAACAGGGATGTAAACAAATTTGTGCACAACATTTTAGAGAAATGCGCTTCCCTATCTTCTCGCAACCATGTATAACTCCCTGTCAAAAGACACAATTCTTTGTTGAATAGTTGATTTAAAAAAGCCATAAACTGTAAATGACTACTGTGGCTAGCTATGCTCTCTCTGACCATGCTTAAGGTTAGCCTAGCTGTAGTTAAACTGTAGCATAAATGCTCATTTCTGATAAGGCCTTCAACATTTGTCTTGTTTTACCAGTCAGTTGACGGAGTAGAGAACTTGAAAAGAAAACTTGAAATTAGTTGAATTGCCTATTCTTGGATAAATGAAATCTTATTGAATTTAATTAAATTAGAAGACCTTGGCCTCCTCTCCCTGTCCTGCTCTTCCAGTGCATAATGTGATAGGGTGCTGCTTGACTCTGGCCGACAGAAAACAAACAGTAAAACATCAGATATTGGGACAGTTCTGGTCTGTGTGTGTACATACCAGAAGACAACAGTTGTCTCCTCTTATTGGGAGTAAGAAGAACAGACAGGAGAGTGGTTGAACTAGAGGTTTACTATAGCAGAGACTGAGCTAAATAGCCAGTGAATCCTGTGATCGAGAGGTCTAGATTCTGGTATAGGGAAATAGTCACTGATTTGGCTGTGATTTAGCCACATCCATACACAGAGCTGCTCAGACTGGAGCACTGACTCAGACAGAGGGCAAAACATTTTGGAACCATATGTGCAAACATTAGAAAAGGTTTAATTTGAAACAGTTTTTGCATCTCAAAATGGGCATCAACCAATTAAAATCGTTGATTTACTTGCACGTGATTAGAAGGCTACATTCTATCTAGTTCCATCAGATAACATGGAACACGTTAGCCCTATGCTAACTTCACCAGCTGACTGTGATTATATCCAGTAACAGGTTCTGCATCAGCCAATTACAAATGTTGACATAGATGGACTTAATCAAAAACTTTTCAATGAGATTGCCAAAATCCTGAAGTATCCCTTTAAGGACAATGAGAGCCTTTATCTCTAATGTCCTTCATACTGGACACAGAGACATAAAAATGGTATCCATGAATCTGACTGGGGAAGTAGATAAAATGTTTGCATTGTATGTTGTAAGGAGGTGCCCCCTTCCACTGTGCTAATGGAGTAAAGCCAACCATGCTGGCATGTGTCCCTTGTGAATTAGCTGTGAATCAGGATCTCTGAATGGCTATGTTCAACTGTGTATTTACTGTTGGCTTCCACGACTGTATATTTCTCTCTCTCCCTCCATCTGTGATATAGGAGCTGGGTAGGATATAGGCGCTGAAGTCAGGCTCATTCATGACCTGTATCTGTGACGAGGGGGACCTGGAGCTGATCTATGCTAACATGCCAAACATCTCAGAAAGGACAAAAGGTGATTACTAACAAGACGGTACATCATAAGTGTTTAGTAATATTACCCTTTCAATACATGGCACTCATCAACTTATCCTCATTTTCCTACAGATGGAGGACAGAAGAGTCCTCTGACTGAAAGACAGGTTGATACTGATGTCTGAATTGGGACAGACCTTGCACTCAGCATTAAAATTATAAAAGACATTGATTGCTTGTTATTGTCTTTTGTTATTATTGAATCGAATGGTACTATCAATAGGGTGGGGGGCCCTATGTATTCTTCAAACATGCCAGGGAACTCCGTTCTTATATGGGACACACTACAGGAAGGTATAATATTAGCACATTGTTATATTAGCAGAACACTGCTTCTACAGTATGTGAAGGATGGTTTATTCTACATGGAAATGTGAAAGTTATCAAAACATTGTTTAGAATATCTACATAAGTTCAGCAATTGCACTCTTCCCAGATTACTCTGTAGGCTACTGAGCGATTCAACGATTGGTCAGTAGCTACAGAGTGGTATGAGAAGAGTGGCATCCTCTGGTATTTCACATCTGCCTGTGGTTATTGAACTCTGTCATATCTATGATGGAGTGTCATGCACTCCAACCCTCCTGTCACCTGGCTGCACCTGTAATACATACTACATAGATGGAATCACCCACTGGAGACTGGAAGACCTCACCCAGAGAGATGTGCATTTCAGTGGGTGGTTAGAAAACCAAATCCTTAGATTTGGCCAAATAGACAAATATAATGCCCTTCTAGTTCATGTTAGACAGCTGAAGTTGTACTCTACACACATTTTTATTTGCTAGGTAAGTGTAAGCATACTGTCTTTATAAGCACATCAATATGATATTGAAAGCATGAAATGTTTTGTCTTTGTCACATGGACACAAACATTTTTTGTTGATCAATGTATGTACACCAGTACTGGCAACTCTCACGCATTGGCCATGAAACACACACATTTGACCCTCTTCACACGCCACACTTCTTATATCTCAAACATTGGAAAGTAGTACTTTTATTTTTCTAATTAGTCCAATGTTGAAATCGGAGGATATGAGCCTGTAATTTAACATCACAAGTGGAACCTCTGAACCGCGGCACATTGAAGTATATGATTGGTCTAGTTATGTCAGGGATCAAGGGAATTGGATGCACTTTTTAAAGAAATACCACTCAAGATTAGATTGGAGCTGAATAGAGAGAGAACGTTCTCTGCTGAGTTTATAAAACTGTAAAAAGAGCAGCACTGTTTACAACAAAAGTAGGTTGCATGCACCAAAGTCAATTTAATCCACATTGCATTAGTCCCCTTGTTTGGTGATTGGAATTTAGGTTGTGACAGACCTACAATATGTTTTAACAGGAAAGTTTGGTAGGGTGACCTGATTTGTAACTACGAAAAACATTTTCAGACAGTGAACCCAAAAGTGTAAGTTTGATTCTAGAGGGGGGACAATAGAGAAATAATTTGGTTAGGCTGTAGGGGCAGATTAATGCAATCTTGTTTTCAGGAGATTTGATCTACTTACTTTACTTAGTCTGATCAGTGAAACAATTCTCATTCTTAACAATGGACAAAAATATTGAGTAATTATATGCTTATTCAAAAAGAACACTACTGTTATTCCCCACACTTATTTTATTATTCCACTTCTTCCCAATTTTGCCACAAAGCAAAAAACAGGTTTTTAGAAATGTTTACAAATGTATATAAAAAAACAACTGAAATATCACATTTACATAAGTATTCAGACCCTTTACTCAGTACTTCGTTGAAGCAGCCTCAAGTTTTCTTGGGTATGACACTACAAGCTTGGCACATCTGTATTTTGGGAGTTTCTCACATTCTTTGCAGATCCTATCAAGCTCTGTCAGGTTGGATGGGGAGCGTCGTTGCACAGTTATTTTCAGGTCTCTCCAGAGATGTTCGATCGGGTTCAAGTCCAGGCTCTGGCTGGGCCACTCAAGGACATTCAGAGACTTGTCCTGAAGCCACTCCTGCATTGTCTTGGCTGTGTGCTTAGGGTCATTGTCCTGTTGGAAGGTGAAACTTTGCCCTAGTCTGAGGTCCTGAGCGCTCTAGAGGATTTCTCTGTACTTTGCTCCGTTCATCTTTCCCTCGATCCTGACTAGTCTCCCAGTTCCTACCACTGAAAAACATCCCCACAGCATGATGCTGCCACCACCATGCTTCACCGTAGGGATGGTGCCAGGTTTCCTCCAGACGTGACGCTAGGAATTCTGGCCAAAGAGTTCAATCTTGGTTTCATCAGACCAGAGAATCTTGTTTCTCATGGTCTGAGACTCCTTTAGGTGCCTTTTGGCAAAATCCAAGCGGGCTTACATGTGCCTTCTACTGAGGAATGGCTTCCGTCTGGCCACTTTACCATAAAGGCCTGATGGGTGGAGTGCTGCAGAGATGGTTGTCCCTTTGAAAGGTTCTCCGATCTCCACAGAGGAACTCTGGAACAAACAAAACTAAACGAATTGCAAAGACAGGCAATCCAGCTCCTAAAGTTATGTAGGTCAGGAACAACCAAATTGTATATTTTTAGTGAGTTTGGACATTTACAGGCGAATGTGAAAGAGAGACATTGTGCAAATGATAAAAGTATTGACACATGCTTGTCTGAAGGAAGAACAATACTGGCTCTGAAGCAGCATGTGTACACGCAGCTCTGCTCGGAGACGAGGGGGGAGGAGCAGACAAGCGCAGAACGGAGAGGAGAAGAAAACACAAGGAAATCAAGCAGTGGCAGCTGTACAGATAACTCATCCAAAGGGCTTTGACTTCTCAAACACTATATGATGCCTCGTCACCTTATTAATTCAGCCACTTGCTTAGATAAGTTAAACTTAGGGGTCACGTTAACGCAGAATTATGCATTTTTCACACAGGAAAAAAATATAAAACGCATAAGAAATATCTCGCTGCGTTTTGTAAACGTAGATCTAAAATGCTTCTTGTTATTTTTGCTCAGCATCAGACACATTTTTGCACTTTCCTCAGTGTAGCCAGCCTACTTTGCTCCAGTAAAACATGGGACATGTAGCTGGCTACATTCTTTCTATGATAAATATTAGAAACATGATGGTCATGCATCGTTTTTGCAAAAAAATACATTTTTTTCATTGAAACTAATTTACTCGTGTGGCTGCCAGCCAAATAGCGTTTGACTTCTGCAGAATGTGTTGAACTAATGCATTTTATGTGAAGTGCGGCAGGGTAGCCTAGTGGTTAGTGCGTTGGACTAGTAACCGGAAGGTTGCAAGTTCAAATCCCCGAGCTGACAAGGTACAAATCTGTCGTTCTGCCCCTGAACAGGTAGTTAACCCACTGTTCCTAGGCCGTCATTGTAAATAAGAATTTGTTCTTAACTGACTTGCCTAGTTAAATAAAGGTAAAATAAAATAAAAAAGTGAAACTATAGTTTCATATCCCGGATCATTCTATTGAAGCAAAAAAACACAGACTCTCAATATAAAATGCGACCCCTGTCAATATACAGTTGGAATCAACTGCTCCCACTTTCTCCCGTCGTGCTATATACAAACAAACGCGACTGGCTCAACTGTTCTGGGGAACTACCTTCATAATGTAAAATAATGTGACAGATGATAGGAAGAACGCGATCTGCTTTATTTCCTAAAGTATTGCACAAGTCGACTGTAGGTATTCACTTAAAAAGTTGCTACAAATATAGAAATTTATTGAAACAAATAAATAAACGGCAAAAACCATCCTGTGGCTATTTATAAATACCCCAGTATATGATATATACAGTATATCGCCCAAGCCTACTCAGAACTGTTGAACCAACTCAATAGGTGAACTGTCACGAATCTGTGTGTCTTGTGTTCTGGTTGAGGTGTTCCCCTCATTAAGCAGTAACAGGCGTAGTCTGGTAGTTGTGCCATTTTAGCTGTTGGTACAATATACTGTCATGTCTGCAAAAACACTACTGTAAATACTACAGTATACTGCAGTCATGTCCGCAAAAACACTACAGTAAATACTGCAGAAAGGTCTGCAAAAACACTACAGTGAATACTATAGTAAACTACAGTCATGTCCACAAAAACACTACAGTGAATACTATAATATACTACAGTCATGTAAGAAAAAACATTACAGTAAGTACTACATTGAAGTCAACAAAAACATAACTGAATACTATATATATAAATATAATAATACTACCGTATTTAAACTATAGTATACTATAGTATTTTTTTCATATAGGAAGCTTCAAAACGAGGCTAAATCAGGAAATTCAGTCACTCTTTAAAGGCTGTTTAAGATAAATATAAACCACAGATAGACCAAACAGCAAAACATACTATAAATACATACATACAGTATGTAGCGATAACTCTTGACTTGTACAATTATCGAAACCTGGATCTACACTTCAGAACCAATGATAAACATATTTCCTCTATATCTTGTCTGTCTATAGTAGTCAGTCAGGGTGGGAGTGTTATAGTTGTTGTGATCATGCTTGGCTGAATCTCCCCACGCAGAGCAAGCTGCTGCCGGATTGTCATGGTGTGCTGCTGGGTTGTCATGGAGATGCCTCGGTAATGACTTCCACTGGGACGGCAGGTGAAGGAAGTGATCTTTACACTGGACACATCTCAATAGTCTAACGTGGCCTCCTCTCCTTCATCTCAATAGTCTCACAAGGCCACCTCCTCACATCTCAGGTATCTCAAGGAAAGGATATGAGGTGTGGACTTAAGACTATTGAGATGCACCCAGAAAGTCAGGCACAGAAACCTCTGTCCACCAATGGAAATACAGCACCTACTGTCCTCTCGACCAATGGGAAAGCAAGAAAAGACAGACATAATACAGACACTGTTCTCTGACAGGGAGACAGCATGGACAGTGAACCCTCCTGTCATTGTAAAACCCCAGTTACTGATCACAAATCATTTACACCAAGGATGGGAGGCAGTCGGGAATACACAATCAGATAGTGGTGTTTGTTCATCACATACAGTATACATCTACCCCAGTGGTGTGTGTGTGTTCATCTCTCTGAGTCACACTATGTCTTCTGGCCGACCTTTCCTTTCTCTGTACTCCAGTGATTTGAGATCAACTTCAGAAGACATAGTGTGACTCAGAGAGATGAAACATTCATCTCATCAATATTAAATACTTCTGTCCTGATTGGTTTGTTCTGTTTACTGGAATATGTGTGTGTGTGTGTGTGTGTGTGTGTGTGTGTGTGTGTGTGTGTGACAGTGGCCTTGGGGATAGAAATCCTCTCACTGGTGCCCATTGATTAAGCACAAACACTCATATATACAACAATGAACAAGCTGTCTAATACTCTGTCTCACACACACACACACACACACACACACACACACACACACACACACACACACACACACACACACACACACACACACACACACACACACACACACACACACACAGGATCTCTGAAGTCAGCTTAGCTTAGCTCAGTGTGTGTTAGAGCAGGTTGACAAGGCTGGAAAACCTTCAGCATCACACACACACACAGGGATGACATCTGTGGGGTGACAGAAGTGGTTTGTCCTCCACTGTCTGACAGGAACAAACACTGGGTTGTGTCAGACTGGGGTTGAAGATCAACACTGAAGGGAGAACACAACAGCATTTCTCAGACAGTACTAAGACACTATCTCAGAAACACACACAGTCATGTAGTGATAGATAGTGTTGTTGGAAGATCTGTCATGTTCTAGCCTCACTACACTCCACTCCACTGGCAATGGCATTTCTATTGACAAAAACATGTTATTTCATCACGACAGGTAAAGGGTATGAACTGTGGATTACAATTTATCTTTACTGGAGTGATATTATTCATATTTGGTTATTGCGTGTTCTTTCTGGTGGCTTACATGCGGACCACACCACTCGTGTTACGTGCGTGAGCGTTGCAAAATAAACTTACACATACAGTACATGTTATTCAATAATTTCATCAAAACTGCTTGCGAGCGTTTGCGTAGCCAGGTGCTAAAATAGAACTTGGTTGACACGCTGCAAGTCCCGCCTCTCCCATCATCTTATTGGTTTTTAGGAGTGTGTGTGATTGAAAGATGAAATGAGGTCAACACTCCAGTTCAGTTGGTGGTGGTAATGCACCTTAAAGTTGGTTGCCAACCGCCATATACAGTCGTGGCCAAAAGTTTTGAGAATGACACAAATATTAATTTTCACAGAGTCTGCTGCCTCAGTTTGTATCATCCAATTTGCATTTACTCCAGAATGTTATGAAGAGTGATCAGATGAATTGCAATGAATTGCAAAGTCCCTCTTTGCCATGCAAATGAACTGAATCCTCAAAAAACATTTCCACTGCATTTCAGACCTGCCACAAAAGGTACAGCTGACATCATGTCAGTGATTCTCTCGTTAACACAGCTGTGAGTGTTGACGAGGACAAGGCTGGAGATCACTCTGTCATGCTGATTGATTTCGAATAACAGACTGGAAGCTTCAAAATGAGGGTGGTGCTTGGAATCATTGTTCTTCCTCTGTCAGCCATGGTTACCTGCAAGGAAACACGTGCCGTCATCATTGCTTTGCACAAAAAGGGCTTCACAGGCAAGGATATTGCTGCCAGTAAGATTGCACCTAAATCAACCATTTATCGGATCATCAAGAACTTCAAGGAGAGCGGTTCAATTGTTGTGAAGGCGGCTTCAGGGCGGCGCCCAACAAAGTCCAGCAAGCGCCCGGACCGTCTCCTAAAGTTGATTCATCTGCGGGATCGGGACACCACCAGTACAGAGCTTGCTCAGGAATGGCAGCAGGCAGGTGTGAGTACATCTGCATGCACAGTGAGGCGAAGACTTTTGGAGGATGACCTAGTGTCAAGAAGGGCAGCGGGGACAGACTGATATTCTGCAAAAGGTACAGGGTTTGGACTGCCTGGAACTGGGGTAAAGTCATTTTCTCTGATGAATCCCCTTTCAGATTGTTTGGGTAATCCAGAAAAAAAGCTTGTCTGGAAAAGACAAGGTGAGCACTACCATCAGTCCTGTGTCATGCAAACAGTAAAGCATCCTGAGACAATTCATGTGTGGGGTTGCTTCTCAGCCAAGGGAGTGGGCTCACTCACAATTTTGCCTAAGAACACAGCCATGAATAAAGAATGGTACCAACACATCCTCCGAGAGCAACTTATCCCAACCATCCAGGAACAGTTAGGTGACGAACAATGCCTTTTCCAGCATGATGGAGCACCTTGCCATAATGCAAAAGTGATAACTAAGTGGCTCGGAGAACAAAACATCGATATTTTGGGTCCATGGCCAGGAAACTCCCCAAATCTTAATCCCATTGAGAATTTGTGGTCAATCCTCAAGAGGCGGGTAGACAAACAAAACCCCACAAATTCTGACAAACTCCAAGCATTGATTATGCAAGAATGGGCTGCCATCAGTCAGGATGTGGCCCAGAAGTTAATTGACAGCATGCCAGGGCGGATTGCAGAGGTCTTGAAAAAGGGTCAACACTGCAAATATTGACTCTTTGCATCAACTTCATGTAATTGTCAATAAAAGCCTTTGACACTTATAAAATGCTTGTAATTATACTTCAGTATTCCATAGTAACATCTGACAAAAATATCTAAAGACACTGAAGCAGCAAAATTTGTGGAAATTAATATTTGTGTCATTCTCAAAACTCTTGGCCACGACTGTATAGTCCAAAGAAGAAGAAGAAAACTGACGGAGGAGAGATTACAAGAAACTAACTAGGTTTACTTTTTTATCTGTGGATTAAGTCAAGGACCTTGCACATTTCAGGTAAAATAACAACCCAATGTCTATATCCCTGGAAAAATGTACTAGCAACAGCAAGCTAGCTAGCAAAATTGAAATGAATGTTTCATGCGTTTCATGAGTTTGTTTTGATATTTCAAACTGTGTCCTGATCGCGTCTGGTGTGGATGGACAAAATCAACATGCTTGCGATGGAGCATGCGCGTGCCCGATCTGGTCAGCATATTACAATACAATCTGACTGTTGAAAACAGATGTAGTGCCAGCCTGAGTCATCTTTATCTCCACAGAAAGGACTAATATTCTCTGTCCATTTCCACTCTGCACTGAGATAAAAATATTGGTGCTATTTCAGTACCTTCAATGTGTGTGTGCAGATACACTGTCTGTGTCAGTGTATCTGTCTGTGAGCGTGTGTGTGTGTGGCCTTGGCTCAGATACCAAATCTGAAAGCTGTGTGTGTGTGAGACCAAAGAGCTAGCTCTTAGACTCTATAGGCCCCTGAGCCATATCTTCTTCCCTTTGCCTCTCTGACTGCCTCTTTCCCATCTTCCCTGCCCCTCACCTTTCCTGCCTCCCTGTCACCTTTTTCCCAGCTTTCCAACACTCTGGGTTCATCTCTTCATCCACCTTCCCCCTTTCTATCTGGTATGATATCTCGTCACACCTTACCACTCATTTTCTCTCCCTTCTCTAACTCACCCTCCCTTCCTCCTCCTCTTCTCACCCTGAGCCATCTCAACCTCCCTCCCTCCTCTCACCCTGAGCCCTTTCTCCCTCAACTTCCCTCCCTCCACCTCTCTCCCTGGCACAATATCTCCTCAGGCCTTACCACTTTTTCTTTCCTCTCCTTCTTTCCATTATCTACCTCCCCCTCTCTTCTAGTTGTGTGACCTCAGAGAAATGCTCAAGAATTATCGGAGTGGGCTTTGCCTAAGTGTGCTCCAGTAGGCGGCTTTTAGCCTAGTGGTTAGAACGTTGGGCCAGTAACCGAAAAGTTGCTGGATCGAATCCCCGATCTGACAAGGTAAAGATCTGTAATTCTGCCCCTGAGCAAGGCATTTAACCCACTGTTCCCCGGGCGCCAAAGATGCGGATGTCGATTATGGCAGCCCCCAGCATCTCTCTGATTCAGATATGTTAAATGCAGAAGACACATTTCAGTTGAAGGCATTCAGTTGTACAACTGACTAGGTATCCCCCTTTCCCTAGTTGATGTGAGATCCACCCACTCGCTCAACTACCCCTGGTACACCGCAGTCACAACCACAACTGCTCTCTCTCACCACCTCCTCAGCCCCCCCACACACACACTCTCATGCTTGGCTGAAACCGGCAGGCACTCAGGGCTTGTATGCATGGGTGCCTGTTTGTGTAAGACGCAGCGTGTAGAGCTAGGTTGTGGATTAAATGACAGAAAGCTTAACAATGTAACAGTGAGAGGTGAAACACATACAGTCATTATAATATCTGATTAAAGCAGTAGACTAATGATCCTAGAGAGGAGTCATGTGGTCTGTCTGACTCACTGAGTTTAAAGAAGTATTAGCCAGAAAAGCTTATAATACTACTGTACCCTTATAATCATTTTTGTTACACGCTTTTATGTCATAGTTGTATCATTGTAATGTGATTGTACTAAGAGTTCATGTTAGATGAATGTCACAGGGTTGTCATGTGACTTATAAGCGAGGGGGGAGTGAGAGAATAGAGGGAGAGCAGAGAGAGAAACATAAATATGTGTTAACAAAAGAGCGAGAGAGAAAGACAACTCTGCACTAACAAAGGGAGGGCGAGCTGGAATGCTAATAGCCTAATTTCAACAGGACATTCAAGAGTAAAACGCACTGTATTAATATTCTGTCAGTTTCACTTTCTCCGCAGTCATAGACCTGAATAACATGAATATTCAATGGATTATTACTGTCCATATATATACACACTGCTGTTCAAGCGTTTGGGGTCACTTAGAAATGTCCTTGATTTTGAAAGAAAAGCACATTTTTTGTCCATTAAAATAACATCAGAAATACAGATTAGAAATACAGGGTAGACATTGTTAATGTTGAAAATGACTATTGTAGTTGGAAACGGCAGATTTTTTACGGAATACCTACATTGTACAGAGGCCCATTATCAGCAATCATCACTCCTGAGTTGCAATGGCACGTTGTGATAGCTAATCCAAGCAGAGTTGCAAAGAAAATGCCATATCTCAGACTGGCCAATAAAAAGAAAAGATTAAGATGGGCAAAATAACACAGACACTGGACAGAGGAACTCTGCCAAGAAGGCCAGTATCCCAGAGTCGCCTCTTCACTGTCGACATTGAGAATATTTAATGAAACTGCCAGATGAGGACTTGTGAGGAGTCTGTTTCTCAAACTAGACACTCTAAGGTACTTGTCCTCTTGCTCAGTTGTGCAGTTATGCACCAGGGCATCCCACTCCTCTTTCTATTCTGGTTAGAGACAGTTTGCACTGTTCTGTGAAGGTACTAGTACACAGCGTTGTACGAGATCTTCAGTTTCTTGGCAATTTCTCGCATGGAATAGCCTTAATTTCTCAGAACAAGAATAGACGGATGAGTTTCAGAAGAAAGTCCTTTGTTTCAGGCCATTTTGAGCCTGTGATCAAACCCACAAATGCTGATGCGCCAGATACTCAACTAGTCTAAAAAAGGCCAGTTGTATTGCTTCTTTAGTCAGAACAACAGTTTTCAGCTGCGCTAACATAACTGCAAAGGGGTTCCTAATGATCAATTAGCCTTTTAATTAGCTAACACAACGTGCCATTGGAACACAGGAGTGATGGTTGCTGATAATGTGCCTCTGTAGATATTCCATAAAAAATCTGCCCTTTCCAACTACAATAGTCATTTACAACATTAACAATGTCTACACTGTAGGTTGTAACTGCCAGGTCGCACTTGTAGGTCGCAGTTGTAAATGAGAACTTGTTCTCAACTGGCCTACCTGGTTAAATAAAAGGTGAAATAAATAAAAAAAATCGGATCAATTTGATGTTATTTTAATGGACAAAAAATGTGATTTTCTTTCAAAAACAAGGACATTTCTAAATGACCCCAAACTATTTGAACGGTAGTGTGGGTGTGTGTATATATACACTGCTCAAAAAAATAAAGGGAACACTTAAACAACACAATGTAACTCCAAGTCAATCACACTTCTGTGAAATCAAACTGTCCACTTAGGAAGCAACACTGATTGACAAATTTCACATGCTGTTGTGCAAATGGAATAGACAACAGGTGGAAATGATAGGCAATTAGCAAGACATCCCCCAATAAAGGAGTGGTTCTGCAGGTGGGGACCACAGACCACTTCTCAGTTCCTATGCTTCCTGGCTGATGTTTTGGTCACTTTTGAATGCTGGCTGTGTTTTCACTCTAGTGGTAGCATGAGACTGAGTCTACAACCCACACAAGTGGCTCAGGTAAGTGCAGCTCATCCAGGATGGCACATCAATGCGAGCTGTGACAAGAAGATTTGCAATGTCTGTCAGCGTAGTGTCCAGGGCATGGAGGCGCTACCAGGAGACAGGCCAGTACATCAGGAGATGTGGAGGAGGCCGTAGGAGGGCAACAACCCAGCAGCAGGACCGCTACCTCCGCCTTTGTGCAAGGAGGAGCACTGCCAGAGACCTGCAAAATGACCTCCAGCAGGCCACGAATGTGCATGCGTCTGCTCAAACGGTCAGAAACAGACTCCATGAGGGTGGTATGAGGGCCCGACGTTCACAGGTGGGGGTTGTGCTTACAGCCCAACACCGTGCAGGACGTTTGGCATTTGCCAGAGAACACCAAGATTGGCAAATTCGCCACTGGCACCCTGTGCTCTTCACAGATGAAAGCAGGTTCACACTGAGCACATGTGACAGACGTGACAGTCTGGAGACGCCGTGGAGAACGTTCTGCTGCATGCAACATCCTCCAACATGACCGGTTTGGCGGTGGGTCAGTCATGGTGTGGGGTGTCATGTCTTTGGGGGGCCGCACAGCCCTCCATGTGCTCGCCAGAGGTAGCCTGACTGCCATTAGGTACCGAGATGAGATCCTCAGACCCCTTGTGAGAACATATGCTGGTGCGGTTGGCCCTGAGTTCATCCTAATGCAAGACAATGCTAGACCTCATGTGGCTGGAGTGTGTCAGCAGTTCCTGCAAGAGGAAGGCATTGATGCTATGGACTGACAAGCCCGTTCCCCAGACCTGAATCCAATTGAGCACATCTGGGACATCATGTCTCACTCCATCCACCAACGCCACGTTGCACCACAGACTGTCCAGGAGTTGGCAGATGCTTTAGTCCAGGTCTGGGAGGAGATCCCTCAGGAGACCATCCGCCACCTCATCAGGAGCATGCCCAGGTGTGGTAGGGAGGTCATACAGGCAGTGGAGGCCACACACACTACTGAGCCTCATTTTGACTTGTTTTAAGGACATTACATCAAAGTTGGATCAGCCTGTAGTGTGGTTTTCCACTTTAGTTTTGAGGGTGACTCCAAATCCAGACCTCCATGGGTTGATAAATTTGATTTCCATTGATAATTTTTGTGTGATTTTGTTGTCAGCACATTCAACTATGTAAAGAAGAAAGTATTTAATAAGAATATTTAATTCATTCAGATCTAGGATGTGTTATTTTAGTGTTCCCTTTATTTTTTTGAGCAGTGTATATTATAATATATATATAAAATCACACACACAGGCGCACACACACAATACTGTCCATTATCAACACACTAACTTCGTACAGCAATTGTGACGCAGGTCCAAAGTTTGTAGATCCCAAACTCCTCAAATTCCAATTAACAGCTTCATACAAAAAAAATCCAGATTGGCAGATCATTTTCCAAATTTAACATAAATTCCCACATAGAGGACTACCCGCTGACTGATAACATTAATATGCAGGAGCTAACTCTAAGGTTTAGTCCACATTAAATATTCCCTTTCACTGTAATAGTTCTAGTGACACAGTAGTACACCACATTATATATGTAGCAGGGTGCAATTTGGGACAAAGCCTATGATTCATAACGAGTCTATTGTAATCTATTAATATAATCTAATAGCAAACCAAGCAGAGGCCAGAAATAGACACAAAGCCATATGGCGCATTACTCCATCCCTCTATTCTTCTATCATCCCTCTTTTTCCATCCATCCATCCAGAATGACTGCTCCCTTTCATTGAAGCCACGGAAGTTCAAGGCCAACCGCGGTACTGCAGGCATTGTTAGCAGAAAACAGGAACCCCCGTTACAGTAAATAGAAAAATAGTGATCTTCGTGGTCAATAATTGTGTAAAAAAAAAAAAAAAATCGAAAGCAAACATGGGAGCAATAATTGCTTATACTACACCAGATGTATGTCCTTGAACAGATTATTTCAAAATTGCACGAAGTTCTAAGGACAATTTAGTTGCTAATCGATCCTGGGCTGTATCACAACCGGCCGTGATCGGGAGTCCCATAGGGCGGCGCACAATTGGCCCAGCGTCGTCCGGGTTAGGGGAGGGTTTGGCCGGAGTAGGCTGTCATTGTAAAATAAGAATTTGGTTAAATAAAGGTTAAATAAATAAAATAATGCCAGCCTGCAGTACCCCGGTCAGCCTTGAGTTTCTCAATGAGAGGAGGCAGCACTGAGCTAGCCTGCAACGTCTCTTCCTGGTTTAGCTCAAACTGCGCATTTTATGTCTCCATGGGCAGCCATTTTAACTGATTTAATTTGGCTTCCAATGCGCTATTGAATCTTCACATTGGAATTAATGGTGTCACATGATAAATTGCTTCGTCCATTCATATCATGGGTTCAAATAGGCTGGCTCAAGCAAACATTCAGGATGTTTGAAAGAGAACAATTACTACTTGAACCCAGGTCTGATGCACAGAAGAGAGGTTATGTGTAGGTTATACAGGCCATATGTTTTCTGTCTACCCAATTATGCTGATATGCTATTGATATTACAACACAGCAGAGTAATAGGCCAGTAGGATGTACTGTAAAGACATAGCTTCATGCCCTCGCTACCTCCGCTTGCCTTGGCTAAACGTCTCTTCAATATAACCTCTATTTTGACGAGGGGCATTTTGTTCCAACTGAGAATATGGCGGCCAATTACTAAAAAGCCCTTGAGCTCAAAGCTTTTTTCTTTCTTTCAAATATATGCCTAACCTAAAATGTATTTAAAGATACTTCATTGGAGTTATATCTTTGTAGTAGTTGTGCAATTACTCAATATTCCCACACACAGTTGGGAATGTTTGAAGATACCAGTCTAGTTTCCAGACAGACAGTTGTAGCTCTAAGACTGTCCCAGATATTGATGTTGATAGATTACTATGTAGGTCGTAGCTACTCCCTAGGTGGTCATTAACTCACCTACATCCAGTCAAGGGCACCTTAGTTGTGCCACGTTTCGATACCTACAGTACTGTATGTGTGTAGCTCCTGTGTGTATCTACACTGGTGTGGTCAGGGCATCCAGCTGAAATAAGGAAAGCATGAGTGAGGAGTGCCAGGTGAGGGTGAAGCAAAGCTATGGGTAGAGAAACCATTTTAAATGGTTTGGTCCATCTTAGATATCTTAAATGATCGATCTGGTTCTTCCCTGCACACTACACAACTCACCTTCATGTCCTCACAAAATACAGTGACACACACACACTCCCAAAGAACTCTTGAGCAGTAGCTTGAGGAACACTGATAAACAGCTAATTAGGTTTGTGGAGCCCATTTGGTAATTTGTTTCCTGCATCCCCTGTTGAGTAGATATATCAGTTATTGACTGCTGAGATTTAGAAGGTGGGTAATTAACGACAAAAATGTGGCAAAAAAATATCACCATTAACAACACAGACTAATAGAAGGGATTCTCTCTTATATGTATATACAGTGTGTGTGTGTGTGTGTGTGTGTGTGTGTGTGTGTGTGTGTGTGTGTGTGTGTTCACCTGTGAGGATGTCTCATTGCTCCTGAATGATTCTCCCACATACTGACAGCTCATTAGGAGAAAGTGGGAGGTAGCAAGCGAGAGAGAGAAAAAAGAAAGAAAAACAAAAAGTGAAAAGGGAATCCACAGAGGCCTCTGAGACACAGTCCATATATCTAAGATCGAGAAAAAACCTATGTCTGCATGACGTCAATTGAATAAACAAAAAACATACTTTAATTTGACTGTATTCTGAATCGTGACACTCGAAAACACCATTGAACACATAGTGCAGCATGACAGTGTGATTCTAGCCTCAACAACAAAGCTTCAGTCCCCCTGCTTCACTTTCAGTGTGATTGGAGGCAGACAGGAGATGAAAATGTCTTGAACAGTGAATACCAGCAGCAGCAGACCAGCAGACTGTAATGGACAGACCATGTTGTATTGTGAGGTGGTCCTGTGAGATCTTGAATGCGTCCCAAATGGCACCCTATTCTCTATATACAGTAGTGCAATACCTTTTACCAGAGCCTATGACAGTCATCTTGTGAACTCCATCCCTGTGTTCTCACTGTGTGACTTTAGGCACTCAAGCTTCTACATCAATCACACCAACCAGACATATGACCCTTACATATTACCTCTTATACCCTGTAGCCTGACAGCTCTTCACAAAAATATATCTACAACAAACACACACACACACACACACACACAGCACAAGCTCTTTTCTCAGCATGAGATGAAAACTGTGAAGAGGCAGAGAGCATTTACTAGCTGCTGCTACAGTCTAGTGTTGTCAATACAGAATACAGAAACATAATTCTGTGGTAAATAAAACAGAATAGCTGGTGTTAGAACTACTACAATGCTGCCTAACCTTTCCCGCCTCTGTCATTGTTAAGCCGTATCAACACACAGAACTCCTCTAGAGAGCGATTCAAATTGAAAGGAAGCTCAATGGCATTCCAACTGACTCAGAGGAGAAGGATAGGACAGGGCAGCTAAGGAAATAAGCAACAGCAAAGAGTTGAGAGAGGAAGAGCAGAAGGGGAACGTTTCAATATTGCAAGGTGTGCACCGGAATCCCCGACATCATTATGTGGACACGGTGTGGCAAGCCCATGCACTGACAAACAGTCAGGGAGGAAGGGAGAGTCCCTTGTAGGGGTATAAATCAGAAGGAAAACATGCTGGTGATACACACACCTTCACACACACTGTACCCCCAGGATTAGCCTCTGTTGGATTCTAGCTTGAAATATACTTATTTGTGTTACCATACTAGAACTTATTGATTACTTTACATGCATAATAAATGTATATGTTTGGGTCAATGGAAAGTAAGATAGGAACTAGGTGTATGGAAAGTTACTGAGTGAGAGAGGGGGAGTGCAGAAAGTTTACATTCTGTCACAGACATAGGCCCCGCCCACTATGTACTTTGCCTCCGGCCACAAATACATTTGCACATAGATCCTTCTTGCTTACCCATAACATGTTAATCACAACTGCTAGGCCACTTACTAAAACATGCTCAATTCAATTAGTCAGTTTCCAACGCCTTCCCTATATCCTGTCAGCTCCCCTGGACCCTAAACAGACACCACAGGAGCAGATGAGAGCATTTACCGCAAAATGTATAATGTAAGCAAAGAGACAGCCACCACAATATGCAGCACTGAGGGGGTCGTTCCACCTCAAAAAGCAAAAGAGGTTCTGTAAATAACCGATACGATTTGCATTCCTGCAACATTATTTGGTTGAAATATAATATGATCTCTGAGAAATTAAGCTAATTGATTGCACCCAAATTGGCGATATTAATTTAATTGTACATTTATAGATTCATATACAGTCGTGGCCAGAAATATTGTCACCCTTGCACTTTTTTCAAATAATGCACCATTTCTTCCAGAAAACTGTTGAAATTAAAACTTATTTTGGTATCCACATATGTATGTCTTCGGTGTGCAGTTGAACAAAAATATATTTTTAAAAATGAATAATTGACTAAATCTTAGTTAATTCCACAAAGAAATCCTAAAATGGCTCGGACAATATTTTTGGCACCTTCTAGAAGTAGCTAGAAATAATTAGATTTCAAGTAGGTGATTCTCATTTACTTTGGAATTGAACTCACCTGTGGTGAGTTGAAGCTGCTTGCGGTATTAAAATCACATATTCAACCAGTTTGAATAGAGAAAATAACTTATTCTCCTTTTTTGTGTCACTGTGTGTACCACACTGAGCATGGACAAAAGAAAGAAAACCAAAGAATAATCTGAGGAGATCAGACACAAGATTGTAATCAAGCATGGACAATCTCAAGGCTACAAATCTCCGGAGACCTTGATGTTCCTGTTTCCACCATATGTAATGTTATCAAGAAGTTTAAGGCCCATGTCACTGTAGCCAACCTCACTGAACTTGGCCAGCAAGAGAGAAATTGAAGGAAGATTGCAGTGAAGGATTGTTCAAATGGTGGATAAAGCACCTCGGTCAACTGCCAAACAGATTCAAGCTGACCTTCAGACACAAGGTGTGACAGTTTCAACTCACACCATCTGTCGCCAACTCAATGAAAGGGGGTTATGGTAGGAGACCCAGGAGGACCCTACTGCTGAGAGAAAGATTTGCCAAAACACACCTGAACATGCCCCAAATCCTTCTGGGAGAATGTCCTGTGGACAGATGAGACCAAATTAGAGTTTTTTGGTAAAGCACACCATCTCTATGTTTACAGAAAACAAAATGAAGGTTTCAATGAAAATAACACCTTCCCCACAGTCAAAGATGGAGCAGGTTCAGTGATGTTTTGTGGTTGCTTTGCTGCCTCTGGCACTGGGTGCCTTGAAGGTGTGCATGGCGTCATGAAATCAGGTGAATACCAAGGCATTTTGGAGCACAATGTTTGTTGGACCCAGTGACAGAAAGGTGGGTCTCCGTCGAAGGTAATTTAATTTTTTAATTTTTACCTTTATTTAACCAGGTAGGCTAGTTGAGAACAAGTTCTCATTTGCAACTGCGACCTGGCCAAGATAAAGCATAGCAGTGTGAACAGACAACAGAGTTACACATGGAGTAAACAATTAACAAGTCAATAACACAGTAGAAAAAAAAGGGGGGAGTCTATATACATTGTGTGCAAAAGGCATGAGGAGGTAGGCGAATAATTACAATTTTGCAGATTAACACTGGAGTGATAAATGATCAGATGGACATGTACAGGTAGAGATATTGGTGTGCAAAAGAGCAGAAAAGTAAATAAATAAAAACAGTATGGGGATGAGGTAGGTGAAAATGGGTGGGCTATTTACCAATAGACTATGTACAGCTGCAGCGATCGGTTAGCTGCTCAGATAGCAGATGTTTGAAGTTGGTGAGGGAGATAAAAGTCTCCAACTTCAGCGATTTTTTCAATTCGTTCCAGTCACATGCAGCAGAGTACTGGAACGAAAGGCGGCCAAATGAGGTGTTGGCTTTAGGGATGATCAGTGAGATACACCTGCTGGAGCGCGTGCTACGGATGGGTGTTGCCATCGTGACCAGTGAACTGAGATAAGGCGGAGCTTTACCTAGCATGGACTTGTAGATGACCTGGAGCCAGTGGGTCTGGCGACAAATATGTAGCGAAGGCCAGCCGACTAGAGCATACAAGTCGCAGTGGTGGGTGGTATAAGGTGCTTTAGTGACAAAACGGATGGCACTGTGATAAACTGCATCCAGTTTGCTGAGTAGAGTGTTGGAAGCAATTTTGTAGATGACATCGCCAAAGTCGAGGATCGGTAGGATAGTCAGTTTTACTAGGGTAAGTTTGGCGGCGTGAGTGAAGGAGGCTTTGTTATGAATAGAAAGCCGACTCTTGATTTGATTTTCGATTCGAGATGTTTGATATGAGTCTGGAAGGAGAGTTTACAGTCTAGCCAGACACCTAGGTACTTATAGATGTCCACATATTCAAGGTCGGAACCATCCAGGGTGGTGATGCTGGTCAGGCGTGCGGGTGCAGGCAGCGAACGGTTGAAAAGCATGCATTTGGTTTTACTAGCGTTTAAGAGCAGTTGGAGGCCACGGAAGGAGTGTTGTATGGCATTGAAGCTCGTTTGGAGGTTAGATAGCACAGTGTCCAAGGACGGGCCGGAAGTATATAGAATGGTGTCGTCTGCGTAGAGGTGGATCAGGGAATCGCCCGCAGCAAGAGCAACATCATTGATATATACAGAGAAAAGAGTCGGCCCGAGAATTGAACCCTGTGGCACCCCCATAGAGACTGCCAAAGGACCGGACAGCATGCCCTCCGATTTGACACACTGAACTCTGTCTGCAAAGTAATTGGTGAACCAGGCAAGGCAGTCATCCGAAAAACCGAGGCTACTGAGTCTGCCGATAAGAATATGGTGATTGACAGAGTCGAAAGCCTTGGCAAGGTCGATGAAGACGGCTGCACAGTACTGTCTTTTATCGATGGCGGTTATGATATCGTTTAGTACATTGAGCGTGGCTGAGGTGCACCCGCGAACGGCTCGGAAACCAGATTGCACAGCGGAGAAGGTACGGTGGGATTCGAGATGGTCAGTGACCTGTTTGTTGACTTGGCTTTCGAAGACCTTAGATAGGCAGGGCAGGATGGATATAGGTCTGTAACAGTTTGGGTCCAGGGTGTCTCCCCCTTTGAAGAGGGAGATGACTGCGGCAGCTTTCCAATCCTTGGGGATCTCAGACGATGTTTGGCCCACTCCTTTTGTGCAAAATCATGGGTCTTCCAGCAGAACAATGACACCAAACACACTTCAAAAAGCACCCAGGAATGTTTCAAGACAAAACACTGGACTGTTCTGAAGTGGCCAGCAATGAGTCCAGGTCTAAATCCCATTGAAAACTTGTGGAGAGATCTGAAAACAGCAGTTAGGAGAAGGCTCCCTTCTAATCTGGGAGAAATGGAGGATTTTGCACAAAAGTAGTGGGCCAAACTGTCAGTACAGAGGTGCAAGCAAGCACATCGATGGTTATAGGAAGGGCTTGATTGCAGTTATTTTGACCAAAGGCTATGCTACCAAATATTAAGTATAGGGTGTCCATTTTGTCAATGCCATTTCTGTTTATTTTCTGATTTAAATGGATATATTAAGTTCTGAATAAAAAACAAAAGTTCTGTAATATTAACAGTGAAATAAAGAATTGTGGAGGTCAAATACTTTGTTCAATTTCAACACATTTTTAGGCAAAATTGTGAGAAAGACATGAAGAATGAAAAATAAAAAGCCACTCAGGGACCCCCCACACCTCACACCAGGCCCACCCCAACAGACAGTATACAGTATTAGTTCTCTATGTTTAGTAACCTCAGGAGGCTGAAGAAATTCGGCTTGTCACCAAAAGCACTTCTACAGATGCACAATCGAGAGCATCCTGGCGGGCTGTATCACCGCCTGGTACGGCAACTGTTCCGCCCACAACCGTAAGGCTCTCCAGAGGGTAGTGAGGTCTGCACAACGCATCACCGGGGGCAAACTACCTGCCCTCCAGGACACCTACACCACCCGATGTTACAGGAAAGCCATAAAGATCATCAAGGACAACAACCACCCGAGCCACTGCCTGTTCACCCCGCTATCATCCAGAAGGCGAGGTCAGTACAGGTGCATCAAAGCTGGGACCGAGAGACTGAAAAACAGCTTCTATCTCAAGGCCATCAGATTGTTAAACAGCCACCACTAACATTGAGTGGCTGCTGCCAACACAGACTCAACTCCAGCCACTTTAATAATGGGAATTGATGGGAAATGATGTAAAATATATCACTAGCCACTTTAAACAATGCTACCTAATATAACGTTATTCATCTCATATGTATACGTATATACTCTACTCTATATCATCTACTGCATCCTTATGTAATACATGTATCACTAGCCACTTTAACTATGCCACTTTGTTTACATACTCATCTCATATGTATATACTGTACTCGATACCATCTACTGTATCTTGCCTATGCTGCTCTGTACCATCACTCATTCATATATCTTTATGTGCATATTCTTTATCCCCTTACACTGTGTATAAGACAGTAGTTTTGGAATTGTTAGTTAGATTACTTGTTGGTTATTACTGCATTGTCGGAACTAGAAGCACAAGCATTTCGCTACACTCGCATTAACATCTGCTAACCATGTGTATGTGACAAATAAAATTTGATTTGACATAGGTATTCCTCTTGTCCAGATGGGTTAGGGCAGTGTGCAGTGTGGTTGAGATTGCATCGTCTGTGGACCTATTTGGGCGGTAAGCAAATTGGAGTGGGTCTAGGGTGTCAGGTAGGGTGGAGGTGATATGGTCCTTGACTAGTCTCTCAAAGCACTTCATGATGACGGAAGTGAGTGCTACGGGGTGGTAGTCGTTTAGCTCAGTTACCTTAGCTTTCTTGGGAACAGGAACAATGGTGGCCCTCTTGAAGCATGTGGGAACAGCAGACTGGTATAGGGATTGATTGAATATGTCCGTAAACACACCGGCCAGCTGGTCTGCGCATGCTCTGAGGGCGCGGTTGGGGATGCCGTCTGGGCCTGCAGCCTTGCGAGGGTTAACACGTTTAAATGTTTTACTCACCTCGGCTGCAGTGAAGGAGAGTCCGCATGTTTTCGTTGCAGGCCGTGTCAGTGGCACTGTATTGTCCTCAAAGCGAGCAAAGAAGTTATTTAGTCTGCCTGGGAGCAAGACATCCTGGTTCGTGACTGAGCTGGTTTTCTTCTTGTAGTCCGTGATTGACTGTAGACCCTGCCACATACCTCTTGTGTCTGAGCCGTTGAATTGAGATTCTACTTTGTCTCTATACTGACGCTTAGCTTGTTTGATAGCCTTGCGGAGGGAATAGCTGCACTGTTTGTATTCGGTCATGTTACCAGTCACCTTGCCCTGATTTAAAGCAGTGGTTCGCGCTTTCAGTTTCACGCGAATGCTGCCATCAATCCACGGTTTCTGGTTAGGGAATGTTTTAATCGTTGCTATGGAAACGACATCTTCAACGCACGTTCTAATGAACTCGCACACCGAATCAGCGTATTCGTCAATGTTGTTATCTGACGCAATACGAAACATATCCCAGTCCACGTGATGGAAGCAGTCTTGGAGTGTGGAATCAGCTTGGTCGGACCAGCGTTGGACAGACCTCAACGTGGGAGCTTCTTGTTTTAGTTTCTGTCTGTAGGCAGGGATCAGCAAAATGGAGTCGTGGTCAGCTTTTCCGAAAGGAGGGCGGGGCAGGGCCTTATATGCGTCGCGGAAGTTAGAATAACAATGATCCAAGGTTTTTCCAGCCCTGGTTGCGCAATCGATATGCTGATACAATTTAGGGAGTCTTGTTTTCAGATTAGCCTTGTTAAAATCCCCAGCTACAATGAATGCAGCCTCAGGATGTATGGATTCCAGTATGAAGAAGAGTCAAATAAAGTTCGTTCAGAGCCATCGATGTGTCTGCTTGGGGGGGAATATATACGGCTGTGATTATAATCGAAGAGAATTCTCTTGGTAGATAATGCGGTCGACATTTGATTGTGAGGAATTCTAAATCAGGTTAACAGAAGGATTTGAGTTCCTGTATGTTTCTGTGATCACACCACGTCTCGTTAGCCATAAGGCATACGCCCCCGCCCCTCTTCTTACCAGAAAGATTGTAGTTGTAGTTGTGGTGCAGGTTGTAGCAGTGGTGTAAAGTAAAAATACTTGAAAGTACTACTAGTTATCTGTACTTTACCCCCCCAAAAATGTACAACTTTTACTTTTACTTCACTACATTACTAAAGAAAATTATGTACTTTTTACTACATAAATTTCCCTGACACCCAAAAGTACTCATTACATTTTGCATTCTTAGCAGGACAGGAAAATTGCCTAATTCACACACTTATCAAGAGAACATCCCTGGTCATCCCTACTGCCTCTGATCTGGCAGACTCACTAAACACATGCTTCATTTGTAAATTATGTCTGAGTGTAGGAGAAAGCTCCTGGCTATATGTAAAAAAAGAAAACAAGAAAAAGATGCTGTCTGGTTTGCTTTATATAAGGAATTAGCAATTATTTATACTATTATTTTTGATACGTAAGTATATTTTAGCAATTATATTTACTTTTGATACTTAAGTATAATTCAAACCAAATAGTTTGACTACTCAAGTATGACAATTGGGTTATTTTTCCACCACTGGGTTGTAAGCATGGGTGAAAGTAAGAAGAACGCACATTTTAGGGCTTATAAAGATGTTGAACTGAATTCAAACTTAAACATGATCTTAGGCTACTCATAAAAACAGCAGCTCTTTGCTGTATTCGTTGAGTCTCTAGCTTGTCATGGTTTTAAATGTTTTGAAATCTCAGTATCAACGTCACTGTGCATTCGAGGCTTCTTTTTACAGTCTATGGCTCGAGGAAACTGTGCACACACGGTGATCTGAGCTATCTGATCTGCCAGCTGTAGGCCTATAGATGCACTTGATTTGCTCTCTGGAGTTCTACCTTCAGACACATGAAATGGTTCAAAATGGAAACACTTTACCCTCCTCGCCCTAGGGCTGCTGAATCAAGTCCACTTATCGCAAACAGTGCCTAGCGAATACAAAAATAGGAACCCGAGGTTTTAACGTTTAAACATTTTTTTTAATTTTTTTTTTAAATGTTTGGTGATAGACTAGGAATGCCTTTACAGATCAGCCGGTTGGTGACTACTGCTGTATGGTGTTTTGCAATGGTAATGGTATTGGGTTGGGTTTAATGGTAAATGTAACACAACATATAGAGATGTTTTCTAGTAATGTTATTGAAAAACATGAGACTGACATGCAAAGGTTTATAATTGTATTATTAGGGTTGTCCTAAAATATTTGGGCTTCATATGAGAATTGCGCCATAGGGAAAGCCCCTCTCAGAGAGCTGCCACTTGTTTGACTATTCAAGGGGAGTTTGGTTGAAGCATTAGGTTGCTCAGAGAATTACAAACTGAATTGCTTTCATGGAGGACTGGCTTTTATTTATTATTTTTTTATTTATTTCACCTTTATTTAACCAGGTAAGCAAGTTGAGAACAAGTTCTCATTTACAATTGCGACCTGGCCAAGATAAAGCAAAGCAGTTCGACACATACAACGACACAGAGTTACACATGGAGTAAAACAAACATACAGTCAATAATACAGTAAAAAAAAAACAAGTCTATATACAATGTGAGCAAATTAGGTGAGAAGGGAGGTAAAGGCAAAAAAGGCCATGGTGGCAAAGTAAATACAATATAGCAAGTAAAACACTGGAATGGTAGTTTTGCAATGGAAGAATGTGCAAAGTAGAAATAAAAATAATGGGGTGCAAAGGAGCAAAATAAATAAATAAATTAAATACAGTTGGGAAAGGCTTGACTTTTGAGGATGACTACAATTTATTTTCATCATGAGAAAAAGCTATTGGTTTTCAAACCAAAGTTGCAGATAAAATGTTATGATCCATTTGATAAACACCAGAGACCCACAAAAAGGATAAAAGGTTGTGGTAGTAGCAGGAACAGTTTACACATTCATTTATGGGGGAAATGCAAGTGACTTCAATTTATCTGAACAGGAAGGGAAAGAAAAACCTATTGTACATAGTATAAACAATCAATACTCTAAGGCGCAGCTTCATACTACCTGTCAAACATAGGGAAAATATACTGTATACTGGCCATTAGGGTGGGCTTGGTGTGGGGTTTGGGGGGTCCGTGGATGGCTTTTGACCATTTATTTGGATTCCTCACATCTTAATCATTTATTGAATATTATATGAATCCAAATGGTCTTAAAACAAAATAATATTGAATAATATTGCAAGAATACTAATCTTCTAACTACAGAAACTATTTCAGAACAATCTGAAACAATCTGGATGTTATGGCTTGCAGAAATGATGTGGACCAACCCTGAGAAATGTGTCTACAAAGAGAGAGAACCAGCTTCATGAGGTAGTCACCTGGAATGCATTTCAATGTTTAAAAAAATATATATAACCTTATTTAACTAGGCAAGTCAGTTAAGAACATATTCTTATTTAAAATGACGGGCTACCCGGGTCAAACCCTCCCCTAACCCAAACGACGCTGGACCAATTGTGCGCCACCCGATGGGACTGCCAATCACGGCCGGTTGTGATACAGCCCAGGATCGAGCCAGGGTCTGTAGTGACGCTTCTAGCACTGCAATGCAGTGCCTTAGACTCCTTCTCACTCAGGTGGGCCTTGTTAAAAGCTAATGAGTGGAATGTATTTCCTTCTTAATGCGTTTGAGCCAATCAGTTGTGTTGTGACAAGATAGTGGTGGTATACAGAAAGAAGATAGCTCTATTTGGTAAATGACCAATTCCATATTATGGCAGGAACAGCTCAAATAAGCAAAGAAAAAATGACAGTCCCTCATTACTTTAAGACACGAAGGTCAGTCAATACTCTATTGTGAAAAACATGCATTAAGAGAGGAGAAACCACGTCAATTTCATGTTTTTAAAATGTAACCTTTATTTAACTAGGCAAGTCAGTTAAGAACAAATTCTTATTTACAATGACGGCCTACCAAAAGGCAAAAGGCCTCCTGCTGTGATTAAAAATAACTCAAATAAAAAATATATAAAGGACAAAACACACATCCCGACAACACAACATAAAGAGAGATCTGAGACAACATAGCAAGGCAGCAACACATGACAACACAGCATAGTAGCAACACAACATAACAACATGGTAGCAAAACAACATGGTAGAAGCATAAAACATGGTACAAACATTATTGGGCACAGACAACAACAGCACAAAGGGCAAGAGGGAAGTTCATAAATGTAATAGACTATCTCTGATTGTAATCTCCAAAACATATCTCCTCCTCTTGTTATCACTCCATTGGAGAGTAAATGGAAAGGAGTAACCTATATGCACGTAGCAGAGAGTAGTGTGGGTAGGCAGCCAGTGCAGACGTTGACAGTGAGTAACTGAGAAAACAACTGCTAAGAATGATGAGACACTGACAGTACTGCAATTAAACTAACAACCATTATGACAGAGACAGACAATGAAACACTTATAGTGAAGAATGACAAATTAAAAACACCTCCTTTGACAACATCTTTAAGGGTCCCCAAAATAATAGCAATATTATGCTGTGTGTGTGTGTGTGTGTGTGTGTGTGTGTGTGTGTGATTGTGTGTGTGAGAGAGAGAATTAACAGCTGTGTGTGAATGAGTAGAGTGATATTGATACTAGCCCGACATATTCTATCTCTCTCAACATGCTGGTCAATAACAGATGTACATTTTCGCCTCTGAAATTGTATTTATTTAACCTTTATTTAATTTAACTGGGCAAGTCAGTTAAGAACAAATTCTTATTTACAATGACGGCTTACCTCAGCCAAACCCGGATGACGCTGGGCCAATTGTGCGCCGCCCTATGGGACTCCCAATCACGGCCGGGTGTGATACAGCCTGGATTCGAACCAGGGACTGTAGGGACACCTCTCTTGCACTGAGATGCAAGAGAGGCCATTTTCACCACTTGGGAGCCCGAAAAAGGACCACGCAGAGTGCTAAACACACACACTCTCTCTCTCTCCTTGGAGAGAAAATTAGTCATGGAAACCAATTCCACAACTCTGACTTCCATATCTCAGAGGGGAGCCGAGGGAGGAGGTAGGAAGGGGAGGGGGTGTTCACACCAGAAGTCCTTTCTGTAGGTCAGAGTCCCCATCTCTCACTCTCCATCTCCTCCCCTCACTCCCCTCCATCTCGCTATTCCCTCACTACCCCCATCCATTCTCTCTCCCCCTCTCCTTCACTCATATCTCTCAGATTTTGTAGCATTCTTCCTCTTGACAACCTCCACCCCAGTAGAAAGCCTGCCATGTAGGTATGCCTGCTGTTCAACCAATCACATTTCATACTGAAGTAGCTCTAACCACATCTCATTCTGCCTGATATCCACCAATCACATCTCTTTCTGAATCAGGGACAGACAGACGGCTCCAGTGAAAGGTCACAGATTGGCCTAACACACCAGGACAATACAGCCTCACTCCTCCTCCTCTGCCCAGAGAAAGGGCATTTCTGATCTGTGATCTCTACCCCCTTCCTTCTCGCCTTTCCAAGACAAATGCACTTGAGTGTTTGCCAAAGGGAAAAGAGCCGCAGAAATCAAATGCACACACTAAAGTCAAATGCCAGAATCAATGACGGTCATGAAGCTCCTTAAACTTCCACAACTTTCACATAATCGATTAGAGAGCTACTGTGCAGAATATTACTGCAGCCCAGCAATAACACACCTGATTCAACTTATCAACTGCTCGACAAAACAGCCAGTGGTGGGCTGGAACAAAAGCCTGCACACACCAAGCTCGGACCAGGTTGGCTAACCACTGGACTAACCCTATTAGTCTTTCAATTAGATATCAACCCTGTCTTATTTATGACCATTTCCATGGTGATGAACCGTTTATAATACATCCTATTCAGCAATTACACAGCTTACTGGCTCAACATGGAAGGAGAGAATTCTGCAAATCCTTTTAAAGCAGTGATATACTTCTGGTCTTTACCCTCCCTCCCTCGGACTACACGCACCATATGCTTCTTACGCTGATAGCCTAAACAAACACACACCCGCTAATCTCAAAAGACTATAAGGTTAATTGGAAGAAGGAAGACTTATTTAGCAACACTGTATGGCTAGTATCTGTGTCAGAAACATTTAACAGAAGCAGCCTTTTCAGCAAATGCACATGTGTCTATGTACCTTTGAAGGGGGTTGACTACTGTCACCATGAACATCAAGAGGGGTATCAAGAGGGGTTACAGTTGGGTATGGCAGGCGCCATACACTAGCTCAAGACAGAAAATGTCAACGTAGGCTATAAAAAATGTAGACAAAAATCATTCCAATCCCGCCTAAAATGTAACGGCTGTAATTGAGAGCTGGCTTTAGGACCATGCGGAGCATCGCTGAGAGAGAAGCTGCCAGTCTGCACGCCTTTCTCACCGCAGAGAGCATAGGCAGTGCCAAACAGTTTGCTTTGTTTGTCTGCCGTTTAGGCAGTGCGCTCATTGCTTTTGAATTTTATGTCGGTATTTGAACTCAGCCTTGTAAACCTTGCAGCCAGCTATTTTATGCACTGGTTACTTTCACATTGATGTCGACATTGGCGGCGCGTCCAATAGGTTAAGGGAGGATAAGCTCCCTCTAAAGTATATTAAATGTGATATATAACTACAAAATGCCTATACAGAAATAAATAAAATCATTCAAAATTCTACACCAGAGTGTATGATTTGGCCACAGAGGATCATTCGAATCTTTGAAAAATTAGCTGTGGATTGTTGCAATTTGGGCAGCGCTTGGCAAATAGCCTAACAAATAGCTGATTGTTGAATTGCAGTGGTCAGTGAAAAGTAGTTAAACAGGCCTATTGCAATATTTCAAAAATACAGTCGTAGGAGAAACATAGTTTAGAAACCTAATGGCTATTGCTTACAATTCTCAACTCCCAATTGAGCGAACAGTAGCTTATCTTATTGGCAGCAGCGGAGAGCAAAACCATATCCCTGGTGAGTGCGTGAATAATCACTGTCATTATCATTGGATCAGTACCATTGGAAAGTTTTTAGAGATTAGACGGTTGCATTTAAAGTTACACTACACAGAAAATCCTGCATTTCCTGACTTCTTAAACTCTAATAGTTTGCCGAATTTCAGTTTGTGTGACAAAATAAGCTAGTATAGTGTAGAGAATCATTGTACCATCTAAACCGCTGTGAAATGTATTTTCCGCAACCAAAAATATTGTTGTTTCAGCTGTTTGAAGCTGAGTGTACAAAACCGAAAGTAAAAGACACAAAAACAAAATGTAAGAACGGGAAGCATAGAAATAGCACACATAGAACATATCTACCACTTCTTCTACTTGGTTTCAAGTGGAATGGTAGATCTATAATTCACATTTCTATGTGAATTTGGTCAGGTAAGATTAAGACATGGTTGTTTTTACTGATCTGTTTGTCAGTGTCAATAGAGTAGGCTACTAATGTGTTGTACTTAAAAATATGTTGCTTATGTCTCCAGTCATATAAAGCATAGTAAAACTGCATGAAATGTGTTTATCAAAGGCCACATTTCCTATGCAAAGAAAGGAGAAGAAACATCTCTGATTAGGTTTAGTTTTTCACTGAACCATGCATTGTTCAGAACCCCCCCCCCCCCAAACATTCTGAAATTGCATTTTTGTCCCCGTTAGTTTCATCATTGGAATGTGATACAAAACGAGGCAACGGTGTGCTTCAGGACCTACCCGACCGCCTCCGAGCGACCAAGTTGTGGCCGCTGTTCAGAACTGTCTGTTTCGCTAACAGTGATTGAGTTATATGACTGCTCCCGAGTGGCGCAGCGTTCTAAGGCACTGCATCTCAGTGCTAGAGGCGTCACTACAGATCCTGGTTCGATTCCAGGCTGTATCACAACTGGCCGTGATTGGGAGTCCCAAAGGGCGGCGCACAATTGGCCCAGTATCGTCAAGGCCCAGTATAAGCCAAGCCTGTCTACAAGTGCAATGATAGATGCCTGTAAAGGTGAAAAAAAATTGCTTCCCCAAACTTGAAACTCACATGCTATGGATGTCGGCAGTGGCGGTTCTAGCTTGTATGCCCCCCCCCCCTCCAAAAAAAACAACAACCAGACATTTGGAACAACACAAATAAATAATCATAACATTTAAAACTATATCAATAAAAACATATATACAAAAATACAACTCAGAAATGTAAAAAATAAGTACAAGACCAATAGAAACAAATTGTAGTATATAAACACAAATAAAAAGAGAATCAAATTATTACCCTATTGCTAACAGAAAACACACAAATAAAACTAAATTGCACAAATACACAATAGAATACCGCAAACAAGAAACACAAACTAAATTGCACAACTAATTGCATTAGTACTGTACAAAGTTAGAGGTGCGCTATTTGAAAGATTCCCCTGCTCCTAGTCCGGCTTCATCATCTCAACTTCTGAGTGGGAAATCTTCCCAGGCAGTAGTAAACTGCCTAGCTCACAAACTAGAATCAGGTCGCCCACTCCGACAAGGTTAATCGACCCACGGTCCCACACAGTGACATGATATCATTGACGTGACCTGAAAATAAGCGATAGAAAACTGATTGCGCAAATGCCACCATTCCGAATGTTTTTTGTGTGTGCGTGCGGGCGCCGGGTGCAGCTGGGCGGTTGCCCATGTCGCCTATACCTACATCCGCCACTGGATGTCGGAATTTGAAGTTGGCTTTGTTGTGACTTGTTAGTGTGTATCATGGATCTATTTCAAGTTGCACTGTATGAGCGATTCCACAAGTAAATTAGTAACGTTACATTTATGATACGGTTCAGTAGTGGTTGACATTACATACTGTTCCACAGAACTTTAAACCTAATATTTCTGTGATAATTAATGGCTGGGGTCCTATGTTTTTGCAGTTCTCCAAATAGCATTTGGTTGTGAACCACGTATTTTGATGCTATTGAAGAATAAAAATGCGACCAATCAATCTCCACCCATATAGACAACACATGACATACAGGCCGGGTACTGCTTTTCTGCATCATCCGTAGGATGAAGAGAACGCGTGCGCTGCGACTAGTCTGTGGGAAAAAACACAGACAAGCGGAGAGCTATGAATACAGAAAACCCAGAAACAACTCCTAAACCCCAAAACATTGACGTAACATACTTTTACCTTAATTACGTAAATGGTTTTTTCCTTGCCACCTGCTCCGAAACGGATGAGCCAAGGCGACAATTGGGACGAATATTTTCAGGAATGCAAAATCCGAAGCACCTACTGCGCTTGCGTATTCCGGGCCCGGACCGCCATTCGCCACTATTTGACAAAAAACACCGATTTTGCACCGGTCCCGGTGGACGGCGGAGGCAGCTGCGAGGCAGTAACAATTATAAACGCATCGTAATGAATGCTCTCTTGTTACAGAAGCCAAGTCTGCAAAAGGATGAATCAGACCAGAGCCCAGCCAGATCAATAGCACTGTTGTGGTCAGATTTAGGAGGGGCCGCATCACTCGGAAAAAACACCTATTTTTTGGCAAAGCCATCAAGTTAGGGATAGCCTCATGCCATGGAACCTAATGCAAAGCAAACCCGTTATAGCCTAACTGTCACGTAGCCAAGCACTGTTATCTTAATTGAAAAAAAGAAGGGGAAAAAAACAGAATATAACAACGAATGCACTTGTTGCGCAATTTAAAGCATCATCTCGGCAACATCACAATTTTTAATCTCCTGAAATTTAGAATGTTGTCCATAGATAAATTGCTGTAGTTTATTATATCTAATATTTTCTATTGTTTTAAAATGAAGCTTATCAATGCCTTCGGAACATCTGCAAATTAATGACCTGGCCTAGAAAATATTCTATCCGCCGCATATAATGTTTGTTTCATGTCAACAAAGTGGGCGTTTAAATGATTCCCTCCGCTAAATTGATACATTTTAGCCTAACTCTTGTATTGCTTATATGGATCAACAATCTCCCGCTGGCCATGACCATGAAAAAGTATCGGCAGCAGGATGACTGGGCTACCCTGGCCACTCAAGTGCCATTCGCCCAAACAATCTCTGCTAGTGCTACAGTTCGTTCACAAAAATACTCGGAAAGTGTTGCCTTGTTTGAAACCCCATTATATCGCATGCACACGTAACCGTGCGTTCACAAGCAATTCGCGCGAATCAACGGTAATTCATCTCACCTCAGGTTCTTCAATATCGATGTTTCTGCAAGCTTTGCGGTCCGTTCCATTCCCTGCAATTCCACCATCTTTCGTTCCACACCTCTCTCACTCTACCCGGCTAGGCTGGGCAGCAGTCGGTCTGTGCTGTGCTGTGAGCGAGCTGCCTCCCTCCCCTACCCCTCCTCCTCAGCCACCGTGACATCAGAGGGGGATTACAAACAATCCAAAAGCATCTTTAAATGGGGGGAATTTTGTCCAGCATTGGATGGCCGCTTCAGCGGTCTTGAAAGGCTTATATTGTCTTCAACTAGAGTACACACATTTCTGGTCCGCTTCATATATCCATGCTATATTGCATGTCAGTTCAATTATTCTTTTCAGTTCTGTACTTAGTCATGGGGAAACAACTGGATTCCATTTATAGGCTGTCATGTGATGTCCAAACATTTAGCTAGATAGGCACACGTGAAAGAGAGAAGTAATTCTATGGCAATGGAATAGCAAGGAAGTTTTAGTCAGAGATGTTAAATAAATAGTTTACCATTACCAACATGCTTATTATGTATTTTCCACCAACAACCCATTCTTCACCTATTTTACCTCAGGTAGTGACAAAGTTGTGTATTCCAGATGATGATCTTTATTAAACTTGGTAAGCAGTTGATACAAACTATTTATGTTGAAACAGTATATATAATTAATTGTAATACTCTAAATAAATACAGAAATAATCAAAGATGAGCTGCTAGGCATATTAACATTGGTCACACCCTCCATAAACAATTTTACAATAAATTAGAAAAAGTACAAAGAAAGTAAGAAGCTACATTATCTTTTAAAAACTAAATGAACCTTTGTAAAAATAATGATTCTGCATATAAACTCAGCAAAAAAAGAAACGTCCCTTTTTCAGGACCCTGTTTTTCAAAGATAATTCGTAAAAGTCCAAATAACTTCACAGATCTTCATTGTAATGGGTTTAAACACTGTTTCCCATGCTTGTTCAATGAACCATAAAAAATTAATGAACATGCACCTGTGGAATGGTCGTTTAGTCACTAACAGCTTACAGAAGGTAGGCAAATATGGTTACAGTTATGAAAACTTAGGACACTAAAGAGGCCTTTCTACTGCCTCTGAAAAACACCAGACGGGACTGGCAAAAGGTGCTCTTCACTGACGAGTCGTGGTTTTGTCTCACTAGGGGTGATGGTCGGATTCGCATTTATCGTCAAAGGAATGAGCATTACACCGAGGCTTGTACTCTGGAGCAGGATCGATTTGGAGGTGGAGGGTCCGTCATGGTCTGGGGCGGTGTATCACAGCATCATCGGACTGAGCTTGTTGTCATTGCAGGCAATCTCAACGTTGTGCGAATACATCCTTCTCCCTCATGTGGTACCCTTCCTGCAGCGTCATCCTGGCATGACAATGCCAGCAGCCATACTGTTCTTTCTGTACGTGATTTCCTGCAAGACAGAAATGTCAGTGTTCTGCCATGGCCAGCAAAGAACCCCGATTTCAATCCCATTGAGCACGTCTGGGACCTGTTGGATCAGAACTTGCAGGTACCTTGGTGGAAGAGTGGGGTAACATCTCACAGCAATAACTGGCAAATCTGGTGCAGTCTATGAGGAGGAGACGCACTGCAGTACTTAATGCATCTGGTGGCCACACCAGATACTGACTGTTACTTTTGATTTTGACACCCCCCTTTGTCCAGGGACACATTATTCCATTTTTGTTAGTCACGTGTCTGTGGAACTTGTACAGTTTATGTCTCAGTTGAATCTTATGTTCATACAAATATTTACATGTTAAGTTTGCTGAAAATTAATGCAGGTGACAGTGAGAGGACGTTTCTTTCTTTGCTGAGTTTATGTACAATTCCTATATTCTAACGTTTGTATTCTAATGTCTGTAAGTAGGCCTAGTATGCAATACAACAAACCCACGTGGTAAAAAGAGTAAGGATATGCTTGCGTTCATTCATTCAAAAGACACTGACACAGACAGAATGAAAACTACTCAATGACAGCTAACAACAAGTGACAGCTCAGAGAAAACTAAAAACAACAAAAACCAAATGTAGCTTTGATAGTTTGACAAATTATTTTCATCATTCAGGACACATTGGTTTTGAGATGAGAAGGGTCTCTTACATAATGCTTAGGTTATATTCGGTCTTCTTAATGACTCCAAACATAGGTAACAGAGAACATGGTAATAGTAGGAGTTAAATGGAAGCCCTCGTAGGTAAAATGTTGTGAACTAAAAACAAAAGTGCCTTCGGCAGGACAGGGCAGACGTATGGCCGACACACTGCACACAGTATCCAAATTAGGTGATAGAAGGGTAAAGGCTGCATTTGAACTCTTTCTGCAATGATCTCCAACAGGACAGACACTGTGGCTGTTCCAATATCCACCTACAACAGTCATGATGTGTCTCCCAGCTTGTGTGACTGACCACCGCAATGGCTGAAGACTTCTTCACACATTACTGCCCCTACTGTCTGCCCCTAAAACACACTAGAGCTACATCACCTTAGTACTGTGTGTATAGCTATTGTCATAGGCTGTTATAAGCTGCTTTGTCTGTTCACAGTGGCATTATGAATGTTTTATGAATGCTCGTCTAGGCCTATGTCTCAAGCGCGTCTAGCTAAGCCTCTTGGGAACGATATACAGTTGCAAGTTGATTGTTATGTTGTGCTACAAGCGCTAAAGAGCATGCCCCTGCTCCTTCCACTCAAAACGTCAGTTTGGTTTTTGATCCATTTGAGCTCTGTCACATTTTGTTATGCGGCAGCCGTGAAGAGAATACTTCAGTGGCAACTACCAAGCTCTCTCCCAGCTTGTTTGTTTGTCTGTCTGTCTGTGTTGACATTGTCTCCCTCGTCCACATGCTTCATACCAGTGCCTGTTCTGATCACATTACAGATACACACGACAGTAGCCTAAGCCTGTATTCATAAAGTGTCTTGAAGTAGGGAGCTGACATAGGATCAGGTCCCTCCTATCCATATAATATTATTTATTATGATCAAAAAGACAAAACTGATCCTAGATCAAGACTCCTAGATACGCTTTGTGCATACTGGCCCTGTTAAGTAGCACCTCGACGAGAGGGCTCAGACACCTAACAGAAATACAAGTCTGTCTCTAATACAAATGGAAACGTTTTCCCAACCTACTCTATAGGAGTATGCCTCCCTATCCGACAGAGAATCTGACCTGCCTGCCCTGTGGGCAGTGGCTCAGACACATAATACAGTATTGTATAATAACCACTTTGACAAAATGGCTGGAGTGACTTAGGGGCAGATCTGCAGGAGGATGCATCTAAGATAAGAGAGGTTAACTGCAGGTTAGAGTAGGAGAACTATCCCTTTAAGAGGAGATACATAGGTGGTGAAGTATCGATGTAAGAGGAGAAGACAGAAAGGTGAACTATTCATTTAAACCAATAATCTTAGACTTGATTCAGCCTAATTCAGCCCTGCCACTTAAAAGCTATAGTTCACCCAAATTACATAATTTTCAAATCCACTATAAGTGACTTTGTTGAGCTTCACAATCAATTTCAGATTGTTTCAGATGATGTTTCACATGATGCGTGAAAAAAGCTAATATCGGTCCAATGACTTAAATAGGATTTGTGCCACAAATGTAACAATGTTAGCATGTGGAAACAGTTCCAGGGAAACTAAACCAAAGCATGGATTGCTGTCGTACCCTGTAAGCAGTCTATGGGTAAGCTAAGGAAAGCAAATGTTTCATTTTGTAATGTGGGTGAACTATCCCTTTAAACTGAGATGGGGCTGGAAAATGTTAATTACGAAAACAGCTGCAAATATCCCATTTGCACCTTACAGAAAATAATACAGAAGAAGCCCAATGTTCATCAGAGCTGCTCCTCTATAAAATATTGATCTATTAGTCTATGACCAATAAAGGGTGGAAGAAGTGTTCTGCCGTTGTTATTATTATCATGTTCATAGTGGTTTGTGCAACTGAACAAATTACATTTACAAAAGGTACAGGACAAGGGCCCTTTCTTACAAAATGTAACCCTACCGGAATATGTACATTGCGAGTATGTGTCAGTCTAAAGATATGTTCTGTGAATATACAGGTTAGGGAATGTAATGTCGTTCTTATAAAACACAAACTTAGATGATTTACCTTGAGATAATGTAACACGTATCATTGTAACACTACCAAAAGATAGGTCTTTATACCGTATTTACCATAGAGTAACCTATTATCTGGTTATAATACTTATTACAGGAGCCAGTGCAGTGTTTGATTGAATACCTCAAGTATATACTGTGGGTTGAGAAAAATGAGCAGAGAATGGATCAAAAACATTTCTTAATGTGTATAATCCTATAAAGGGATAGATCAGTATTTTGGCAATGAAGCCCTTTGTGTACTACCCCAGTCATTTGAACTCGTGTATACAATTTTTATGTCTGTGTTCAGTTTGAAGGAAGTTGCTAACTAGCGTTAGTGTAATGCTAGCAGTTCCAGTCATTACGCAAACTTCCAGTCAATGTGCAAATGCTAGTTACCCCTAACTTCCTTCATACTGGACGCAGAGACATACAAATGGTATCCACAAGTTTGTCTGACTCAAAATCCCAAACTATCCCTTTAATGTTATGTGCTGAATTGAGAGACAGTCATATAAATATAATCCATTCTATCCATGAGTCCTATTTCTATGGAGATAGTGCTGTAATCATAAAATAAACTCTTCCTACACAACGCTTTCACTGACTCCTAATGACAACAAGCTTTAAATCATACGCCTATAATACCCAGATCAGTGGGTCTGAGAGATATGAGGGGTATACAACAAAGCAGGATCAATGAGTTAGCCAGCTACCTTGCCTAACTATTTAAAAAAATATGTTTTACAAAGATAAGTTTGAAATGGGCATGGTCTAAATTAGTCAACAACCAGAAACACATATCTAAGTTGAGCTTTCTCAATGGACCAGAAAATCAATAGCTATTTCTGGTTGTTAATTGAAGTTGGCCAGCTAACTCATTGATCCTGCTTTGTAGTAAACCCCACTGGACTGAAAAGCTGTCAAGTTAGTGGGAGCCAAGTTACTCTCCAGGGAAGAAAGATAAAAAAACACTGAAACATCAAAAACATTGAATGAGAGCAGCTGCCTCGCCCTTGATGCTGTTGGCCCAAGGAAAGGCGACCATTTTGAATGTCGTGCTGAATGATAGGCATTCAGGCCAGTTATTGCCGGTTACATACACTACATGACCAAAAGTATGTGGACACTCATCGAGCATCTCTTTCCAAAATCATGGGCATTAATATGGAGTTGGTCCCCCCTTTGCTGCTATAACAGCCTCCACTCTTCTGGGAAGGTGTATATATAGTTGTGCTGTCATGTCAACTCCTTGTCACCCATTGTCATGCCAAACAAAACATTGTTTGGATTGACAAGGACAGCAATGGAGTAGACAAGAGAACAAACAGATCTGGTACTATTGTTGAGCAATAATGCATGCCATCAGCCAGGGCCTGTATTCATAAAGAGTAGGGAAGTGCATCTTTCCCTTCCAATTTCAATTCGATACGTATCTAGATCTGTTTTAGCTGATTTCTCTGTCTGTGTGTGCCAGGGTTTCCGGTAGCCGGCAATTGGCCGATAAATGGCGATATATAACATACTTATTTTTTTGATACCTGAATGTTTTATTTAATATTATCAAGCATGTCTTACCTTTCTTCAAAGTAGTCTATAGGCAAAATCTGACCATGGGAACATGAAGGCAATTATTTTCTAAAGATTTCATAAAGTAATATCGGAATTAAAATGCTAAAAATCTAAAAGTCAAAAGTCAACTAATGTGAGATCATTGTGTGAATTGTTTGTCCTTTGGTTATTTATGTTTTATCAATTCCCCATTACATACACTGCCGTTCAAAAGTTTTAAAACACCTACTCATTCAAGGGGTTTTCTTTATTTGTACTATTTTCTACATTGTAGACATAAAAACTATGAAATAACACATATGGAATCATGGGGGGCAGTATTTTGACGTCTGGATGAGAAGCGTGCCCAATGTAAACTGCCTGTTACTCAAACCCAGAAGCTAGGATATGCATATAATTGCTAGATAATGTCAAATAATGTCTATGAGTATAACAGAACTGATATGGCAGTTGAAAACCTGAGGAAAATCCATCCAGGAAGTGGGATACTTAGAGTATCTAATGGGTTGGGACCCAGATTGCAGATCCTATGGCTTCCACTAGATGTCAACAGTCTTTATACATTGTTTCTGGCTTGTTTTCTGAAAATTAAATAAGAATGAAACCTTTCTGTCAGTGGACTGAAGAAGAATGCAGAGCTGGTTTGCGCGCATGACCGCGTTGCGCGCCCTTCGTTGTTTTTCCTTTAGATTGAATACGCTATTGTCCGGTTGAAATATTATTGATTATTTAGACAATTAACAACCTGAGGATTAATTATAAACATCGTTTGACATGTTTCGACAAATTTTACCGGTACTATTAGGATGTATTCGTCTGCATGTTGACCGCCTTTGAGCCAGTGGATTATTGAACAAAACGCGCCAACAAAACAGAGCTTTTGGGATATAAAGAGGGACTTTATCGAACAAAACTAACATTTATTGTGTTAGCTGGGACTCTTGTGACTGCAACCATTTGAAGATCTTCAAAGGTAAGTGATTCATTTTATCCCTATTTCTGACTTTTGCAATTCCTTTACTTGGTTGTAAAATGTTTGTATGCTTTTTGTAAGCGGGGCGCTGTCCTCAGATAATCGCATGGTATGCTTTCGCCATAAAGCCTTTTTGAAATCTCACAAAGCGGATGGATTAACAAAAAGTTTATAACACTTGTATTTTTTATGAATGTTTATTATGACTATTTCTGTATTTTGAATTTGGCGCTCTGCAATTTCACCGGATGTTGTCGAGGTGGGTCGCTAGCGGAACGCCTGCGCCAGAAAGGTTAAACAAATCAAAATATATTTAAAATTTGAGATTCTTCAAAGTAGCCAACCATTGCCTTAATGACAGCTTTGCACACTCTTGGCATTCTCTCAACCAGCTTCACCTGGAATGATTTTCAAACAGTCTTGAAGGAGTTCCCACATATGCTGAGCACTTGTTGGCTGCTTTTCCTTCACTCTGCGGTCGTACTGAGCCCAAACCATCTCAATTTGGTTGAGGTCGGGTGATTGTGGAGGCCAGGTCATCTGATGCAACACTCCATCACTCTCCTTCTTGGTGAAATAGCCCTTATACAGCCTGGAGGTTTGTTAGGTCATTGTCCTGTTGAAAAACAAATGATAGTCCCACTAAGCCCAAACCTGTCACGCCTTGGTCTTAGTATTTTGTGTTTTCGTTATTTATTTGGTCAGGCCAGGGTGTGACATGGGTTTATTTTGTGGTGTGTTTTTCTATTGGGGTTTTAGTAGGTATTGGGATTGTGGCTGAGTAGGGTTGTCTAGGAAAGTCTATGGTTGCCTGAGGCGGTTCTTAATCAGAGGCAGGTGATTTTCGTTGTCTCTGATTGGGAACCATATTTAGGCAGCCATATTCTTTGAGTGTTTCGTGGGTGATTGTTCCTGTCTCTGTGTTTGTAGTCACCAGATAGGCTGTATAGGTTTTCACGTTCCGTTTGTTGTTTTGTATTGTTCGTGTTTTTGTCGTTCAATAAACATGTATGGAAATTACCACGCTGCATTTTGGTCCGACTCTCCTTCGACGGAAGAAAACCGTAACAAAACCAGATGGGATGGCGTATCGCTGCAGAATGCTGTGGTAGCCATGCTGGTTAAGTGTGCCTTGAATTCAAATTAAATCACAGACAGTGTCACCAGCAAAACACCCCCACACCACAACACCTCCTCCGTACTTTACGGTGGGAAATACACATGTGGAGATCATCCGTTCATCCACACCGCATCATCTCACAAAGACATGGCAGTTGGAACCCCAGACCAAAGGACAAATTTCGGTGTAATGTCCATTGCTCGTGTTTCTTGGCCCAAGCAAGTCTCTTCCTATTATTGATGTCCTTTAGTAGTGGTTTCTTTGTAGCAATTTGACCATGAAGGCCAGATTCAAACAGATTCAAAGTCTCCTCTGAACAGTTGATGTTGAGATGTGTCTGTTGAACTCTGTGAAGCATTTATTTTGGCTGCAATTTCTGAGGCTGGTAACTCTAATGAACTTATCCTCTGCAGCAGAGGTAACTCTGGGTCTTCCATTCCTGTGGAGGTCCTCATGAGAGCAAGTTTTATCATAGCGCTTGATGGTTTTTGCAACTGCACTTGAAGAAACTTCTTGAAATTTTCCGTATTGACTGACCTTCATGGCTTAAAGTAATGATGGACTGTCGTTTCTCTTGGCATATTTGAGTTGTTCTTGCCATAATTTTAAGGCACACCTGCTAATTGAAATGCATTCCAAGTGACTACCTCATGAAGCTGGTTGAGAGAATGCCAAGAGTGTGCAAAGTTGTCATCAAGGCAAAGGGTGGCTATTTAAAGAATCTCAAATATCAAATTTATTTTCATTTTTTTAAACACTTTTCTGGTTACTACATGATTCCATATGTTAATTTCATAGTTTTGATGTCTTCACAATTATTCTACAATGTAGAAATTAGCAAACAAAGAAAAACCCTTGAATGAGTAGGTGTTCAAAAACGTTTGACCGGTAGTGTATGTCACCAGTAGTAAATGTACCGTTAATCCCCATCATTTGGTTACATCAATTTCTGTTAATGCATGTATTAATTACAGTCATTTATTGTTCTCATTCTCAGTGGAAATGTTTGCAGAGTTCACAACATTTGAGAAACGTGTTTTGGTTTATTTCATAATAACCATCATTTTCATGATTTGTCCATTTTTTCATTGTCTTTTGTTTGGAGTGCTCCATGTTAGCAATGAGCATGTATCTGGTTTTCATATCAACGATGCATTTCTCAAATGACCAGTACATTCAAATCCTCCAGTTCACGTTGTCCGGCACCACATTTTCCTAACGGAAACCCTGGTATGTGTGCGTTTGTAAATTATGTGTATGTCTATGATGTATGTGGTCACCTGAGCTGAGCCTTAAGGGAGACTGACTGGTGGGCATCTACTACCTCACTGTCAGATTAGGGGGAGGGGGCAGTGTATGCTTTTTTCTCCCCACACTTTTGATTTTAAATCACCATCACCCACTTGTCATTTTTCCAGATTAAAAGTCTTTGAGCTACCAATATCTATGAATGTATAGCACAACTTTGGATTTCACCCCCGTCTCAAAATGAATGTTTATTTTTATTTTTTTAAATGTTACCCCTTTTTCTCCCCAATTTCGTGGTATCCAATTGTTTAGTAGCTACTATCTTGTCTCATGGCTACAACTCCCGTACGGGCTCGTTGAAAGTCATGCGTCCTCCGATACACAACCCAACCAAGCCGCACTGCTTCTTAACACAGCGCCATCCAACCCGGAAGCCAGTCACACCAATGTGTCGGAGGAAACACCGTGCACCTGGCAACCTTGGTTAACGTGCACTGCGCCCGGCCCGCCACAGGAGTCGCTGGTGCGCGATGAGACAAGGATTTCCCTACCGGCCAAACCCTCCCTAACCCGGACGACGCTAGGCCAATTGTGCATCGCCCCACGGACCTCCCGGTCGCGGCCGGTTACGACAGAGCTTGGCGCGAACCCAAAGTCTCTGGTGGCACAGCTGGCGCTGCAGTACAGTGCCCTTAATTCACTGCGCCATCTGGGAGGCCCTCAAAATGAATGGTTTTGATTGTTTGGAAGTTTTTAGGGAGGATTAACTTTACCCTGTAAATGATGGTGAACCAGGATGGGTACATTACAGGACATTGTTTTTCTGCAGTTCTCATTTGTTGCTCATATGGTAAGTAAATATTTTCTTCCATGAGAAATATAATGAAAGCTATTACTGATGCCAGTGAAGACTAGCTCATTTCCCCCCAACATCGGACACCCCCTAACTTCGAACGCTCTAGTGGTTGGAGGATTAAATCACTTCGAACTCAACATTTAAATGAGCAAAAAAATAACAGCACGTGTTGTGACTAAAGACACCCTTCTAGCTATCTGACCACCAATTTTCATTGCAGTTTATGTAAGTTAAGTTAGATTTTGAGAGTTGTCAAAAAAGTAATATATATATATATATATATATATATACATACACATTTTGTGGGACAAGCTGTGTATTGTAAAATTAGACTGCGAAACACATTTACTTTCCAACGTTTGACCTAAATTATTCACACTCATTTATATGCAAGTATAAAACTGTTATTTACTTCCTCAAAACATAAGCTTAATCTGTAAAACAAATAATGAGACATTGAACAAGATACTGGTGAAGAACCTCTACAGGAGGGCGCACCGGGCTACGCAATGACAAGTTGACAGGCAAGTAATTTGTTTATTTTACTGGAAGGCTAGCCAACTAATCAACTATCTAGTAAACACTTCAGATATGAGGTCGGTGTCTTTTTTTTGAACAAAATTAAACGGATATATCTTGTAATTGAACAAAATAGTAAGGTGGCCGATAACTGGGGACTGTATGCTAATAATACGGGATGTATTTTGTTTTGCTAAACCGCTTATCAAAAATATGATAATAGTATTTCCACTGAAATGTCAAACATGCTAATTGCTAACCCGTTAGCAAAAACTTTTACTACACCAATAATTACAAAACATTGATGACTTGATCACAAAATAATGATGTTGAATATGCCGATTATACGGGGTGCTACGCTACTATGAACAACCTCAGCTAGCATAGTCGGTTGTACTGATTTTAAACATGATTTTTATGGTTTAAAAAAAAGAGTCAATTACTATTTACCTGTGAATAAATTCATGAAACGGAGAATGGATTACATTTTTGTATGGAGGTCAATGAGTGTCGAATTTGGTCAGAAAAACATTGAATTGCTAATTTCCTACTTGAAGGTTATTTGATTGAATATTAGTTTTGTATAATGATGAAGTTGTTACAAATGCACTGATATATGTGGACACAAGTGGCATTTCACAACATTGGAATAAATGTTATAATCAGAGTGATGCCTGTTGTTCACACGCGTATCTGCCCTCCCATTGGTAATGGGCCCCCCTGAACTCGCCTCCATTCCATCTTTGAGGGCGGTCACTCGACTATCTTGTCAATATAATGGAAAATCTTTGTGAAAAAAAATACAGCAGCAACAACCCCTTCCAGGAGAGTATGAGTGTGTCGCAAATCAAATGGCACACTATTACCTATATAGTGTGCCATTTGGGATGCAGACAATGTGATGATCAGATCTGGGGGGATTATAGTTCCCCCTCAGAATGGAAATAGAGGTTGTGGTACCAAGTTAGCCTTGGTGCCAGTCTGTTTCTGCTCGCTTGTCAACTCCTTATGGAATTGTCATGCAAAATGTTTGCCTTGACAATGACAATGGGGTAGGCAAAAGCACAAACAGATCTTGGACCAGGCTAGCACCAAGTTGTTCTTGAATAAAAAGGGAAAGCAGTGACACAGCCTATATACCAGTTGTGCTTACATACAGTACTGTAATCATTCTCATTGACAGACTCGATGGCTAGGTACTTCAAGAGAACCTTCTGATGAAATTATAATTTTTAGAATGTGCTTGCAGTCATTTCTTTACAATCGAGCACCTCTTGAAGTGACTCAGACCATTGTACGCCTGGCAATTGATATATAGATATATTTCACATCCAGGTATGAAGAAACCTGGATTTATTTGCTTTCCTCTCTCCTTGCGAAATACTTATATTTCTCTGAGAGCTACAACATGAGTTTCATTGGTTCATGGTTGTGCTCAGTCTAAATGTTGTTTAGATGTCCGTAGGGATGCACGACATATCGGTATCGGCATATAATGGCTTTGCTAGTTTTTTGTTCTTTGTTTTTGTATGTTGACAATGAATGATTTGCTGCACTGCTCATCTCACTATAGTCCTTAGTTTAATTCTGCAGAATTGAGAGCCTTCTGTAACCTGGCAGCTTCACTTAACCTATTCTATACATTTAGTTACTGGAAGACAAGAAAGATACCGGAAGAATGAATCTCTTAAGTGAAAAAACTAAAATGACAGACAGAATTGGTTGACAGAATTATTCTAGTCCCTAACATTGAAAGAGACCTGAGGTATTGAGGTACCTGAACTAAGCTACTAACAGACCATACGAGCCATACTCTTCCTGAGAAGTCATTCCATATTATTTCAGCAAGCCATAACACCCACTATCTCAGATTGTTCTCAAAATGTTTCTGTAGTAAGAAACAGGTAAGATAGGTATTTCTGAAACATTATTTTGTTTACATTTTATCTTGGAGAAATTAGGCTAATTAATTGCACCCATAATCGGCTATTTAGGATTCAGATAATATTCAATAAATATAGTCCCAAACATCCGCTTTGGACCAAATTCCTTCCTACCAATGAGTAAGACACGAGGAATCCCCCCAAAAATGCAAAAGCCACCCACGCACCCCCAACCAGCATTCAGTATCAGTTCTCCATGATTGATATGTAGTATGACCCTGCAGTTTAAAGTATTGCTTTTCCATACTATGTAATGTATTCCCTATGAAACCAATGTTTTTTCCCCCCTGATAGTATTGAAGTTGTTTGCATTATTTACCATGAAGTAGTGTGAAAGTACCATGTTTTGACCACTAGATGCCACTGTTCCTGCTATACCATCACACTCTTTTATGCTTTTATAGAGCTGTTTCCTGATCAGTTGGTTTTCAGCATTAAGTTTCTATAAGAACAAGCTGAATTGCTTTCATGGAGGACCGGCTTGAATTGTGAGGACCACACAATTTATTTTAATAATGAGACAAATCTATTGACTTTCTACCCAAAGTTGTAAAATGAAATATTGTGATATAAACACAAGAGACCAGCAAAATGGATAAATAAGTGGCGGTATAGCAGGAACAGTGGCATTTAGTGGTAAAAATCTATAGACCGGTTGGCTGATAACGTCACAAAAATTTGGCGCACACATCGTTGTGGCCTGAAGCTGTGCTTTGTAATGATTCTGAACGGTGAGATAACGAGCAACAATGACAAGAAGCTACCATGTGGGGAATCGTATGTGTCTCCTTTCAGCTAGTTGTATCTTCAAATAAAATATATTTGTATTGGTCACATACACATGGTTAGCAGATGTTATTGCAAGTGTAGGGAGTGTGTTCTTGATACCATGTCTTGTTTTGAGGTGTTTTGACTTATTTCATGTCAATGCTAATATGGCAAAAAAAATGCTAACTAACAACTGTAACAATGTATTTGAGAGTGCTCATTGTGAAAATGTATTTATGTGTTCAACTAACATTTGGAGACTAAATATAGTTCATATGTTGTCAACAATCTAAGCCAAACAGGTCTGTTTTTCCCCATAGTTGCGCAAGCTTCACTTTTGTTGCTTAACAACCAATGCAAGCCACTTTAATTACTAATTTCTCTGAACATGGAGGAAAGAAACATCACCAGATGCACAGGGAATACATTACTTAGTATGGAGAAGCAATACTCCAAGCCACAGCTTCAGACTACTTGTCAAACATAGACAGCTGATACTGTATACTGGTTGTTGGGGTGGGATTGGCATGGGGTGTAGGGGGTCCGTGGGTGGTCTCTGACATCTTTTGGGGGATGCATTGGTAGGAAGATGTTTGACTACAATCTGAATCTTGTAAATTAAAATGGTAAATTTGGATGACATCAATTAGCTTAATATTTCAACAAAATAATGTTACAGGAATGCTAATCGTATCTCCTCTTACTAACTACAGAAACAATTTCAGAACAATCTGGTGGTCCTCTTTCTTGTGTTTTGAGGTGAAACGACTCAGAGCAAAGCCACACTCAGATTTCCATTCTGACAAAGCCCTGCCGACGAATCAGAGTCCAGGCATTTCCAGGAAGACGGGAGGGGCCACAAATAACTTTGAGATCCCCCAGCCCCCTTCCAGAGTCTTCAAGATGAGCATAATGTTACCAGCCACTAGACGCTGATCTAGGGACAGTATTTTACAGTTCTTGCCCTAATGGTTAAGGTTAAGGGTTGGGTGAGAGTAAGCTGATCCTAGATCTGTGCCAGAGGGGCAAATTTAAACCGTAACCCATCTCCCGTGGAGTAGGAAGCGTCTCCTCTCAATGACCAATGACCTTGTCCGTTCATCTCTCACTGACCAATCACAGAGTCTAGCCACTTCCTGTATGCAAGGGCGAAGCATCCCTGCTCGTGGGAGCGGCAGCCGTCCAGGACGCTGGCTATGAAACCGTGCTCTGAGGGCAGGGCGGGGGGGCAGGGGTCAGGGGGACCCCGCTTCAAACGCTTAGTGTCGCGGGGGTCTGGGACCCCGACCCCGTCCACCTCCATGGCATTCTGACCCTCCTGAGTCTGTCCGTTCCTGCTCTCCACCCTGGCTAGACCCACTCTTCTAGGGGAAGCTGTGTGAGGGTAGCTGCTCAGCCCAGCGTCAGTGTGGTTCAGCTGGGGAGACTCACTGCCACAGCCCTGGCCATCGTGGTGATCGTGGTCCTGCCTCCAGTGGTGCCAAAGGTAGAAGACGTGTCGCCTGGAGACAGATAGTGGTTAGGAAATACAGTGTTGGTTTTGATGTCATAGTAAACTGCTATCATTGAAAAACTGGATTTCTAGGATCTGTAGAACTGTAAAGCTAAAAAAAACATTTTATGTTGAAACCATATTATGTTCTTAAGGGGAAAAGATGCCATTCTAGACAAAAATAACAATATCCTCTAAGATATCACTGAGTCATAACCATCTTGGCCAAATCAATGTATAATTAATCTTCACATTCTCTACAGCCATTAGTCATCAGTTAGCAACCATCTGAACACTGTTACCATGGCGCCCCTTACTTCGCCCTATCACAACAAAGCTGGTCAGTAGGGCTGGGCGATATGGCCTAAGAATCGAATCTCCCGTTTTTTGAATTCTTATGGGCAATTCACAATATATATATATAAAGATTGAATGTTTTAAATAAGCTTTCTTGTACAATTAAACTGTAAAAAAAAAAAACTGCATTTCAAACAGTCAGCAATAATCTAATGAATTCAGGGCTAGGCTAAATATAAGCCTTCCATAATCATAAGACCCACTAATAATTGTATTATTTTATCAAAACAGTTTAACCTGTTTTTTTTGCAATGATCACTGATCTGGTTTTCAAGTCAATCTATGAAAATTAACCATGCATAATTCCATGGCGTTGGTGGGGAAGCTTGCTTGTTTCAGTGATCCTGTAGATTATACAGGTGGGGTTTTGGGCCAGGCAGGTTCAACCATACAGGGCAGGTTGCAGGTGAGATGACAGACTAAACACAGCACCTGGCCCTCCATAGATATGTGGTAGTGGAGTATGTACCTGAGGGCCCACACTTAGTATGTTGTGAATTCTGTAATGAATGTATTGTCACGTTTTAAAAAAAATGTAGAACTGCCTTAATTCTGCCGGATCCCACCAAAATTAGCTGCTGCCTTGGCAGATACAAATACGATGACAGTTTTAGTTGAAAGCCCCACCCGGGAAATCAGGGGCTCGATAACATGTTTTCTAGGGCCCAAAACGTCTTAGCGCATGGAACATCCTCACCATGTTTGAAACTTCATGACAGCTCAAGTTATCAGAGAGATGGAACATGAATATCCTGTGTGTAAGCGAAAGCAGATGGACTGGTTCTGGACGCACGGTGAAAAGCGATGGCTAAACGATCTATTCAGGAAAGGATGATTCCTACTCCAGTGGTCTAGCCCTCATTATCAGTAGAACAACTGACAAATCACTCTTGGAATGGGAACCCATCAATGACCGGTTCATCAGAGCAACACTTGACTCCAAGGACTGCAAGTTCACCATCCTGCAATGCTATTCCCACACCAATGAGGCAGAGGAGGAGAACAAGGATGACTGATACGAGCGGCTACAACAAGCAGTATCCAAGGTCCCACAACACGGCATGGTCATGACAGCGGTGGATTTGAATGCAAATGTTGGAGCAGATAACACAGACTGTGAATAGACTATTGGGCAACAACAGTGAAAAGATTGTTGACTTTTGCCTCAATAACATCTGTGTGATTGGTGGCACACAATTCCCTCACAAAGACATCCATAAATTAACATGAAGATCCCCAGATGGTCACAGTCAACCAAGTTGACCACATCATTATCAATAAGAAATGGCGAAGGTGTCTGCAGGATATCAAGTTCCACCGTGGGGCAGATGTCAACAGCGACGACTACCTGGTAATAGCCAAGGTCAAGCTGAAGCTGTGAGCCACACACATACACAATACAACAAGGGCAGAACGTCTTTGACATCAACAAGCTCACATCTCCTGAAATAAAGAAAGCTTTTACCATTGAGCTAAGAAATCGCTTCAGTCCATTAGCCAATGCAGAGGAACACCAGGGCACAGTTGAAACCACGTGGAGTAAAATTGAGAATGCATAAACAGAAACGGCAAAGAAAGTTATTGGCTTTAGAAAGAAGGGCAAAGAAGTGGTTAACACAAGATACATGGAAGAAAATAGATGTGAGAAGGCTGGCCAAAGATAAACTGCTGAGCACAAAATCACCCAGGCTGATTGAGCGAGCAAAGCAAGAATATAAGACCAAGGACAAAAAAAGTAAGAAAGAGTGCTGGAAGGGATAAGATTATTGGCCAGTGAGGCAGAACAAGCTGCGGGCAAGAGGAGAACTAAGTACTCGATATAAGATCACAAGACAGCTCTGTGGCCAAGTTAGCAACCACACAATGCCAGTCAAAGACAAACAAGGTAAAACAACCAAAGAGGAACAAACTGCAAGATGGGTCCAGCAGTTTGAAGAGGTTGTCAACTGGCCAAAGCCTAATGATCCAAAAGACCTACCAACCTCGGATGAGATTGATGGTATTGACAGCGGCCCACCAGTTGAAGCAGAGGTCCAAGCAGCCATCAGGGCTTACGAAGACTCTCTGCACACTAAGGTACTTAAAGCTGATGTCAACACAGCTACCAAGGTACTGACTGATATCTTTTGCAAGATCTGGGAGCATGATGTCTTACCACAAGACTAGAGAAAAGGCCTTATCGTCAATCTGCCAAAGAAAGGAAACTTCAGCGAATGTGAAAACTGGCAACATACAACTAAACTCAGCAAAAAAAGAAACATCCTCTCACGGTCAACTTTTCAGCAAACTTAACTGTATCTTATCTGTAAATATTTGTATGAACATAACAAGATACAACAACTGAGACATCAAAGTTCCACAGACATGTGACTAACATAAATTGAATAATGTGTCCCTAAACAAAGGGGGGGCGGGTCAAAAGTAACAGTCAGTATCTGGTGTGGCCACCAGCTGCATTAAGTACTGCAGTGCGTCTCCTCCTCATGGACTGCACCAGATTTGACAGTTATTGCTGTGAGATGCTACCACTCTTCCACCGAAGCACCTGCAAGTTCCCAGACATTTCTGGGGGGAAAGGTCCTAGCCCTCACCCTCCGATCCAACAGGTCCCAGACGTGCACAATGGGATTGAGATCTGGGCTCTTCGCTGGCCATGGAAGAACACAGGCATTCCTGTCTTGCAGGAAATCACGCACAGAACGAGCCGTATGGCTGGTGGTATTGTCATGCTGTGGCGGGTCATGTCAGGAAGAGCCTGCAGGAAGGGTACCACATGAGGGAGGAGGATGTCTTCCCTGTAACACACAGCGTTGAGACTGCCTGCAATGACAACAAGCTCAGTCTGATGATGCTGTGACACACCGCCCCAGACCATGATGGACCCTCCACCTCCAAATAGATCCCGCTCCAGAGTACAGGCCTCGGTGTAATGCTCATTCCTTCGACGATAAACGCGAATCCGACCATCACCTCTGGTGAGACAAAACCGCGACTCGTCAGTGAAGAACACTTTTTGCCAGTCCTGTCTGTTCCAGTGACGGTGGGTTTGTGCCCATAGGTAACATTGTTGCCGGTGATGTCTAGTGAGGACTTGCCTTACAACAGGCCTACAAGCCCTCAGTCCAGCCTCTCTCAGCCTATTCCGGACAGTCTGAGCACTGATGGAGGGATTGTGCGTTCCTGGTGTAACTCGGGCAGTTGTTGTTGCCATTCTGTACCTGTCCCGCAGGTGTGATGTTCGGATGTACCGATCCTGTGCAGGTGTTGTTACACGTGGTCTGCCACTGCGAGGACAATCAGCTGTCCGTCCTGTCTCCCTGTAGCGCTGTCTTTGGCTTTCAGTCGACTCCATCCCATATGGAACTCAAAAGTACCAATTGCACATAGGGTTGCACATTTTGGGGAATATTCAGAGGTGGAAACTTTTCGTCTGAATTAACAGGAATGTATGGGGATTAACAGAAATATATGCAAATTAATATTAATATAATTTAAATGTAGATGTTTTTTGCATTGGATATATTTACCATATAATATGGAGACAGAAACATAAACCTTTTACCTTATCATAAGTAGACATAATTGCAAATTATTAAATCCTTCCAATAGAAATTTGCCTGGATGGCCACCAACTTTTCAACCCTTGTATTGGTCAGCCTGTAGCGTGCTTTGGTGTCTGTGTTCCCAAACAAGGGCCATTGCACTCTGAAGCGATTGATGTTGGTGGGATTTGGAGGATGGAGGCAACGGAGAAAGAGCCTCAGATCCACAAAGTCCCTTCCTCCAGGTGGCTGATGAGATATGTTGGCACGACTGCCATATTGCATTTCCATCCTAAGGCCCTTGCTTGGAAGTATACTTCGCCAGACTGCCAAGAAGTTTGCCCTCATCCAGGCCAAAGTGGAGAGACCTTAGGCCTTGTTGACCTCGGCACCAGACAGGATGCTCTTGCCAGCATACTTGGGGTCCAACATATACGCTGCGGCGTGCATGGGCTTCAAGCAGAAGTTTTCAAGCTTTTTGATATATTTCAAAACTGCAGTTTCCTCTGCTTGGAGCAACAGTGAAGTGGGCAGGGCAGTATGGATTTATTCTCTTACATCTGCAAGCAGTCTGAACATCAGACAGGATGGTATTGTCTCCCTCAATCCATGCAATGGCTACTGCTATAGGTTTCAGGAGTTTCAGGCTGCTTACCACTCTCTCCCAAAATTCATCATCCAGGAGGATCCTCTTGATGGGGCTGTCCATATCGGTAGACTGTGATATGGCCATTTCTTGGAGAGACTCCTTCCCCTCCAGGAGACTGTCAAACATGATGACAACACCACCCCAACAGGTGTTGCTGGGCAGCTTCAATGTGGTGCTCCTATTCTTCTCACTAACTTGATGACCCTTCACATACCCGTAACAATTTCCTTGACTCTCCTGTAGAGTGTATCCATTGTTTTCAGTGCCATGATGTCCTTGAGGAGCAGATTCAATGCATGAGCAGCACAGCCAATGGGTGTGATGTGAGGGTAGGACTCCTCCACTTTAGACCAAGCAGCCTTCATGTTCGCAGCATTGTCTGTCACCAGTGCAAATACCTTCTGTGGTCCAAGGTCATTGATGTTCATCTGCAATGTAGAGACTGGTGTGTCTGTTGTGCCATGTGTCTGTGCTCTTGTAGAATACTGGTTGAGGGGTTGAGATGATGTAGTTAATTATTCCTTGCCCACAAACATTCAACCACCCATCAGAGAGGATTGCAATACAGTCTGCTTTCTCTATGATTTGCTTGACTTTCACTTGAACTCTGCATCTAGCAAATGAGTGGTGTATGTCTGATTGGAGGGGTATATGCTGGGCAAAGAACATTCATAAATCTCTTCCAATACACATTGCCTGTGAGCATCAGAGGTGAACCAGTTGCATACACAGCTCGAGCAAGACATTGATCAGCATTTCTCTGACTACGTTCCTCCATTGATTCAAAAAACCTTCTCATTCCAGGAGGACCATGAGCTGTGAGGTGTCCGACCATGAGGTGTCCGACTCATAATTTTCACCGCGAATAGAAGTAGAGGGACTTTTGTCAGAGGTTGCGTGCTGAGGGAACTTTATGCACTTGGCCAGATGATTCTGCATCTTTGTTCCATTCTTCACATATGATTTGGCACAGTATTTGCAAATGTACACAGCTTTTCCTTATACATTAGCTGCAGTGAAATGTTTCCACACATCAGATAGCGCCTGCAGCATTTTCCTGTAAAGATTTGAAAAAAAATAGTAAAAAAACAACAAATACTATTCCATGTACAGATAAATAGTTAAGCAGTCAGATTACATTTACATTTACATTTAAGTCATTTAGCAGATTAAACAACTCCTTTGTAAAGTAAACATTTTAAAATGAATTAACACTCCTCAGTTAGCAGGCTCAAGCAAGCTAAAAACCCACATGGTAACAAACTAACTAGCAGAAATTGTTAACAAGATAGAAAATATTTAAACACACTTTGCTGTAGGCTATTATTTACTAGTTAACAAAAAATAATGGATTTTATTATTTTTATTTTACCTTTATTTAACTAGGTAAGTCAGTTTTGTCAGAACAAATTCCTATTTTCAATGACGGCCTAGGAACAGTGGGTTAACGGCCTTGTTCAGGGGCAGAACGACAGATTTGTACCATGTCAGCTTGGGGATTCAATCTTACAACCTTTCGGTTACTAGTCCAATGCTCTAACCACTATGTCATATATAATATATTCACCCCACCCAGCATTGTAATCGAAACTTACCAGAAATCATGTAGTCCTTGGCTCAGACATTGTAGTAGTGTGGGCTCAATAGCATCTCATTAGTGTGCAAGATCTTGAGAATCAGCTGTATATGTGATGGAAGAATGCACTGTGCATGTAATGGAAGAATGCAGCGGAGTCAATCACCACCTTCCGGAGACACCTGAAACCCCACCTCTTTCAGGAATACCTAGGATAGGATAAAGTAATCCTTCTCACCCCCCTTAAAAGATTTAGATGCACTATTGTAAAGTGGCTGTTCCACTGGATGTCTTAAGGTGAACGCACCAATTTGTAAGTCGCTCTGGATAAGAGCGTCTGCTAAATGACTTCAATGTAATGTAATGTCAATGTAATGCACTGTGCATGAAAAGGGTTGCAATTCCATTGAATTGGGGATAATTTTACCAAAATATGCCACAAGACCTAGAATTGCCTTATGTGTATCCCACAAAATAAGGTTCACTGTTATAAGCTAACTTTTTTGATGAATTTAAGCAAAATTACCCAAATTCCCGGGCTAAACTTCCTATGGAAAATTACTGGAAAATGTCCGACCCTTTGCAACCCTAATACAGACTCAAACTAATTTCAGGATTTATAATAGCATTGTCAAGTCACTGCTTCTCCAACATCTTCCAGCCAAACAAGATCTCTAACGAGAACCTGTATAGGAGGACGGGCTGTAAGAACATGGTCCTGGAAATAAATATATGCAGGTTGCGTTCACTTGGTCATGTGCTGAGGATGCTGCCAGAAAGGATCCCCAAAGATGCCCTCAGATGGATACCAACTGGAAAGCGCAAGTGACGTAGGCCAAAAACAACATGGTGACAGACAGTGGTGGCTGAGCTGGAAGAGATGGGTCTTTCATGGGACAGGGCACAAATTGTGGCCAAAGACAGACACCAGTGGCAGAAGATTGTTACAGCCTTATGCCCCACCCGGGCCGAAGAGGACTAAGTAAGGTAAGTATGCAATAATGCAGTCACAAATACACCTCTTGTAACAGGCAATTTAGAAAATTATAAAGAGTGTTGTTTGGATCCTGGATGCTGATTGAGTGATATGTGGGAGTTGTGGGATCACAACCGTAAAATACCATGACATGTTAGTGTCATAATTCCACTGTGCCTCAGCCCTGGCTGTAAATTCAAAAACATCATCTCGTTCGGGAAAACGGCGCCTTCACATTATTTTTCCACGCTAATATTTGGTTTGCAACAGTTGGGAGTTGTATAAACCCTTCTGTCTGCCTCTGCGATCTGTGCAACAATGTATAATTTTACAAATGTGATCTCTACCTAGCCCAAGAAGGAACATGAAACTAATAATTCAACATGGAATACATAAACACTCAGAATTCCATGAATTCATTAACCAGCGCATGTGCGGCCTATTGGATATTTATTAAAACATTATTTATTGAAGTTCTTGTCAATCATTGAATCTCTGATAGCTAGATACATGCCGATGATTTGTTTAGCATAACAAAGTCGAATGAATAGAATAACCAGCCTGCTTGGATAGCAAGCGAAAGTTATCAGATGCAGGCCTGGAGTCAAGGGAAATAATGGCCGGTCCAAGAGCTCACTCAAGAGTTATTGGCAGCCCCTAACATGGAGAACAGAAAGCACTGGAGTGCCATTTTAGCTCGCAATGATGTGAGTGGGACGTCCCATTCTCCACCAAAGAGGCAAGCACTGGCTGTCACCAACCAGTGCCAGGATCATGGACAGTTCGTCCACTCTTGTGCCATCAACGGAAACATCACTATAAAACATCACCAACTAGCTTGGTTAGTTCGGACTCGGCAACAATAATAGTTGTTGCCCATGTAGGCCTATTGGATATTAAATCATTGTTTATTGAAGTTCTTGTCAATCATCCTCATTGAATCTCTGTTAGCTAGCTACATGCCAGTGATTTGTTTAGCATAACAACATCGAATGAATAGAATGATTAGCATTAACAACTAGGTCAAAACATGAGAAAATAACTAATGACAAGCCCGCTTGGGATGCAACTTCAAAATACAAAACAAATTGCCTTGCTAAAAATAATGGTTTTTAATGAAAAAATGTCATTTCTATTTTTATAAATATGTTGGAAACCGTTTTATAAAAGCAATAAGGCCACTCGAACCCTGGGATAATCATGTGACAACTCTATCCTAAGGGCTGTTCTCAGCGAAGCCCTTAATTGGAAGTTAGCACACGATAATCACAGATAACGTAATACAAAAAGTAAGGGCGTCGATCAGAAAACCAGTCAGTATCTGGTGTGAACACCATTTGCCTCATGCAGCGTGACATATCTGCTTCACATATAATTGATTAGGCTGTTGATTATGGCCTGTGGAATGTTGTCCCACTCCTCTTCAATGACTGTGCAAAGTTGCTGGATATTGGTGGGAACTGGAACACACTGACGTACACGTCGATCCAGAGTATCCCAAACATGCTCAATTGGTGACATGTCTGGTGAGTATGCAGGCCATGGAAGAACTGGGAATTGTGTAAAGATCCTTGCGACATGGGGCTGTGTATTGAAACAGGAGGTGATGGTGGCGGATAAATGGCACAACATGGGCCACGGGATCTCGCCACTGAATCTCTGTGCATTTAAATTGCCATCTATAAAATGCAATTGTGTTCGTTGACCGTAGTTTATTCCTGCCCATACCATAACCCCACGGCCACCATGGGGCACTCTGTTAACTTCTTTGGGATAGGGGGCAGCATTTTCAATTTTGGATGAATAGCGTGCCCAGAGTAAACTGACTCCTACTCAGTCCCAGATGCTAATAAATGCATATTATTAGTAGTATTGGATGAGATGAGAGGTAGCTCTTGTTCCATTGCTTTTCTACAGACAATGGAATTCTCCGGTTGGAACATTATTGAACATTTATGATAAAAACATCCTAAAGATTGATTGAGTTGAGTTTATTTTATTTTTACAGGGACAGTGCACTTTAATCAACGTTTCAGTAAAAGTGCCGTTTTTTTTAGCCAATTAGCCAATTTTCAACCGCAGTCCCTGGGCAGGTTATTAAAAACAATTACAATATAGACAATAGCAACATAGGACAAGCAAGACATAGCATACAGAGCAACATAGTACAAGCAAGACGTAGCATACAGATTCTATACTTATTTTGACAAATTTCTACGATCTGTAATATAACTTTTTGAACTTTTCATCCGACGTTCGGCTGGACCTGAACGCGCGTTTGGATTTGTCTACAAAACGCGCTAACAAAAGAAGCTATTTGGACATAAATGATGGACATTATCGAACAAAACAAACATTTATTGTGGAACTGCGATTCCTGGGAGTGCATTCTGATGATGAAGATCATCAAAGGTAAGTGAATATTTATAATGCTATTTCTGACTAATGTTGACTGCGGATATTTCTTTTGACTGGTTTGGGCTCGGTACTCAGATTATGCTTTTTCCGTAAAGTTTTTTTGAAATGTGTGTATCTAAAGTTCCATGCATAACACTTGAATTTTCATCAACATTTATAATGAGTATTTCTGTGAATTAATGTAGCTCACTGAAAAATCACAGCATGTTTTTGAACTACTGAACATAACACACCAAGGTAAAATTAGATTTTTGGATATAAATATGCACTTTATCGAACAAAACATACATGTATTGTGTAACATGAAGTCCTATGAGTGTCATCTGATGAAGATTATCACAGGTTAGTGATTCATTTTATCTCTATTTGGCTGGAAAAATGGCTGGGTTTTTCTGTGACACAACATAATTCGTTTGTGGAGCTTCGCTGTAAAGCATTTTTGAAATCAGACACTGTGGCTGGATTATTTATCTTTAAAATGGTGCCTAATACTTGCATGTTTGAGAAATTTGATTTATGAGATTTCTGTTGATTTGTATTTGGCGCTCTGCGAAACCCCAGTCCTAGACAGGTTAACAATGTTGACATCAGCAAACCGCTTGCCCACACGACGCCGTCCGCCATACACGCTGTCTGCCATCTGCCTGGTACAGTTGAAACCGCGATTCATCCGTGAAGAGCACACTTCTCCAGTGGGCCAGTGGCCATCTAAGGTGAGCATTTGCCCACTGAAGTCGATGACGACGCCAAACTGTAGTCAGTTCAAGAGCCTGCTGAGGAGACGACGAGCACGCAGATTAAATTCTTTGGTTGTGCAAATCCAGTTTCATCAGCTGTCCAGGTGGCTGAAGCAGGTGATACCACAGTTGAAGATGCCTTGAATGTCGTGGTTACATGTGGACTGTGGTTGTGAGGTCGGTTGGACGTACTGCCAAATTCTCTAAAATTACGTTGGAGGTGGCTTATGGTAGAGAAATTAACGTTCAATTCTCTAACCCATCTCAAATAGCGAGTTGTCAAAGAGGAAGAAGTGATCTTTCATCTTTGTTGTTCTGAGTGGCAGGGGGAGGAGCTTTGTGTGTAGGGGAGGAGCTTGGTGTGTGTGTGTTTAAACGGGAGGGTGCACAGTCATAGCAGAATTAGCGAAGGAGACGAGACCATAAAGACAAGTGGACATAGACACTCATAAAAACGAAAAATAGAACAGCAGATTCTTGCGATATTGGTATTTGAAATATCGTGCTAAAACATAAATTCGATTTTTTATTTTATATATATATATATTTTTTTTTGATGATTTGGAAAGGCACACACCTGTCTATATAAGGTTCCACAAAAAATGTCTGCAGCATTGCAAGTCCCTAAGAAGTCCACAGTGCCCTGAATTATTATTAAATGGAAGAAGTTTGGAACGACCAATACTCTTCCTAGAGCTGGCCGTCTGGCCGAACTGATTAATCTGGGGAGAAGGGCCTTGTTCAGGGAGGTGAACAAGAACCCGATGGTCACTCCGACAAAGCTCCAGCGTTCCTCTGTGGAGATGGGAGAACCTTCCAGAAGAACAACCATCTCTGCATCACTCCACCAATCAGGCCTTTATGGTAGAGTGGCCAGACGGAAGCCACACCTCAGTGATAGGCACATGACACCCGGCTTGGAGTTTGCCGAAAGACACCTAAAGGACTCTCAGACCATGAGAAACAAGATTCTCTTGTCTGATGAAACCAAGATGGAACTCTTTGGCCTGAATGCCAAGAGCCACATCTGGAAGAAACCAGCATCAATGGTGGTGACAGCATCATGCTGTGGGGATGTTTTCAGTGGCAGGGACTAGGAGACTAGTCAGGATTGAGGGAAAGATGAGCGGAGCAAAGTACAGCGAGATCATTGATGAAATCCTGCTCCAGAGCACTCAGGACCTCAGACAGGGGGCGAAGGTTCACCTTCCAACAGGACAAGTGGCCCAGCCAGAGCCCGGACTTGAACATCTCTGGAGAGACATGAAAATATATGTGTAGCGACGCTCCCCATCCAACCTGACAGAGCTAACGTAATAAAATGTGGAAAAAGTGAAGGGGTCTGAATACTTTCCGAATGCACCGTATATGACATGATTAGGGACCTACCAACACATCCACTACTGAAGAGTCCTGAGAACATAGTAATGGTCTAACGGACAATAAAAACGATTGGCATAATAAAGCATTTGCCACCAATATGGAGGGTAGTTAGCCAAACTCTGTACAGTGTCTATGGCTCTAGTTGAAATTAGGCCGCACCCTAGATACAACAACGTGCTGGTCCATGATTGTTCCTCCTTTGATCTCACCTGTGATACCAGAGCATCTCATAATAAAATGTGTTCTGTGATTGGCTAACATTGTAGTCTGAGGTTGAGTGACAGTGGCCTGTGGGCTCGTACCTGTGACACCAGAGTGTCTCATGTCCGGGGAAGGACTGGATGAGGTCTGTACACAGCTCCATCTCCTGGTGAAACAGCTGGGGCACAGCTGGCACCGAGGACTGGTCCTCTGGGGTGGCGGGAGAGAGGCAGGGGGCTGCTGCTGTGGCCTCTCCGTTAGCCTGGTGGTGGGGGTGGCCTGGCTGGGGGTCCGGGCTGGGACTGCGAGGGCTGGAGCTGCCAGGGCTGGGCCAAGGGGCATGGTGGTGGTGCATGGACTGGCTGAGCTCCCTGACCAAGGCCTTGAGCAGGAACTGGCGGTAGTGAAAGCCACTGTGGTCCGACACGTGCATGGAGACCCAATCACGCATGGAGGACAGCTCATCATGGAGGACCTGGGAAAAGAGGAGGAGAGGTGACCTCATTCAAGCAAGGTTTTCCATTCAAAGGTATTTGCCCTATGCTAACCAACATATGATTAAATAGGACATTGAATTGCAGGTGTACATGTTCAGACAAACAGCAATTTTTAACAATAAAACAATGTATGTTATGGTTGGCATTATACTTGTGCACAATAGAGAAAAAAAAAGAGAGGGAAATTATTTCTTACAAAGAATTTATTTGAACAATCAAACGCTATCAGGACAGCCATTACAAGAACCAAACCCCAATGGGTGATCAGAAAGTAGGCTTATCCTATCATAACAGGAAGCACCTATTAAAGTATCATTGCTACAGTCTACTCTGTCCTATATCCCTGGTTCTAATAAACAGTAGCATCTTTCCATATCCTAGGAGTGCCTGGCATGGCTTAAAAATTAGGAACGGATCAACTGAGCCACAACACTCCATCCACCTTTAAATCCCTAGGCCTCTTATTTTAGGATCAGGCCTTAGGGATTTGCTGCATTAATGCCTGCACTGTCCCCAGATCAGTTAAATGGACAAGAAAGTTCCTGTCCTCCTCAACATTCGGTGACAGGCCAGAGATATGAGGCAGCCGGGGCTGGAGACACACAGACCCTGGTCATACTGTATAAGCCATGCTAGCTGCATGAAACATTCATAGCTAGACTAGCACACACAAATGTTTTCTGTCAGTGTTACATTGAAAGAACTGTCATAGTTACATTGAAAGAGCTGTTAATGTTTTGTCAGAGCCCATGAACATACAATTAAGAGGCAGAGAGATAGAGGCAGAGAGATAGAGGCAGAGAGAGAGAGAGAGGTAGAGACAGAGAGGCAGAGAGAGAGAGAGAGGCAGAGCGAGAGGCAGAGCGAGAGAGGCAGAGACAAAGGCAGAGAGAGGCAGAGGCAGAGCGAGAGGCAGAGAGAGAGGCAGAGACAGAGGCAGAGAGAGGCAGAGGCAGAGCGAGAGGCAGAGAGAGAGGCAGAGAGAGAGAGGCAGAGAGAGAGAGGCAGAGAGAGAGAGAGCGAGAGAGGCAGAGCAAGAGAGAGATAGGCAGAGCGAGAGAGATCGGCAGAGCGAGAGAGATAGCCAGAGCGAGAGAGATCGGCAGAGCGAGAGAGATAGCCAGAGCGAGAGAGAGGCAGAGCGAGAGAGAGAGGCAGAGCGAGAGAGAGGCAGAGCTAGAGAGAGGCAGAGCGAGACAGAGGCAAAGGCAGACCCAAGAGGCAGAGGCAGAGAGAGAGGCAGAGTGAGAAAGAGAGGCAGAGCGAGAGAGGTAGAGGCAGAGCGAGAGAGGTAGAGGCAGAGCGAGAGAGAGGCAGAGCTAGAGAGAGGCAGAGCGAGACAGAGGCAAAGGCAGACCCAAGAGGCAGAGGCAGAGAGAGAGGCAGAGCGAGAAAGAGAGGCAGAGCGAGAAAGGTAGAGGCAGAGCGAGAGAGGTAGAGGCAGAGCGAGAGAGAGGCAGAGGGAGAGAGAGGCAGAGAGAGGGAGAGGCAGAGCGAGAGAGAGAGGCAGAGAGAGAGAGAGGCAGAGAGAGAGAGAGGCAGAGAGAGAGACCCTATCTCGTCCTACTCCTACCTTCAGGTTGCCCTGGGCCATGTTCTGCAGGACCCAGATACGGTGCGACCAGGCGTTGTAGTTGCTAGGGTAGCGGCTGGCGGCGTCGGCGCATACCTTCATCTCGTCGTGTAGAACCCTGTGGAGGCGCTCACTACGCCGAGTCCTCTCTGCTGCGTCACGCAGGCCACTGTCACGCTGCTCCTTCCTGTCCGAGCTGGGGGAGGAACACTCCCGTAGCACCTGCTGTAGTACCCAGCGCCTGGAAACACAGGGGGAATGTTTAACTATATACACTGACTGAACACACACACACCTCAAATACCCTCGGCTCCCAAAACAGCCCTAAACCCAGAACCAACCGAACCTATAGTAAGCATCTGGTTGAACAACAGAGCCAAGACAAAAGGCCTAGATAATATCAATACAAAACAGCTACGTAAGTGACCTATCATCTGCGATGACATTCTCAGAATGCATTGTGCAACCACAGCCTTCTCAGGCTGCTAAACACTTTGCTGGCCAGATGAGGGGTCATTTTGGGTCAGTTAGCTCATGTCATGTGGTTGAAGGATTTTTTAAATCAATAATGACTAAATGATGTATACATTTAACGTAGAATTGTAACTAATAGAATTCTATCCTGTCTGATGAAGAGTGTTTGTACATAGGCCAGGAGGAAGGGTTGACAGACAACTTGTGATCACAGTGAAACTAACAACAGGAAGGATGTCTGGTCCCCAACCAGGGAGGGGAGAAACCATTGGGCTTGCAGTAGATTGTGTAACATGTGGTAGCATATGATAAGCAATATGTATGTGTTGGAATGGAATTGAAAAGCAGCTTTGTCATTGTCTTAGAGGAGGGACATTTATGACGAAATGAGAGGTATATAAACCAATGTACATGAAATTATGGGTAGAGCTCTCGAGAATAAACGTCACTGGCTATTTTTGACTGGTCTCCGTCTGTTTCATTTCTCCCAAAACCTTACAAACTCTGGGTACAGACTGAGTATTTTAATTGAATTGTTTAATGAACACATAAGAACAAAATTCATCTAACACATGTACACACCATATATGGCCATATACAGTGCCTTCAGAAACCATTCACACCTTGACTTTCTACACATTTTGTTGTGCTACAACGTGGTATTCAAATTAATTTAATTGTATTTTTTTTGTCAACGATCTACACAAAATACTCTAACGTCAAAGTGGAAAACGAATTCTAACATTTGTAAAAGATATATAGTACCAGTCCATTGTTTCGGGGACACATACTCATTCAACCTTTTTTCTTTATTTTGACTATTTTCTACATGGTAGAATAATAGTGAAGATGTCAAAACTATGAAATACAACATAATACTACAATGATGAAGTAACCCCCAAAAAAGTGTTAAACAAATCAAAATATATTTTAAATGTGAGATTCTTCAAAGTAGCCACCCTTTGCCTTGATGACAGCTTTGCACATTCTTGGCATTCTCTCATCCAGCTTCACCTGGAATGCTTTTCCAACCGTCTTGAAGGAGCTACCACATATGCTGAGCACTTGTTGGCTGCTTTTCCTTCACTCTGCGGTCCGACTCATCCCAAACCATCTCAATTGGGTTGAAGTTGGGTGATTGTGGAGGTCAGGTCATCTGATGAAGCACTCCATCACTCTTTCTTGGTCAAATAGCCCTTACACAGACTGGGGGTGAGTTGGGTCATTGTCCTGTTGAAAAACAAATAATAGTCCCACTAAGTCCCACTCCTATTCCCCAGGCGCTCTCTTTTGACGACTTCTGTAACCGTAATAGCCTTGGTTTCATGCATGTTAACATTAGAAGCCTCCTCCCTAAGTTTGTTCTATTCACTGCTTTAGCACACTCTGCCAACCCGGATGTTCTAGCTGTGTCTGAATCCTGGCTTAGGAAGACCACCAAAAATTCAGAAATTTTAATTCCAAACTACAACATTTTCAGACAAGATAGAACTGCCAAAGGGGGCGGTGTTGCAATCTACTGCAAAGATAGCCTGCAGAGTTCTGTCCTACTATCTAGGTCTGTACCCAAACAATTTGAACTTCTACTTTTAAAAATCCACCTCTCTAAAAACAAGTCTCTCACAGTTGCCGCCTGCTATAGACCACCCTCTGCCCCCAGCTGTGCTCTGGACACCATATGTGAACTGATTGCCCCCCATCTATCTTCAGAGCTCGTGCTGCTAGGCGACCTAAACTGGAACATGCTTAACACCCCAGCCATCCTACAATCTAAACTTGATGCCCTCAATCTCACACAAATTATCAATGAACCTACCAGGTACCTCCCCAAAGCCTTAAACACGGGCACCCTCATAGATATCATCCTAACCAACTTCCCCTCTAAATACACCTCTGCTGTCTTCAACCAAGATCTCAGCGATCACTGCCTCATTGCCTGCATCCGTAATGGGTCAGCGGTCAAACGACCTCCACTCATCACTGTAAAACGCTCCCTGAAACACTTCAGCGAGCAGGCCTTTCTAATCGACCTGGCCGGGGTATCCTGGAAGGATATTGATCTCATCCCGTCAGTAGAGGATGCCTGGATATTTTTTTTAAATGCCTTCCTAACCATCTTAAATAAACATGCCCCATTCAAGAAATTTAGAACCAGGAACAGATATAGCCCTTGGTTCTCCCCAGACCTGACTGCCCTTAACCAACACAAAAACATCCTATGGCGTTCTGCATTAGCATCGAACAGCCCCCGTGATATGCAGCTGTTCAGGGAAGCTAGAAACCATTATACACAGGCAGTTAGAAAAGCCAAGGCTAGCTTTTTCAAGCAGAAATTTGCTTCCTGCAACACTAACTCTAAAAAGTTCTGGGACACTGTAAAGTCCATGGAGAATAAGAACACCTCCTCCCAGCTGCACACTGCACTGAAGATAGGAAACACTGTCACCACTGATAAATCCACCATAATTGAGAATTTCAATAAGCATTTTTCTACGGCTGGTCATGCTTTCCACCTGGCTACTCCTACCCCGGTCAACAGCACTGCACCCCCAACAGCAACTCGCCCAAGCCTTCCCCATTTCTCCTTCTCCCAAATCCATTCAGCTGATGTTCTGAAAGAGCTGCAAAATCTGGACCCCTACAAATCAGCCGGGCTAGACAATCTGGACCCTTTCTTTCTAAAATTATCTGCCGAAATTGTTGCCACCCCTATTACTAGCATGTTCAACCTCTCTTTCGTGTCGTCTGAGATTCCCAAAGATTGGAAAGCAGCTGCGGTCATCCCCCTCTTCAAAGGGGGGGACACTCTTTACCCAAACTGCTACAGACCTATATCTATCCTACCATGCCTTTCTAAGGTCTTCGAAAGCCAAGTCAACAAACAGATTACCGACCATTTCGAATCTCACCGTACCTTCTCAGCTATGCAATCTGGTTTCAGAGCTGGTCATGGGTGCACCTCAGCCCCGCTCAAGGTCCTAAACAATATCTTAACCGCCATCGTTAAGAAACATTACTGTGCAGCCGTATTCATTGATCTGGCCAAGGCTTTCGACTCTGTCAATCACCACATCCTCATCGGCAGACTCGACAGCCTTTGTTTCTCAAATGATTGCCTCGCCTGGTTCACCAACTACTTCTCTGATAGAGTTCAGTGTGTCAAATCGGAGGGTCTGCTGTCCGGACCTCTGGCAGTCTCTATGGGGGTGCCACAGGGTTCAATTCTTGGACCGACTCTCTTCTCTGTATACATCAATGAGGTCGCTCTTGCTGCTGGTGAGTCTCTGATCCACCTCTACGCAGACGACACCATTCTGTATACTTCCGCCCCTTCTTTGGACACTGTGTTAACAACCCTCCAGGCAAGCTTCAATGCCATACAACTCTCCTTCCGTGGCCTCCAATTGCTCTTAAATACAAGTAAAACTAAATGCATGCTCTTCAACCGATCGCTACCTGCACCTACCCGCCTGTCCAACATCACTACTCTGGATGGCTCTGACTTAGAATACGTGGACAACTACAAATACTTAGGTGTCTGGTTAGACTGTAAACTCTCCTTCCAGACCCATATCAAACATCTCCAATCCAAAGTTAAATCTAGAATTGGCTTCCTATTTCGCAACAAAGCATCCTTCACTCATGCTGCCAAACATACCCTTGTAAAACTGACCATCCTACCAATCCTCGACTTGGCGATGTCATTTACAAAATAGCCTCCAATACCCTACTCAACAAATTGGATGCAGTCTATCACAGTGCAATCTGTTTTGTCACCAAAGCCCCATATACTACCCACCATTGCGACCTGTATGCTCTCGTTGGCTGGCCCTCGCTTCATACTCGTCGCCAAACCCACTGGCTCCAAGTCATCTACAAGACCCTGCTAGGTAAAGTCCCTCCTTATCTCAGCTCGCTGTTCACCATAGCATCTCCCACCTGTAGCACACGCTCCAGCAGGTATATCTCTCTAGTCACCCCCAAAACCAATTCTTTCTTTGGCCGCCTCTCCTTCCAGTTCTCTGCTGCCAATGACTGGAACGAACTACAAAAATCTCTGAAACTGGAAACAGTTATCTCCCTCACTAGCTTTAAGCACCAACTGTCAGAGCAGCTCACAGATTACTGCACCTGTACATAGCCCACCTATAATTTAGCCCAAACAACTACCTCTTTCCCAACTGTATTTAATTAATTCATTTATTTTGCTCCTTTGCACCCCATTATTTTTATTTCTACTTTGCACATTCTTCCATTGCAAAACTACCATTCCAGTGTTTTACTTGCTATATTGTATTTACTTTGCCACCATGGCCTTTTTTGCCTTTACCTCCCTTCTCACCTCATTTGCTCACATTGTATATAGACTTGTTTATACTGTATTATTGACTGTATGTTTGTTTTACTCCATGTGTAACTCTGTGTCGTTGTATCTGTCGAACTGCTTTGCTTTATCTTGGCCAGGTCGCAATTGTAAATGAGAACTTGTTCTCAACTTGCCTACCTGGTTAAATAAAGCTAAATAAATAAAGCGCTAACCAGATGGGATGGCGTTTCGCTGCAGAATGCTGTGGTAACCATGCTAGTTAAGTGTGCCTTGAATCCTAAATAAATCACTGACAGTGTCACCAGCAAAGCACCCACACACCATCACAACTCCTTCTCCATGCTTCACAGTGGCAGGGATGCAAACTGGTGAGGGCCCAAAAAGGTGACCCATTCTTTGCACTGAAATACATAAAACATCCCTGCTAAGGGGATTTTTTATTGTAAATCGGCTTTAAAATTCAAATTTCTAGTGCCTTTCACGCTGAATCCCTTCTTGAAATGCAGCTTAACTGTGTACTAATTAAACAACAAAGAATATGATCTACATGGTCAGTCTCTGTGTGTAAAATAAAAAGTGGTTAATGTGAACCTAACTCATAGCTAAACATTTGAAGGAAAACAATCCAATGTTATTTGTTGCCATACTTTACTGCACATGACACTCAAGTCCACAAAATAAACAATACATTAATATTTCATACTGGTTTATGTAGTCGAGTCAATATAATACCACATACATTTTAGGTCAATATTTTCTCAAAGGAAGGAGTTATTTCAAGATAATCTGGAAATTTAGCTAGTTAACTCATTGATCCAATTTTCAGGAACAAGTCCCTCTGATGCTGCACTGTCCAACAGATCTGAACATTTCTGAGGGAAAGTTCAACGAAACCCAAATAGAACTCTTTCCTATACCCACATACATTTTCACAACACTTTCTTAAAAAAATATCTGAATTACAAACATAAAAACATAGCCCATCAAATTAAGGGAAGGAGAGGACTGGAGGGAAGGAGAGGGCTGGGTAGAGGGTTTGCCCCTACTTCTTTTTCATAACCCGGACAAGTATTTCAAGTGCCCTCTTGCTCTGTTTTGAGGCATGTTTGAGCCTTGCCCTCTTGTCCTCTTCAGCTGCCGCCGTCTTGCTCTCCTGAGCACTTCCAGATGGCTAACAGCCATACCCGAGATGTCATCTTCGGGCTTCCAGCAGACTCCGCTGCCACTGGGTCTTGTCTACTGTTCCTGCAGACCTGATGTTTCTGCAGAACCTTCAGTTCACCTCTCCAAACCTTGCATCCTCCCGTTTAAACATCTCCACTGCGGTCTTCTGCCTGGTCTGCAAGGTGTAGTTCACAGTCTGTATTGCATTGAAAGTTGAGATGTTCATGTTGGTGCTTCATGTATCAATGATGTCGTTCATCCAGCTAAATGAAGATTCAACCCTGGGACCATGAAAGACAGAGAGGGCACCTTTCACCACATTACCCAGGGCTGGATACAATGTCTGGGCCAAGACATGAGCCCACCACTCCTCCATGTCATCTCCCTCCGTGAAGCTGGCCAGGCATGGATCAATGTTGTATCGCATTATCTCCTGGTGGAGATCACTGTTGGCAGGTGAGAGGTGGCCCAACATTGCGCTCAGCTTCTTCAACTGGATCGCGACCTGCGAGTGGCCTCTCAAAATCGGGTCCAGAGCAGACAGTGACCTCAGTGTGTGACTTTGCAAGGCTTTGGTGACCTTCTCCATGAAAGACTTCAGCAGCTGAAATATAGAACACCACAAAACTGTTTTGAAACAATGAAAAGAAAAGATCAAGTATTAAATGTAATTCAATTGTAGGGTACTAACAGCATGATTAGGAATCCTGGTTCTGAATCCATCTGCTTCCCGCCCCACATACATCTTCTCCTTAAGTACCATCACTCCCATAGTCTTGGGTGACACTTTAGTGATGTATTCAGCATTGAAAGGTTTCAAGCTGCTTGTCGTGGAGCATATGTACCAACGTCTGGCTACCCTGTGAATGTAAAACAAACTGTTGTGAAATACAACATTATATATACAAGTGTAACCAACAGCCGCAGATAGAAAATACCCACCTGGGAAACCATTACGTGTTCCATCAGGATAGGCAGTACACCCACGTAAATGCTGAGTTGTAGGTCAGTTGTAGTGCCGTCATGCCACACCTTCCTGGTCACTCTTCTTTCTGTCTTTTCCTTGCTGTGTTATACCTGTGAAAACAGAATCAATAAGTTAAGTGTAAATAAGGTAAATCTTTCCATTACAGACCACAAAGGGAAGCACAGCAGAGAGCTTCCCAGTGACACGAGCCTACCAGACGAACCAGGCAAATAACACTAAAACATGCATGAGAGCACCAGCACTTCTGGACGACTGTGTGATCAAGCTCTCCGTAGCAGATGTGAGTAAGACTTTAAACAGGTCAACATTCACAAGGCCGCAGGATGACCAACTGGCAGCCTTCACTGACATTTTCAACCTCTCCCTGTCCAAGTCTGTAATACCAACATGTTTCAAGCAGACCACCATAGTCCCTGTGCACAAGAACACTAAGGTAACCTGCCTAAATGAATACCGACCCGTAGCACTCACGTCTGTAGCCATGAAGTGCTTTGAAAGGCTGGACATGGCTCACAACACCATTTTCCCAGAAACACTAGACCAACTCAAATTTGCATACCAACCTAACAGATGATGCAATCTCCATTGCACTCACCACTGCCCTTTCCCACCTGGAGAAAATGAACCTATGTGAGAATGCTATTCATTGACTACAGCTCAGGGTTCAACACCATAGTGACCTCAAAGCGCATCAATAAGCAAAGGACCCTAGGACTAAACACCTCCCTCTGCAACTGGATCCTGAACTTCCTGACGGGCTGCCACCAGGTAGGTAACAACACATCTGCCACACTGATCCTCACCACAGGGGACCCTCAGGGGTGCGTGCCCAATCCCCTCCTGTACTCCCTGTTCACTCATGACTGGACGGCCAGGCAAGACTCCAACACCATCATTAAGTTTGCAGATGACACAACAGTGGTAGGCCTGATCACCAACAACGACGAGACATCCAATAAGGAGGTGGTCAGAGACCTGGCCGTGTGGTGCCAGGACAACAACCTCTCCCTCAACGTGATCAAGACAAAGCAGATGATTGTGGACTACAGGAAAAGGAGGACAGAGAATTCCCCCATTCTCATCAACTGGGCTGTAGTGGAGTAGGTTGAGAGCTTCAAGTTCCTTGGTGTCCACATCACCAACAAACTAACATGGTCCAAGCACACCAAGACAGTCGTGAAGAGGGCACAAAGCCTATTCCCCCTCAGGAGACTGAAAAGATTTGCCATGGGTCCTCAGATCCTCAAAAGGTTCTACAGCTCCACCATCGAAAGCATCCTGAGGGGTTGCATCACTGCCTGGTATGGCAACTGCTTGGCCTCCAACAGCAAGGCACTACAGAGGGTAATGCATACGGCCCAGTACATCACTGGGGCCAAGCTTTCTGCCATCCATGACCTCTATAACAGGCAGTGTCAGAAGAAGGCCATAAAAATGGTCAAAGACTCCAGCCACCTTAGTCATAGACTGTTCTCTCTACTACCGCACGGTAAGCGGTGCCGGAGCGCCAAGTCTAGGTCCAAGAGGCTTCTAAACAGCTTCTACCCCCAAGCCATAAGACTCCCGAACATCAATAAAATGGCTACCCAGACTATATCAGCTGATATCTCAAAGTGCTGTACAGAAACCCAGCCTAAAACCCCAAACAGCAAGCAATGCAGGTGTTGAAGCACAGAATGCTGTACTATGGGTTCATTATTGCTATTTTACTGCTGCTCTTTAATTGCTTGTCAGTAAGCATTTCACTGTAAGGTCTGCACCTATTGTATTTGACGCATGTGACTAATAACATTTGAACATAGAACTAGTGATGATCTTCACCTTTTCTGTTGAGGTGCTCATGCAAAGGCTTGTGCCTTCTCGCTCGCGTGGTGTTTTTTATAAATGTGTTCCAGTGGGTCCTATTACAGCTCCTGGTCTTCGTTGCTCGGGAATCCATTGTACAGCATTCTGTGTGTCGAAATGCTGACATCATATGCAGACAGCCAGCGATGGGGCACAAACCTCTGAGGATTGGAGGCAGGGATGTTCAGGTACCGGCATATAACCTTGAGGTACATCACTTGACAAAAAGAGAGAGACTATGAAATTATAAAATTCCATACACTGCCCCTTTATTGTTCTTTGTCATTTAGGATTGCACATAAACACAATAGATTTGGAATCAATTCAGTATGATGAATTCATGAATAAAGATTTAATTCATTGAGTGATAAGTAAATACCAAACTTTAAAATATACCTGTTTTTACTTGATATGGAGACCGCTGATGATCAGTGTGCTGATCATTGAAGCGCTGCTCAAGGTGGTGGTCGAAGGGCTCTGCAAACTTCTTTGCTGCATTGTGGATGTGATGACAGGAGACTCCATCAATGTCGAGCAGGGTTGGAAGGATCCTTGTCTCGATGCCGGTCTTGCTACCTCTCGTGACGCTACAAGAATGTTATGGTTGAAGAAGTCGCAGAGCACGCTATCCAAGCTGACGGCATTCACCTTTATGACCTCCAGGGACCCCAAGTACTCCACCACCACCTTTCCCATGTCATCATGGTAGTAGCTTACCAGCACGGAGAGGACCTTCAAAAATCAAATCAAACAAAATCAGTTATTTTGTCAAATACACACAAATACAAATAAACAGATGTTGACTGGACAATTAAATGCGTTCTACTTGAGCTCTCCAAAAGTGTAAGATAAGATTAAAACAAGATACAAGTAGTGCAAATAGAGTGAATAGAATGCCAAATTGATAAGATAACAATAATTAAATATGAGAACAACCTTTTTGTTGCTGTTAGATGTGCTCTCATCCAAGTTCAAAGAAAAAGGAAACCTCAGGTATGAGAAGGTCCTTTCGGAGAAGGTCCGCCCTAGGCCATTGACCATCTTGTCGGATGCCGCTGTTCTCGAGAGCTTCATCCTCTCCAAAGCCACCTTGTCAACGGCAAGATTTTTGCACTAGCTCAACAATTACTGGAGCAATAGCAAAGGGGAGGGAATGCTCTGCTAGGACACCAAGGACCACAGCCTATGTCATGACTTGTCCTCCTGGATCAAAGGTGCTGGCTAAACAAACGTTTCTCAAGACCCCCCTCTCCTGGGGGAGTTGGCCAGTTTTATGACGGTCATAAATACCTTGCAGGAACTGTCTCTCCCTGGCCATGCAGTATTGAGGGGAAATAACCCTTTGTTACAAGCAGATTCTTCCCGCTAAAACTACAACATCCAAAAGTGGATAATGAAACAACATTCCTAACACAAAGAATGTGGGAAATGGTCAGGAGGGACTTAAAGAACAATCATGTAAGCATTTATTGTTTGGTGATATCATTAAAGACGTTATAACGGAAACATTGTAACTAAGAGTTTCCAATGTATGTCAGAGTTACATCTAAATGTTGTAAAACTTAGATAATTAAATATTAAACTATTTGTGAGAAGATGAAATGTGATTTTAGCCTTCGAAATGAGATAATTGTTTTTCATGTAAAGTTTTACCCAGTCAGTAACCATGCCCACAGACATGCCAAAAGGATGGAACGCCCTTTTTCCAGAGTGCTTATAAAGGACTCCTAACGAAATTGACATTAGACCAGAAAACATGGAGCGGTGGCAGGGTTGCTACTGGCGTTTGGACATGGTGATCTTTGGTGGACAACCAGAGACTTACACAACCAGAGACTTTCTGTCAAATTTTTCGTAACAGAAGGATCGGGCGATTTCAACAGAGAAAGACAACAGACATACAAGCATAAATATCAGGGATGCAAACTGGTGAGGGACCAAAAAGGTGGCATTTTGTTTTGCACTGAAACATGCAAAGAATCCCTGCAGGGTGAAATGCAGGTTTCAACTAATTAAACAACATATGATCAAGAATAGAATATGATCTACATGATCAGTCTCTGTGTGCAAAATAAAGTGGTTCATGTGAACCTAACTCACAGCTAAAAAAATGTAAGAAAGCAATCCAATTTAATTTGTTGCCTAGACTGTTCCAAGGATCAGGCAATTTCAACAGAAAAAGACAGACATACAAGTGTAATAATGTACATTGCATTTCCAAATCCGAATGAGTGGTTAGTAGGCTGCCAAATATCCATACTGACGATGAGCGTATTATTCAACTGTACGTACGATAGTTTAATTAATTTGTCTCTCCTTCTCCCGCTCTTTCTTTCCCCACCCCTTTTCATCGTGTAACAAGCTGTCATATCGGTTTAGTACACTAGGGACTTTTCATTGCATTATGTTAGTAATGAACATATAATCTATCCTCTATGTTTATGTAATTCTGTGTTATTATTTAGTTAGTAAATAATTAAGGCAATTTGTGTATCGCTGAGCCATCAAGTAGACTAGGGTTCGTGCAGATTTAACGGATTATGCGACATTCAGAATGAGACTGATATGAGGAAATTATTGACTGCTATGATATCGAGATTGATATGAGTTAATTCGGGAAACAGTAACTCATTAAACAAACTTTTCCCGTGGGGCCCCAGGTTACTAATGAGTTAATTGTTACATGATTAATTTAATCACGTAATAATTACACAGTTAATTATTCGATAAATAGCATGTCATCGCATTAATGATAGTCATGTCACAACACCTAGAAGACACAAATTAGGAAATTACCTAAAAGCAGGCACACTACATATCTTGTGTAAATTGCTCAAAAGTGTTTATTTCACCTACACTAAAGGTTCTCAAATAGTGATGCTAATGACCTAACACACGTACCTCTACATTTGCTATGCGGTCGACAGTGGGCACAGGAAGCTGAGCCTCTTGCTCCCTAATCTTCTCTGGCCCCTGGTGGAATGGTGCTGGTGGTGGGCAGTATCTGGGCTACACTGCACATTATTACATTGTACACAGTCTACCTGTGCTGTTCTACAATGTGCCAGAAGAGCATGAGACCCTTTGCTGGCATAAATGATCTATTTCAGGCAGAGTACACCTGGCATACCCCTTTTTATCGACCTTATTGAAAAATTGAGAAAGAGGGAAAGTTTGTGGTGTTCCTTTCACCTCTATAGTAGAGGTTGACCGATTAATCGGAATGGGAGATTAATTAGGGCCGATTTCAAGTTTTCATAACAATCGGAAATCGGTATTTTTGGGCGCCGATTTTGCCTATTTTTTTGCCTATTTTTTTTAGACCTTTATTTAACTAGGCAAGTCAGTTAAGAACACATTCTTATTATCATGGACGGCCTAGGAACGGTGGGTTAACTGCCTTGTTCAGGGGCAGAACGACAGATTTTCACCTTGTCAGCTCGGGGATTCCATTCGTGCAAACTTACAGTTAACTAGTCCACAACGCTCTAACCACCTGCCTCTCATTGCATTCCACGAGGAGCCTGCCTGTTACGCAAATGCAGTAGAAGCCAAGGTATGTTGCTAGCTAGCGTTAAACTTATCTTATAAAAAACAATCAATCATAATCACTAGTTATAACTACACATGGTTGATGATATTACTAGTTTATCTAGAGTGTCCTGCGTTGCATATAATTGATGCGGTGTGTATCATTGCTCCAATGTGTACCTAACCATAAACACCCATGTCTTTCTTAAAATCAATACACAGAAGTATATATTTTTAAACCTGCATATTTAGCTAAAAGAAATCCAGGTTACCAGGCAATATTAACCAGGTGAAATTATGTCACTTCCCTTGCATTCATTGCATGCAGAGTCAGGGTATATGCAACAGTTTGGGCAGCTCATTGCGAATTAATTTGCCAGAATTTTACGTAATTATGACATAACATTTAAGGTTGTGCAATGTAACAAGAATATTTAGACTTCGGGATGCCACCCGTTAGATAAAATACCCGAATGGTTCCGTATTTCACTGAAATAATAAACAGGTTTTTTCCCAAAATGATAGTTTCCGGATTTGACCATATTAATGACCAAAGGCTCGTATTTCTGTGTGTTATGTTATAATTAAGTCTATGATATTTAATAGAGCAGTCTGACTGAGCAGCAGCAGGCTCGTAAGCATTCATTCAAACAGCACTTCGCAAGCACAGCGCTGTTTATGACTTCAAGCCTATCAGCCTAATGGCTGGTGTAACCGATGTGAAATGGCTAGCTAGTTAGCGGGGTGCGCGCTAATAGCGTTTCAAACGTCACTCGCTCTGAGACTTGGAGTAGTTATTCCCCTTACTCTGCAAGGGCCGCGGCTTTTGTGGAGTGATGGGTAACGCTGCTTCGAGTGTGGCTGTTGTCGATGTGTTCCTGGTTTGAGCCCAGGTAGGGATGAGGAGAGGGACGGAAGCTATACTGTTACACTGGCAATACTATTGTGCCTATAAGAACATCCAATAGTCAAAGGTATAAGACATACAAATGGTACAGAGAGAAATAGTCCTATAAATACTATATTAACTACAACCTAAAACCTCTTACCTTGGAATATTGATCATATTGTGCAGATATTGCACTTTTACTTCTCCAACACTTTGTTTTTGCATTATTTAAACCAAATTTAACATGTTTCATTATTTATTGAGGCTACATTTATTTTTATTGATGTATTATATTAAGTTCAAATAAGTGTTAATTCAGTATTGCTGTAATTGCCATTATTACAAATAAATAAAACAAAATCGGTCGATTAATCGGTATCGGCTTTTTTTGGTCCTCCAATAATCGGTATCGGCATTGAAAAATCATAATCGGTCGACCTCTACTCTATAGTGACATCCAGCTTAAACCAGGCCCAGCTCCAGCTACACTTAATCCCTGAATCCACTTGTTAAACAAACAATGCCGTATCTTAACCTAATTCTTTCATTCTGAAAACTAGAGGGAAAACATAAAATCGAATTTTATTGGTCATATGGACATGGTTAGCAGACATTATTGCGAGTGTAGAGAAATGCTTGTGCTTTTAGTTCCAACAGTGCAGTAATATCTAACAAGTAATCTAACAATTCATAGATAGTAGTAAGGTCGTTAGCTAGCTATCGAGTTAATATTTCACTCAGATTTCCATCAGGGTCCAGTGAGCAACTAACAATGTTATAGCTTGAGGAACGTTAAGAGTCGTATACCAGTTAATACTATATCTAACGTTAGCTCATCTGATGTTGTAACTTTAACTAGCTAAAGCTAGCTGTCTGACTTTGTTAGCCAGCAAATTTTCACACCATAAACTAAATAATTTGATCAGCTCATGAAGTACACCTCTTCACCTCCGTCGTCAGACTTCTAAACTACCTCTTCGTTCTCGTCAGGGGACGTGCTGCTGCTGTAACTGGCAAACTGCTTTTCCACTTTTCCACTCTTTCCAAAGCGTGCGCTGATGCTGTAACTAGCAAGTTGGTAGTCTCTTCTCTCTTTAGTCGCGTGCTGCATTCTGTTGTTTTTGTGTATGATTGGCTGAGCCTTGGATACAGCCAGTATTGCTCCAAACGTGCATCACCCCCCGCCCCCACTCAAACTTTTCTCATCCGATCTACACGAATCACGTAGGTCACCTATTTTGGATTCAAAACGTAGGTCACCTATTTTGGATTTACCTACTCAAGGAACAGGAATGAAATCATCAACATGTATTGATCACATCTTAACTAATGCTGCAGAAATGTGCTTTAAAGCAGTATCAAAATCCATAGGATGTAGTGATCACAATATAATAGCCATATCAAGGAAAACCAAAGATCCAAAGGCTGGACCTAATATAGTGTATAAGAGGTCACACAATAAGTTTTGTAGTGTTTCATATGTTGATGAAGTAAAGAACATTTGCTGGTCTGTGGTGTGTAATAAGGAGCAACCAGATGCTGCACTGGACACATTTATGAAATTGCTAATTCCAGTTACTAATAAGCACACACCCATTAAGAAAATTACTGTAAAAACTGTTCAATCCCCTTGGATTGATGAGGAATTGAAAAATTGTATGGTTGGAGGGATGAGGCAAAATGTATGGCAAATAAGGCCAAATGATTGGCAAACGTACTGCAAATTAAGAAATCATGTGACTAAGCTAAATAAAAATAAACTATACTATGAAGCAAAGACAAATTATATAAAGAATGATAGTAAAAAGCCTAGGAGCACCTTAAATTACATTTTTTGGAGTAAAGACAACTCAGCTCCATCATTCATTGAATCAGATGGCTCATTTATCACAAAACCCACTGATATTGCCAACTACTTGAATTACTTTTTCATTGGAAAGATAAGCAAACTTAGGGATGACATGCCAGCAACAAACGCTGACACTACACATCCAAATATATCTGACCAAATTATGAAAGACAAGAATTGTACTATTGAATTCCGTAAAGTCCGTGTGGAAGAGGTGGGGAAATGATTGTTGTCTATCAACAATGACAAGCCACGGGGTCTGACAATCTGGTTTGAAAATTACTGAGGATAATAGCGGACGATAATTGCCACTCCCTTTTGCCCTCAGGCCTGGAGGGAAGCTAGTCATTCTACTACCAAAGAATAGTAAAAGCCACCTTTACTGGCTCAAATAGCCAACCAATCAGCCTGTTACCAGGGAAAAAATGTGTTTGACCAGATACAATGTTATTTCACAGTAAACAAATTGACAACAGACTTTCAGCACGCATATAGGGAAGGACACTCAACAAGCACGGCACTTACACAAATGACTGATGATTGGCTGAGAGAAATGGATGATAACATTATTGTGGGGGCTGTCTTGTTAGACTTCAGTGCAGCTTTTGACATTATCGATCATAGTCTGCTGCTGGAAAAACATATGGGTTATGGCTTTACACCCCCTGCTATAATGTGGAAAAATAGTTACTTGTCTAACAGAACATAGAGGGTGTTATTTAATGGAAACCTCTTCAACATAATGCAGGTAGAAGCAGGAATTATCCAGGGTAGCTGTTTAGGCCCCTTGCTTTTTTCAATCTTTACTAACAACATGCCACTGACTTTGAGTAAGGCCAGTGTGTCTATGTATGTGGCTGACTCAACACTATACACGTCAGCTACTACAGTGACTTAAATGACTGCAACACAAAGAGCTGCAGTTCGTTTCAGAATGGGTAGCAAGGAATAAGTTAGTCTTAAATATTTCAAAAACTAAAAGCATTATATTTGGGACAAATCATTCACTAAACCCTAAACCTCAACTACATCTCGTAATGAATAATGTGGAAATTGAGAAAGTTGAGGTGAATAAACTGCTTGGAGTTACCCTGGATTGTAAACGGTCATGGTCAAAAGATATTGATACAACAGTAGCTAAGATGGGGAGAAGTCTGCCCATAATAAAGCGCTACTCTGCCTTCTTAACCTCTCTAGGGTAGGTGAGACGCTAACGTCCCACCAGGCCAACATCCGGTGAAACTGCAGAGTGCTAACATTCTAAATACACCATTCGTTATATTAAACATTCTTGTAAATACATGTATCTTACACCATTTAAAAGATGAACGTCTTATTAATCCAGCCGCTGTGTCAGATTTCAAAAAGGCTTTACTGTGAAAGCAAACCATGTGATTTTCTGAGGACAGCGCCCCGCACACACAAGTATTACTAGCATTTTCCAACCAAGCATTAGCGTCACGAAAGTCAGAAATAACAATAAAATAAATGTCTTACCTTTGAAGATCTTCCTCTGGTGGCAATGCCAAGTGTCTTAACTACACAGTGAATGTTTGTTTTGTTTGATAACATTCATTTTTATAGCCGAACACAAAACATTTGTAAAGCGCTTGCTTTGTGATTTCCGTCTCATTCAACTTTGGACGAAGCGTTCGTGTTAATTACACACACAAAACAAACGTTTATCCAGTCATGGTTGATTTCATTGCAATCCTCTGGTTGTTACTAACACAACCATACTTGATGGTTCTTTTCCCGGGACGTATTGACCGAAACAAACCGATTTGAAGACACCAATCAATGACCTCATTGCGCACCAATGGTAGGACCGGTCTATCGCTGATTGACTGTATTTTGGCCCAATGATCATCTTGAAATCTAGCTTGGAAGATAGCCAATGAGCTGAGGTAAACGGCAATATGTAATGGTTATACGTTCGAAGACCAGCCTTTGTCGTAAACTCTGGCGTAAAAGAGGTTAATCCGCCATTGCAAATCCTACTTGACGGAGCCACGAGTGTTACGCATAGCAGTACATAGTCAATAGCATTTTCAGCAAGTTTATATATTTAAATATTGGCGAATAAATCAGGAAAAGCTAAAAGACAGTCTAGGTATACAGATTTAACCCAAATGATAGAGGATATTGATAGAGAAAGCGAGACCGAGTTGCTTCAGGAAGATGAATCTTTCAGGAAAGCTAGTTTTGACTCCCAGGCAGAAGACATGTTTCTGCACGGCGAGGATGCCATGCTGGACTGGTAAGTTCTAATGCGAATGTTGTTGTTTGAAATTAATAATATAAAATATTATTCATTTGAGTTTTTTTAAATATATTTTCTTATTTTATTTGCAATATATAAAAATATAATCAGTAATGAAATGTGTACACATTGGCTATACTGTGTGTGTGTGTGTGTTATATATATATTTTTAATTTATTTGACAAACATGGAATGGAACAGCACTTCACCATAGTGATTATGTTCCCTGTACTCTATATATATATCTGTTTATTTTACGTGTTGATACAGGGCTCATACGTGAAAGTATTGTTACTGATTTAAAATAAATCTTTCACAGTGGCAGTGATTCTGATTATGAGCCGGCAATGTCTAGGTGTCAATCTCCCTCTGAAGCTGGTTCATCCAGCCGGACCCCCGCTGTCTCCGGCTCCACACCTACCTGGCCATCTAGAGGTGTGAAGTCAGTGACAAAGAAGAGGAGGTGGGGAAGAGAGAAACCTGCAGACAGAGGGCCAGTCGTTGGCACTTTGTGTTAGAAGATGATGTGGAACCAAATCCACCAGTTTTTAGACCCAAAAGGCAGCCAGGACCTCAACTAGGCATGACTGCAAAGTACAGCCCCCTTCAACTTTTAATTGTTTTTCAACTCGTCAGTTGTTGATTCCCTGGTGTCGAACACCAATGAGTACGGGGCTAAGAAGCAGGCAGGAAAGAAAGAGGCATGGAAGACCATTTCCATGTCAGACCTTTTCTGCTACTTTTCAATGGTCCTTTACATGGGGCTGGTGAAGTTGTCATGTCTTGTAAACGGTTTCTGACTATCAGTGACGCTTCACATCAGTGACACAGAAGTTGATGGGGAGAATGACAAGAGGCACACCAAGGTTTGATAGGCTCTGCAAAATCAAACCTCTCTAGCCCAATATCGTTGAGGCCTGCAATACCTATTTTCAGCCTGCCCAGAACCTGTCCATCGATGAGGGGATGGTAGCCTCAAAGGCCAGAATCAGCCTCAAACAATACATGCGTAACAAACCAACCAAATGGGGTTACAAACGGTTTGTTTTGGCTGATTCTGTGTGTGCCTACACTTGCAATATTTTGGTTTAACAGTTTGGAAAAACAGTTTTGCTACCGGTAATGGACTGAGTTATGATTCCGTTATGGAGTTATTGGATTTTCAACTGCTGGGGAAGGGCTACAAACTGCTTGTGGACAACTTCTACAAAAGCCCTACCCTGTTTACAGAGCTGAGGAAGCGGGATGTGTGGGCTTGTGGCACCATTTGGACCAACAGAGTGGACTTTCCAAAAACAAAGGTTAACGACATGCCTAAGCGGGTTGAGCGGGGTACCATGCGATGGATTCGTGAAGATGGCCTGCTCTTTGTAAAGTGGATGGATGCCAGAGAGGTGGTCATGTGCACAACTATCCACAAGTCCTTCAGTGGCAATCACGTCATCAGGCGCGTGAAGGACGGTAGCAAGGGGATGGATCACAAAAATAATTCCCCATTCCAGCTGTTGTGAAGGACTATAACAAGGGCATGAGAGGTGTGGACCTATCAGATGCACAGATAGGATACTACAATGTTGTCCACAAGACCATTAAATGGTACAAGACATTTTTCTATCATTTCATTGACATTGCTGTGGTGAATGCCTTCATCTTCCAGAAGGAAATGGCCAAGAGCTGTGGACAGCCCCCCATCTCACAGCTAGCCTTCAGGAAGCTGCTCATCCAGGAGCTTGCTAGCTACAGCAAGTCCACTGCAGCACCTTCTGTCCCCTCCACCTCTGTCCCTTCTGCTCCAACCAGTGGTGTTCACCTGCCCAGATTCATCTCTGCAGGCATGAATGTGCCTCAGGGCAAAAAGGGCACAGTAGGGAGACGTTGTTGTGCCCGTTGTCACAGGAAATGCCCCCTCACCTGCACCACCTGTTCAGTAAGCCTCTGCTTTACAGCAGAAAGAGACTGCTATGGGCCATGGCACCAGCAGCACAATATTGTGTAGAGGACTGAGGGTCTTCCCAATATTGTAAATAGAAAATGTGTAAAGAGTTACCCTTGTTATTTGTGTATGTTTAATTATTATTATTATTTTTTAAATATTTTTTGTATATATTTTTTTGGGGGGTGTGTTAGAATAGCATTTATGTATTTTGTATATAGTTATTTCCTTCAAAATGTATCACTGTACCAATTCGGCCACTTGGGTACATTTGTTTGGGACACCTGGGTGACTTCATGCTCAATGTCATGTAGCTCGCTCATTTTTTAAGTTATCTGTCTAAAACTTTGCTCAGCTATTGTTGCCATCTTATGTTCTTCATCCCCTGCATCCTATCTGTATGTTTGGCTGTTCTTGGTCATTTGAAAGATGATGCAGCAACAATAAAAAACAGAAAACTTGTGTTTATTTCCTTGTATTTTCTTCTACCAGATCTATTGTGTTATATTCTCCTACATTCAATTAACTTTTCCACAAAATTCAGAGTGTTTCCTTTCAAATTATACCAAGAATATGCATATCCTTGCCTGAGCCTGAGCTACAGGCAGTTAGATTAGGGTATGTCTTTGGCCGGAAATTGAGAAGAAGGGGGGATACCCCAAAGAAGTTAACAACACTATCAACAAGACAGGTCCTACAGGCCCTGTTTTTTTTGCACCTGGACTACTGTTCACAAAGACGGACTTGGGAAAATTGCTGGTGGCTCAGAACAGGGCAGCACGGCTGGTCCATAAAAGTATACGGAGAGCTAACATTAATGATATGCATGTCAATCTCTCATGGCTCAAAGTGGAAGAGAGATTGACTTCCTCATTACTTGTTTTCGTAAGAGGCGTTGACAAGCTGAAGGTACCAAGCTATCTGTTTAAAATACTAGCACAAAGCTCGGACACCCATGCATACAAGACATGCCACCAGAGGTCTCTTCACAGTCCCCAAGTCCAAAACAGACTATGGGAGGCGCACAGTACTACATAGAGCCATGACTACATGGAACTCTATTCCACACAGAATTAAAAAGCAGGTAAAATACCCATTATGGAACAGCGGAGACTGTGAAGTAACACAAACATAGGCACAGACACAGGCACACGCACGCACACACACACACCATAACATACGCACTATGCACACACATACACATGGATTTTGCATTGTAGATATGTGGTAGTGGAGTATGGGCCTGAGGGCACACATTGTGTTGTGAATTCTGTAATAAATGTACTGTTAATGTTTTTAAAATTGTATAACAGGCTTAATTTTGCCAGAGCCCTGCCAAGGCAGCAGCTAATGGGGATCCATAATAAATACAAAATACTCTGCGTCTCACAAAGACACGGCGGTTGGAAACAAAAATCTAATGTCTAATGTCCATTGTTTGTGTTTCTTGGCCCAAGCAAGTCTCTTCTTCTCATTTGTGTCCTTTCGTAGTGGTTTCGTTGCAACAATTCGACCATGAAGGCCTGACTCACGCAGTCTCCTCTGAACAATTGATGTTACGATGTTACTGCATTTATTTGGGCTGCAATTTCCGGTTGGTAACTCTAATGAACTTATCCTCTGCAGCAGAGGTAACTCTGGGTTTTCCTTTTCTGTGGCCAGTTTCATCATAGCATTTTTGCAGTACTACTTTAGTGCCTTTAGATGCATGTTTTGGAATATTTTTTATTCTGTACAGGCTTCCTTTTCTCTCTGTCAATTATAGGTTAGTATTCTGGAGTAACTACAATGTTGTTACCTTATTTCATCAATCAAGTACAAGGGTGGAGCAAAAATAAACAGACCCGTGGCTCTCTGTGGAATGAGTTTGACACGTGCTCAAAGGGATATTACATGTCTGTTTTTTTGTAATTTGTTACCCAACTACCAACAGGTGCCCTTCTTTGCGAGGCACTGATCAACTGAGGGACCTTATAGATAATTGTATGTGTGGGGCACAGTGATGAGGTAGTCATTCAAAAAGCATGTTAAACACAACGATTGCACACAGCGAGTCCATGCAACTTATGTGACATTTTTACTCCTGGACCTATTTAGGCTTGCCATAACAAAGGGGTTGAACACTTAGTGACTGAAGACATTTCAGCTTTTCATCTTTAATTAATTTGTTTTAAAAAATAATGAAAAACATCATTCCACTTATGGAGTATTGTGTGTAGGCCGGTGACAAAAATAAATATAATTTGAACTTTAAAGGCTGTAGAACCACCATTCACTGTGACCATGTCTCAGTGTGACATAATAATCCCTATTCACATGCTACAGGATATAAACAAACTGCCTCTGGAATCCCCAAATAGATCCTCCACTCTCCGGTAGACAAGCACAAAATGCAATAATCTATCCATCTATCTAACCCTTTGGAATTACCTGGATTTCTGCAGAAATTGGTCATAACATTTGACCTCACCTTCATCTAATTCACAAGAATTGACAAACACAGTGTGCTTAAACTAATAACACACAAATTATTGTATTTTTCTTGTCTATATTAAATACATAATTTAAAAATTCACAGTGTAGGTTGGAAAAAGTATGTGAACCCCATAGGCTAATGACTTCTCCAAAAGCTAATTGGAGTCAGGAGTCAGTTTACCTGGAGTCCAATCAATGAGTTGATGTTCATCAGTCCATGGTAAGACAACTTGTCTATGAATGGAGAAAGTTCAGCACTGTTGCTACTCTCCCTAGGAGGCCGTCCTACAAAGATGAATGCAAGAGCAAAGTGCAGAATGCTCAATGAGGTTAAGAAGAATCCTAGTGTTAGCTAAAGACTTACAGAAATCTCTGGAACATGCGAACATCTCTGTTGACGAGACTATGACACGTAAAACACTAAACAAGAATGGTGTTCATGGGAGGATACCACGGAAGAAGCCACTGCTGTCCCAAAAAAAATATGAAGTTCGCAAAAGAGCACCTGGATGTTCCAAAATATTCTGTGGACAGATTAAACTAAAGTTAAACTAAAGAACACACAAGACTGTGTGGAGAAAAAAAGGCACAGCACAGCACACCAACATCAAAACCTCATCCCAACTGTAAAGTATGGTGGAGGGAGCATCATGGTTTGGGTCTGCTTTGCTGCCTCAGGGCCTGGACAGCTTGCTATCATCGTTGGAAAAATTAATTCCCAAGTTTATCAATACTTTTTGCAGGAGAATGTAAGACTACCTGTCAGCCAATTGAAGGTCAACAGAAGTTTGGTGATGCAACAGGACAACGACCCAAAACACTGAAGTAAATCAACAACAGAATGGCTTCAACAGAAACAAATACAGCTTCTTGAGTGGACCAGTCAGAGTCCTGTCAACCCAATTGAGATGCAGTGGCATGACCTCAAGAGAGGGGTTCACCCCAGACATCCCAAGAATGTTGTGGAACTGAAACAGTTTTGTAAAAAGGAACGGTCCAAAATTCCTCCTGATCGTTGTGCAGGTCTGAACCTCAACCAAAAACGTTTGGTTGAGGTTATTGCTTCCAAAGGAGGGTCAACCAGTTATTAATCCAAGGGTTCACATACTTTACCCACTCTGCACTGTGAATGTTTACACGGTGTGTTCAATAAAGACATGAAAACGTATAATTGTTTGTGTGTTATTAGTTTAAGCCGACTGTGTTTGTCTATTGTTTTGACTTAGATGAAGATCTGGTCAAATTAAGCAGAACTCCAGATCCCACCCCAAAGTCTCTCTCTCTCTCTCTCTCTCAAAGGGTCCACAAGTGTCTCTCTCTCTCAAAGGGTTCACAAGTCTCTCTCTCTAAAAAATGAAGTAAACATTACACTCACAAAAGTTGCAAAAGAATAAAGTAATGTCAAATGTAATTTTATGTCTCCATACAGTGTTGCAACAATAGTTAAAGTACAAAGGAAAATAAACAAACAGAAATATGGGTTGTGTTAACAATCGTGTTTTTTCTTCACCGGTTGCCCTTTTCTTGTGGCAAAAGGTCACAAATCTTGCTGCAGTGATTGCAAACTGTGGTATTTTAGATATTGGAGTTCATCAAAATTGAATATGTTTTCAAATTCCTTGTGAGTCTGTGTAATCCGAGGGACATATATCTCTCTAATATGGTCATACATTGGGAAGTGCAGCTCAATTTCCACCTCATTTTGTGAGCACTGTGCACATATCCGGTCTTCTCTTGAGAGCAAGGTCTGCCTACGGTAAAGCTTTCCTTAATTTTGGGTCAGTCACAGAGGTCAGGGATTCTGCCAATGTGTACTCTCTGTTTAGGGCCAAATAGCATTCTAGTTTGCGCTGCTTTTTGTTACCTTTTTAGTGACAGGGGGCAGTATTTGGAAAGGCCAGAAGCTAGGATATGCATATAATTGGTAGATTTGGATAGAAAACACTCAAAAGTTTCCATAACTGTTAAAATAATGTCTGTGAGTATAACATAACTGATATGGCAGGCAAAAACCTGAGGAAGATCCATCCAGGAAGTGGGATTTTTTGATGTGGGTGGTTTTCAATTGAATGCCTATAGAGTATCTAATGGGTTGGACCCCAGATTTAGCCATTGTTAGCCACTGCTAGAGGCCATTACCTTCTGCACAGGTACCTGCCCTTTTGTTAGCCTGGATAATACTTGCCAGCCTACCAGTATTGGACTGTTTTCTCCACTACAACACCGGACTCCTGCTGTAAACCCTGGACCATTACTCCTGATCATCACAGCTAGCTAGCTGCCAATGAGTGACCCAGCCCCACCTCCTGGCGCACTCTCCCATACACGGCTAGAATCCGGTTCCCTGGACCTTTGCATTGGATCATCGCTGCTAGCTACCAAGTGGCTATAGAGGCTAATGCCCTTGCCCCGAAGCTAGCACCAGTTACCCGCGAGCCAGGAGCATCTCCCGGCTGGCAAACGAAATTACTACAACTACAATACCTCTTTCGCCATCTGGCTTGGACCCTTTGTCGACAAGGCGCCCCGCCATACCACCACAACTGGTCTGGTGACGAAACTCCATCCGCTGTGCCTTCAACCCGGCCTTTACCGGACGTCGGAGCAGACGCTTCCACTTGCCCAGGCCTGCTAACTTTAAACGCTGTGTCTCCCACATGCTAGCATAGTAAAGACTACCCCGCGGCTTCCCTGCTCCATCTATTGCTGTTCACTGGACTCTATGATCACTTGGCTACATAGCTGATGCCTGCTGGAATGTTCAATAATCACGGTACTCGATTTTGTTTATATTTGTTTATCTGTTGGCCCTAGCCGCGAAATCAGGCCCTGTGTGTAGTTAACCCAACATCTCTGCTCACTCATCGCCATTTTACCTGTTGTTGTTGTTGTCTTAGCTGATTAGCTGTTGTTGTCTTAGCAAGCTCTCCCAAACAACACCTGTGATTGCTTTATGCCTCGCTTTATGTCTCTCTCAAATGTCAATATGCCTTGTATTAGAGGTCGACCGATTATGATTTTTCAACGCCGATACCGATACCAATTATTGGAGGACAAACAACATCCGCAGAGTACGACCCTGCCTCACACAGGAAGCGGCGCAGGTCCTAATCCAGGCACTCGTCATCTCCCGTCTGGATTACTGCAACTCGCTGTTGGCTGGGCTCCCTGCCTGTGCCATTAAACCCCTACAACTCATCCAGAACGCCGCAGCCCGTCTGGTGTTCAACCTTCCCAAGTTCTCTCACGTCACCCCGCTCCTCCGCTCTCTCCACTGGCTTCCAGTTGAAGCTCGCATCCGCTACAAGACCATGGTGCTTGCCTACGGAGCTGTGAGGGGAACGGCACCTCAGTACCTCCAGGCTCTGATCAGGCCCTACACCCAAACAAGGGCACTGCGTTCATCCACCTCTGGCCTGCTCGCCTCCCTACCACTGAGGAAGTACAGTTCCCGCTCAGCCCAGTCAAAACTGTTCGCTGCTCTGGCCCCCCAATGGTGGAACAAACTCCCTCACGACGCCAGGACAGCGGAGTCAATCACCACCTTCCGGAGACACCTGAAACCCCACCTCTTTAAGGAATACCTAGGATAGGATAAAGTAATCCCTCTCACCCCCCCCTTAAAAGATTTAGATGCACTACTGTTCCACTGGATGTCATAAGGTGAATGCACCAATTTGTAAGTCGCTCTGGATAAGAGCGTCTGCTAAATGACTTAAATGTAATGTAAATGTAAACAAAAGCCGATACCGACTAAATCGGCAATTTCTATTTATTTATTTGTAATAATGACAATTACAACAATACTGAATGAACACTTATTTTAACTTAATATAATACATCAATAAAATCAATTTAGCCTCAAATAAATTATGAAACATGTTCAATTTGGTTTAAATAATGCAAAAACAATGTGTTGGAGAAGAAAGTAAAAGTGCAATATGTGCCATGTAAGAAAGCTAACGTTTAAGTTCCTTGTTCAGAACATGACAACATATGAAAGCTGGTGGTTCCTTTTAACATGAGTCTTCAATATTCCCAGGTAAGAAGTTTTAGGTTCTAGTTATTATAGGACTATTTCTCTCTATACCATTTGTATTTCATTAACCTTTGACAATTGGATGTTCTTATAGGCACTTTCATATTGCCAGTGTAACAGTATAGCTTCCATCCCTCTCCTCGCTCCTCCCTGGGCTCGAACCAGGAACACAACGACAACAGCCACCCTCGAAGCAGCGTTAGCCATGCAGAGCAAGGGGAACAACTACTCCAAGTCTCAGAGCGAGTGACGTTTGAAACGCTATTAGCGTGCACCCCGCTAACTAGTTAGCCATTTCACATCGGTTACACGAGCCTAATCTCGGGAGTTGATAGGCTTGAAGTCACAAACAGCGCAATGCTTGACGCACAACGAAGAGCTGCTGGCAAAACGCACGAAAGTGCTGTTTGAATGAATACTTACGAGCCTGCTGCTGCCTACCACCGCTCAGTCAGACTGCTCTATCAAATCATAGACTTAGTTGTAACATAATAACACACCAAAATACGAGCCTTAGGTCATTAATATGGTAGAATCTGGAAACTATCATCTCGAAAACAAGACCTTTATTCTTTCAGTGAAATACAGAACCGTAGGGGTGGCATCCATTAGTCTAAATATTCCTGTTATATTGCACAACCTTCAATGTTATGTCATAATTACGTAAAATTCTGGCAAATTAGGCTGCCCAAACTGTTGCATATACACTGACTCTGCATGCAATGAACACAAGAGAAGTGACAATTTCACCTGGTTAATATTGCCTGCTAACCTGGATTTCTTTTAGCTAAATATGCAGGTTTAAATATATATACTTCTGTGTATTGATTTTAAGAAAGGCATTGATGTTCATGGTTAGGTACACATTGGAGCAACGATACGCACTGCATCAATTATATGCAACACAGGACACGCTAGATAAACTTGTAATATCATCAACCATGTGTAGTTAACTAGTGATTATGATTGATTGATTGATTGTTTTTTATGAGATAAGTTTAATGCTAGCTATCAACTTACCTTGGCTTACTGCATTCGCGTAACAGGCAGGCTCCTTGTGGAGTGCAATGAGAGGCAGGTGGTTAGAGCGTTGGACTAGTTAACTGTAAGGTTGCAAGATTGAATCCCCCGAGCTGAAAAGGTGAAAATCTGTTGTTCTGCCCCTGACCAAGGCAGTTAACCCACCATTCCTAGGCAATCATTGAAAATAAGAATGTGTTCTTAACTGACTTGCCTAGATAAATAAAGATTCAATAAAGGTATAAGAGAAAAAAATAATAATATCGGCAAAATCGGTGTCGAAAAATACCGATTTCCGATTGTTATGAAAACTTGAAATCGGCCCAAATTAATCGGCCATTCCGATTAATCGGTCGACCTCTACCTTGTATACTGTTGTTTAGGATATTTATCGTTGTTTTAGTTTACTGCCGAGCCCAAAGTCCCACTCAACATGCCTTAGATACCTCCCACACATGCGGTGACCTCACCCAGCATATCTAGCGCCAGAGAAGCAACCTCTCTTTTCATCACTCGGTGCCTGGGTTTACCTCCACTGTACCCGCACCCCACCATATCCGTCTGTACATTATGCCCTGAATCGATTCTACCACGCCCAGAAATCTGCTCCTTTTATTCTGTCTCCAACGCACTAGACGACCAGTTCTGATAGCCTTTAGCCGTAACCTCATCCTACTCCTCCTCTGTTCCTCGGGTGATGTGGAGGTTAACCCAGGCCCTGCGTGTCCCGAGGCACACTCATTAGTTGACTTCTGTAACCAACAAAGCCTTGGTTTCATGCATGTTCACATCAGAAGCATCTTCCCTAAGTTTGTTTTATTCACTGCCCTAGCACACTCTGCCAACCCGGATGTCCTAGCCGTGTCCGAATCCTGGTTCAGGAAGACCACCAAAATCCCTGAAATTTCCATCCCTAACTATAACATTTTCCGACAAGATAGAACTGCCAAAGGGGGCGGTGTTGCAATCTTCTACAGAGATAGTAAGACAACTCTGCAGGCTATCTGTGCCCAAACCATTTGAGATTCTACTTTTAAAAATCCACCTTTCCAGAAACAAGTCTCTCACCGTTGCCGCTTGCTATAGACCACTCTCTGCCCCCAACTGTGCCCTGGACACCATATGTGAACTGATTGCCCCCCATCTATCTTCAGAGCTTGTGCTGCTACGTGACCTAAACTGGGACATGCTTAACATCCATCCTACAATCTAAGCTTGATGCCCTCAATCTCAAACAAATTATCAATGAACCCACCAGGTACAAACCCAAATCCATAAACACAGGCACCCTCATGGATATCATCCTAACCAATTTGCCCTCCAAATACACCTCTGCTGTTTTCAACCAAGATCTCAGCGATCGCTGTCTCATTGCCTGCATCCGTAATGGGTCTGCGGTCAAACGACCACCCCTCATCACTGTCAAACGCTCCCTAAAACACTTCAGCGAGCAGACCTTTCTAATCGACCTGTCCCGGGTTTCCTGGAAGGATATTGACCTCATACTGTCAGTAGAGGATGCCTGGTTGTTCTTTAAAAGTGCCTTCCTTACCATCTTAAATAAGTATGCCCCTTTCAATTTTTTTTAAAACAAGGAACAGATATAGCCCTTGGTTCTCTCCAGACCTGACTGCCCTTGACCAGCACAAAAACATCCAGTGGCGATCTGCATGAGCATCGAATAGACCCCGTGACATGCAACTTTTCGGGGAAGTTAGGAACCAAAATACACAGGCAGTTAGAAAAGCTAAGGCTAGCTCTTTCCACGATAATAGAACATTTCAATAGGCATTTTTCTACTGTTGGCCATGCTTTCCACCCCGGTCAAAAGCCCTGCACTCCCCACAGCAACTCACCCAAGCCTCCCCCATTTCTCCTTCACCCAAATCCAGATAGCTGATGATAAAGTAATCCTTCTCACCCCCCCCCCCCTTAAAAGATTTAGATGCACCATTGTAAAGTGGCAGTTCCACTGGATGTCATAAGGTGAACGCACCAATTTGTAAGTCGCTCTGGATAAGAGCGTCTGCTAAATGACTTAAATGTAAATGTAAATGTTCTGAAAGAGCTGCAAAATCTGGACCCCTACAATCAGCTGGGCTAGACAATCTGGATCCTCTCTTTCTAAAAGTACCTGCCGAAATTGTTGCAACCCCTAATACCAGCCTGTTCAACCTCTCGTTCGTATTGTCTGAGATTGGGAAAGCTGCCACGGTCATCCCCCTCTTCAAAGGAGACACTCTAGACCCAAACTGCTACAGACCTATATCTATCCCACCCTGCCTTTCTAAGGCCTTCGAAAGCCAAGTTAACAAACAGATTACCGACCATTTCAAATCCCACCGTACCTTCTCCGCTATGCAATCTGGTTTCAGAGCTGGTCATGGGTGCACCTCAGCCACGCTCAAGGTTCTACCATAACCGCTATCGATAAGAGACATCACTGTGCAGCTGTATTCATCGACCTTGCCAAGGCTTTCGACTCTGTCAATCACCACATTCTTATTGGCAGACTCAACAGCCTTGGTTTCTCAAATGATTGCCTCGCCAGGTTCACCAACTACTTCTCTGATAGAGCTCAGTGTGTCAAATTGGAAGGCCTGTTGTCCGGAACTCTGGCAGTCTCTATGGGGTTGCCACAGGGATCAATTTTCAGGCCGACTCGCTTCTCTGTATACATCAATGATATCGCTCTTGCTGCTGGTGATTCTCTGATCAACCTCTACACAGACGACACCATTCGGTATACTTCCGGCCCTTCTTTAGACACTGTGTTAACTAACCTCCAGACGAGCTTCAATGCCATTTACAACTCTCCTTCCGTGGCCTCCAACTGCTCTTATATGCAAGTAAAACTAAATGCATGCTCTTCAACCGATCACTGCCCGCACCTGCCCGCCCGTCCAGCATCACTACTCTGGACGGTTCTGACTTAGAATACAGTGCCTTGCGAAAGTATTTGGCCCCCTTGAACTTTGCGACCTTTTGCCACATTTCAGGCTTCAAACATAAAGATATAAAACTGTATTTTTTTTGTAAATAATCAACAACAAGTGGGACACAATCATGAAGTGGAACGACATTTTTTGGATATTTCAAACTTTTTTAACAAATCAAAAACTGAAAAATTGGGCGTGCAAAATGATTCAGCCCCCTTAAGTTAATACTTTGTAGCGCCACCTTTTGCTGCGATTACAGCTGTAAGTCTCTTGGGGTATGTCTCTATCAGTTTTGCACATCGAGAGACAGACATTTTTTCCCATTCCTCCTTGCAAAACAGCTCGAGCTCAGTGAGGTTGGATGGAGAGCATTTGTGAACAGCAGTTTTCAGTTCTTTCCACAGATTCTCGATTGGATTCAGGTCTGGACTTTGACTTGGCCATTCTAACACCTGGATATGTTTATTTTTGAACCATTGCATTGTAGATTTTGCTTTATGTTTTGGATCATTATCTTGTTGGAAGACAAATCTCCGTCCCAGTCTCAGGTCTTTTGCAGACTCCATCAGGTTTTCTTCCAGAATGGTCCTGTATTTGGCTCCATCCATCTTCCCATCAATTTTAACCATCTTCCCTGTCCCTGCTGAAGAAAAGCAGGCCCAAACCATGATGCTGCCACCACCATGTTTGACAGTGGGGATGGTGTGTTCAGGGTGATGAGCTGTGTTGCTTTTACGCCAAACATAACGTTTTGCATTGTTGCCAAAAAGTTCAATTTTGGTTTCATCTGACCAGAGCACCTTCTTCCACATGTTTGGTGTGTCTCCCAGGTGGCTTGTGGCAAACTTTAAACAACACTTTTTATGGATATCTTTAAGAAATGGCTTTCTTCTTGCCACTCTTCCATAAAGGCCAGATTTGTGCAATATACGACTGATTGTTGTCCTATGGACAGAGTCTCCCACCTCAGCTGTAGATCTCTGCAGTTCATCCAGAGTGATCATGGGCCTCTTGGCTGCATCTCTGATCAGTCTTCTCCTTGTATGAGCTGAAAGTTTAGAGGGACGGCCAGGTCTTGGTAGATTTGCAGTGGTCTGATACTCCTTCCATTTCAATATTATCGCTTGCACAGTGCTCCTTGGGATGTTTAAAGCTTGGGAAATCTTTTTGTATCCAAATCCGGCTTTAAACTTCTTCACAACAGTATCTCGGACCTGCCTGGTGTGTTCCTTGTTCTTCATGATGCTCTCTGCGCTTTTAACGGACCTCTGAGACTATCACAGTGCAGGTGCATTTATACGGAGACTTGATTACACACAGGTGGATTGTATTTATCATTATTAGTCATTTAGGTCAACATTGGATCATTCAGAGATCCTCACTGAACTTCTGGAGAGAGTTTGCTGCACTGAAAGTAAAGGGGCTGAATAATTTTGCACGCCCAATTCTTCAGTTTTTGATTTGTTAAAAAAGTTTGAAATATCCAATAAATGTCGTTCCACTTCATGATTGTGTCCCACTTGCTGTTGATTCTTCACAAAAAAATACAGTTTTATATCTTTATGTTTGAAGCCTGAAATGTGGCAAAAGGTCGCAAAGTTCAAGGGGGCCGAATACTTTCGCAAGGCACTGTATGTGGAAAACTACAAATAACTAGGTGTATGTTAGACTGTAAATCTCCTTCCAGACTCACATTAAGCATCTCCAATCCAAAATGACATCTAGAATCGGCTTCCTATTTCGCAACAAAGCATCCTTCACTCATGCTACCAAACATACCCTCGTAAAACTGACCATCCTACCGATCCTCGACGATGTCATTTATAAAAGAGCCTCCAACACTCTACTCAACAAATTGGATGCAGTCTATCACAGTGCCATCCGTTTTGTCACCAAAGCCCCATATACTACCCATCACTGCGACCTGTACGCTCTCGGTGGCTGGCCCTCGCTTCATTACCCGTCGCCAAACCCACTGGCTCTAGGTCATCTACAAGTCTCTGCTAGGTAACGCCCCGCCTCATCTCAGCTCAATGTTCACAATAGCAGCACCCACCCGTAGCACGCGCTCCAGTAGGTATATCTCACTGGTCACTCCCAAAGCCAATTCCTCCTTTGGCCGCCTTTCCATCCAGTTCTCTGCTGCCAATGACTGGAACGAACTGCAAAAATAACTGAAGCTGGAGACTTATATCTCCCTCACAAGCTTTAAGCACCAGCTGTCAGAGCAGCTCACAGATCACTGCACCTGTACATAGCCCATCTGTAAACAGCCCTTCCAACTACCTCATCCCCATACTGTATTTATCTTGCTCCTTTGCACCCCAGTATCTCTACTTGCAGTCATCTTCTGCACATCTACCATTCCAGTGTTTAATTGCTATATTGTAATTACTTTGTCAACATGGCCTATTTATTGCCTTACCTCCCTTATCTTACCTCATTTGCACACACTGTATATAGACTTTATTTATTTTTTCTACTATATTATTGACTGTATGCGTGTTTATTTCATGTGTAACTCTGTGTTGTTGTATGTGTCAATCTGCTGTGCTTTATCTTGGCCAGGTCGCAGTTGTAAATGAGAACTTGTTCTCAACTAGCCTACCTGGTTAAATAATGGTGAAAAAAATGTATATATATATTAAAACCTCCAGCTCCAGACTTCAACTGTGTGTATGTGTTGTGTGTAAGTGTGTGTAATTGTCCCTCTCTCTCTCTCTGTTTCTATCTGCTTTCTACCTCTAACCCCTCATCCTTCCTCCCTTTTCCCCCTCCTTCTACAATATACTGAATGAAACCAGTGACAATCATGTGACCATAATTTCCTAGGGTCCCTTGGGGCACGCAGGGTGTCTTTCTAATGATATGTGATCCTACAGCCTACAGGCGTGGGCTCGGTCCTGATCTAACATGACGGGATGGTGTGGGGAACGGGGGGGGGATTAAACTGTGGGAAATAGGTTAGACCGTCCGTCTCGCAAGAAAGATATCCCCACTCTTTCACTCCTTCTGTGCCTTCCTCTGTTTCTCTCTCTCTTTATTACTAAGTATTTCTCCATCCTTCTTTCTCCACCACCACCCCCACCCTTTTCTCTCCAACCCACACTCTCTTGCTTTCCTTCTCTCTTCATCCCTCATTAATTCTCTCCATCCCTTCTTCCCTCCCAGCTTGGGTTAGTGGTGGTAAATTGTATAACTTTACTCCATCAATAATATTTCAAAGATTTATTCTGAGTCGAGAAGGGACTCAGTAGAGGCAGTAATGATTGGACCTGTTTAACCGTGTGTATGTGCATGTGACGTGTTTGAATGTGTGTTGTGTTTAAGTGTGTGAGAGGATTTACAGTGGAACCTATAAATGCCATCATTTTATTTTGGTCCACTGGTGACTAAACATGCATCGTAAAACCGCCAGTTACAGTTTAATATTTTTAAATATTGAACGTGGACACACGCGCAGGCACACACCACACACACACCCCTCTCCAGTCCTACCTGTGTATCCATGTCTCTGGGCTCTTGGGGAACTTGGTGAGGGCCAGTTTTCCCAGGTACAGGTCTCTCTCTGGATTTAGGGCGCCACATTGCAGCAGCTCCTTCCTGCCAAAACAGACAGAAGAGAGGAACTATTCAATGACTGTCAATCTCAATGTTCTCTACCGGATGTGAATGTTATGTTACTGCATTGGGCACATTTGTTTGCATGCTATTTGCATACTTGTTTTTGTTTTATGAAACACAAAAACTTCTCACAGGAAAAATAAGTTATTTGAATTGATCAAAGTTAGGCAAGTTAGACCCTCAAAGACACTCAATGTACAAGCAAACACATTCACAGGCTAAATAGCCTACACCATAGTAGTGCTGACTACTTTTTTTATTATCTGCCAAATGAGCAAATGTTTGAAAGCGGCTAGGGCTTAATGAAATATACCAGGCAACGATTAGGTATGTGACCTTGACAGTTGGATACGTATTTTGTATGACAGAATGATTTGACCAGGGTGTTTGTTGTCTTCAGCCCTATTCGCAAGGGACTAGTATTACAAGAGAACGTTGGTTATGTATTTATTACCCCAGAATGTCCGTTACACCAGAGAACAATTCGGACGGGATTTATTTATTTTTTTTCCCCCAAACTGCCACCTGTAAGAATTTTTTTATTTTTCAAAGAATTGACAGCTATGACGAAAGCCTGGAGATTTTTTTCAAAGCCAGAAGTCTGGACGATAACAGGCCACACTGAAAACTTGAGCTTGGTTTCCAAGTGTCGCCATAATATTTGAATGAGGGAAGTGTAATCATAATCATTAGGATATTTTAGCAATCCACAGTAGGCGACATCCTAAATAACTCCCAGCCTTCAGATGTGGGCTAAACAGCGCATTTGCACTTGATATGCGTTTTAGAAAATGAATGACAGAGTGAACTTGTCATTTACCAATGTTTAGCTCAGTTGTATGCTGCATTATGATCTATTAACAGCAAGGTTTGCATTAAATAGGCACAATATTTTTTTTTATGCATTTGGCGATATTCAATTAAATCGTACGAAACGTATAAATAAAAGCATTCACTGTGAAAGTTCATACAGTTGAAGTCGGAAGTTTACATACACCATAGCCAAATACATTTAAACTCAGTTTTTCACAACTCCTGATATTTAAACCTAGTAAAAATTCCCTGTCTAAGGTCAGTTAGGATCACCACTTTATTTTAAGAATGTGAAATGTCAGAATAATGAGAAAATTATTTATTTCAGCCTTTATTTCTTTCATCACATTCCCAGTGGGTCAGATGTTTACATACACTCAATTAGTATTTGGTAGCATTGCCTTTAAATTCTTTAACTTGGGTCAAACGTTTCGGCTAGCCTTCCACAAGCTTCCCATAATAAGTCGGGTGAATTTTGTCCCATTCCTCTTGACAGAGCTGGTGTAACTGAGTCAGGTTTGTAGGCCTCTTTGCTCGCACACGCTTTTTCAGTTCTGCCCACAAATGTTCTAAAGGATTGAGGTCAGAGCATTGTAATGGTCACTCCAATACCTTGACTTTGTCCTTACGTCATTTTGCCACAACTTTGGAAGTATGCTTGGGGTCATTGTCCATTTTGGAATCCCCATTTGCGACCAAGCTTTAACTGCTTGACTTATGTCTTGAGATGTTGCTTCAATATATGCACATACATTTCCTTCCTCATGATGCCATCTATTTTGCGAAGTGCACCAGTCCCTCCTGCAACAAAGCATCCCCACAACACGATGCTGCCACCCCGTGCTTCACGGTTGGGAAGGTGTTCTTCGGCTTGCAAGCGTCCCCCTTTTCCTCCAAACATAACAATGGTCAATACGGCCAAACAGTTCTAGTTTTGTTTCATCAGACCAAAGGACATTTCTCCAAAAAGTACAAACTTTGTCCCCATGTGCAGTTGCAAACCGTAATCTGGCTTTTTTATGGCAGTTTTGGAGCAGTGGCTTTTTCCTTGCTGAGCGACCTTTCAGGTTATGTCGATATAGGACTCGTTTAACTGTGGATCTTTTCTACCTGTTTCCTCCAGCATCTTCACAGGGTCCTTTGCTTTGTTCTGGGATTGATTTGCACTTTTCACACCAAAGTACGTTCATCTCTTGGAGACAGAACGCATCTCCTTCCTGAGCGGTACGACGGCTACGTGGTCCCATGGTGTTTTTACTTGCGTACTATTGTTTGTACAGATGAACGTGGTACCTTCAGGTATTTGGAATTGCTCCCAATTTTGAACCAGACTACAATTTTTTTCTGAAGTCTTGGCTGATTTCTTTTGATTTTCCCATGATGTCAAGCAAAGAGGCACTGAGTTTGAAGGTAGACCTTGAAATACATCCACAGGTGATGTGTACCTGTGGATGTATTTCAAGGTCTACCTTCAAACTCAGTGCCTCTCTTGACTCAAATTATGTCAATTAGCTTATCAGAAGCTTCTAAAGCCATGACATAATTTTCTGGGATTTTCCAAGCTGTTTAAAGGCACAGTCAACTTAGTGTATGTAAACTCCTGACCCACTGGAATTGTGATACAGTGAATTAGAATTTAAATAATCTGTCTGTAAACAATTGTTGGAATAATTACTTGTGTCATGCACAAAGTAGATGTCCTAACCGACTTGCCAAAACTATAGTTTGTTAACAAGAAATTTGTGGAGTGGTTGAAAAACTATTTTTAATGACTCCAACTTAAGTGTATGTAAAAATCCGACTTACGTTAATGAATGATTTACGCATTAGCTAAGCATGCATATTTAGCCAATGTGAAATGGCTAGATAGTTAGTAGGTAATAACTGGATAATTTCTTTTTTTGCCTCTTAAAATAATAGTAAATAAATATTATTGTTTGTTCTATCTCTCATACAGCTGTGGTTGAGAATAGCCTATGCCGAGGCTATAGACTTCCATTCTTGTTCTTTTTAAACGTGCAACTTTAGGACTACCCTTTCTTAAACTAGAATATTTGGGAAATAAGTTACTGTTCATAACTTTAAAGCTGCAATATGTAACATTTTGGGCGACCCGACCAAATTCACAAGGAAATGTGAGTTATAGATCTGTCATTATCATTGAAAGCAAGTCTAAGAAGAGGTAGATCTGTTATATGTGCACTGTTTTTATGCTTCCCGTTCTTAAGTTTGTTTTTCAGTCTTTTACCTTCGGTTTTGTACATCAGCTTCAAACAGTTGAAAATGCTATATTTTTGGTTATTGAACATATATTTCCCAGCGGTTTAGATGGTACAATGATTCTCTACACTTGTTTGTTTTGTCACATAAACTGAAATTAGGCAAACTATTAGAATATTAGCAACCAGGAAATGGCACAGCAACTTATGCATATCGCAACCTTGAACTTGTCTTAAAGCTTTTATGATAGGCTTTAGTAGGAGGATATGTTACTGGCTGAATTTGTCTGGCCCCCATGGATAATTTATTTCTAAATGAGCTTAAACTTGATTGAACTTGTCATTCGATTTTATTATAGGCTATTGACATTGTTCTCTCTCATTATTAGTCCCCTGGCTACCTTACGTTTTAAGGCTATTCAAATAAGGTTTTGAGATGTAACTCCGTTAGATTCATTGTTTTATTGGAAGAGGGCCATGCACAAAACGATGGAAGCGTAGCCAATATCCCAAAGATACTCATAGCCTATCAAATGGAGAGAGAATGGAATATAGGCCAAGATTTTAAAAACAGCTAGACAAGATAGTTATGTTCTACATTTTTTAAATACGTTTAGGCTATAGCCTAAGGCCCATGCATCCAACAGAGAGAGAGAAACAATATTTTCTGACTGTACACTTTGGTAGGATTCTCCGCTTTGTCTGGCCTACATTCCTCTCTAGCGTTCTGTAGAAAACATATTTATTGAAATAGGCTACAGCAAATAGAAATATACAAATTACTCGGAATGTCACTTGTGTGCTACGCCGCTGTGCACTGCGAGACTACGTTAAGTTCAAATAGACCATTATCTGTCACATCACAATGTCGTCACCATTGACGAAGGCCGTCAATCATCTTCGGTAGACAATGCTATTGGAATATCGCCCAACTCTAGTTCAGAGGGTTACTGGTTCAAGCCCAGGTTGGGGCAAGAAGAGGGAAGGAAGCAATACTGTTACACATGGTTATCTCAACTCCGAATTCATGGGTTGCAGCTCAATCACTCTGTTTCGTTGTTATTGTTATGAAAGTTCTACAGACGCGGCAGCATTGGTGCCCAAAAGTCGAGTGATGCCCAGTCATTTTGAACAGTGGCTAATGACTGTTTAGTCTAAATTACACTAAATTACACAATAGTGTGTCTAAAGTGTTGTTTAAAGTTTGCCCCAAACATGTGGAAGAAGGTGCTCTGGTCAGATGAAACCAAAATTGAACTTTTTGGCAACAATGCAAAACGTTATGTTTGGCGTAAAAGCAACACAGCTCATCACCCTGAACACACCATCCCCACTGTCAAACATGGTGGTGGCAGCATCATGGTTTGGGCCTGCTTTTCTTCAGCAGGGACAGGGAAGATGGTTAAAATTGATGGGAAGATGGATGGAGCCAAATACAGGACCATTCTGGAAGAAAACCTGATGGGAGTCTGCAAAAGACCTGAGACTGGGACGGAGATTTGTCTTCCAACAAGACAATGATCCAAAACATAAAGCAAAATCTACAATGCAATGGTTCAAAAATAAACATATCCAGGTGTTAGAATGGCCAAATCAAAGTCCAGACCTGAATCCAATCGAGAATCTGTGGAAAGAACTGAAAACTGCTGTTCACAAATGCTCTCCATCCAACCTCACTGAGCTCGAGCTGTTTTGCAAGGAGGAATGGGAAAAAAAATTCAGTCTCTCGATGTGCAAAACTGATAGAGACATACCTCAAGCGACTTACAGCTGTAATCGCAGCAAAAGGTGGCGCTACAAAGTATTAACTTAAGGGGGCTGAATCATTTTGCACGCCCAATTTTTCAGTTTTTGATTTGTTAAAAAAGTTTGAAATATCCAAAAAATGTCGTTCCACTTCATGATTGTGTCCCACTTGTTGTTGATTCTTCACAAAAAAATACAGTTTTATATCTTTATGTTTGAAGCCTGAAATGTGGCAAAAGGTCGCAAAGTTCAAGGGGACCGAATACTTTCGCAAGGCACTGTATATATTTACAAATTGGCTGATTAATCAGTATCCAATAACCAGCAACTTCACACAGCCATGGAAGAGGATTGGGACAACATTCCACAAGCCACAATCAACAACCTGAATAACTCTATGCGAAGGAGATGTGTCGCGCTGCATGAGGCAAATGGTAGTCACACCAGATACTGACTGTTTTTCTGATCTGTTTCTGTTTTTTAAAAAGTATATTTGACCAACAGATGTATTCCCAGTCACGTGACATCCATAGATTAAGGCCAAATGTTTTTTTTTCAATTGACTGATGTCCTGTAACTCTGTTTCATTTTGATTTATCTTTGAAATGGTTGCATGTTAGTTCAGTATACAATGACATTTCTAAAGTAAGCAGGTGAACAGTGCTTAAGCCAACACATTGGTGTGGCTAGCTTCCGGGTTAAGCGGGCGGGTGTTAAGAAGCACGATTTGGCGGGTCATGTTTCGGAGGACACGTGACTCATCTGTTGGAATGTTGTAGCGATGAGACAAGATCGAAATTGAGGAGAAAAAGGGGGGTAAAAGTAAAAATATATATAGATATATCTTCATCCTTGTCAATTGACAATGCAATGAGGAAAACGCTTAGTTTGGGAGTCAGTTCTAAAACAAATGTTCATGAAACGTGCAATTCATGAATAGGGCCCACAACTGAATACAACCTATAGCTGGCCAAAATACACTACATGAACAGAAGTATGTGGACACCTGCATGTTGAACATATCATTCCAAAATCATGGGTATTAATAGGGAGTTGGTCCCCCCTTTGCTGCTATAACAGCCTCTATTCTTCTGGGAAGGCTTTCCACTAGGATGTTGGAACATTGCTGCGGGTTCTTGCTTCCATTCAGCCACAAGAGTATTAGTGAGGTCAGGTACTGATGTTGGGCGATTAGGCCGGGCTCACAGTCGGCGTTCCAATTCATCCCAAAGGTATTCGATAGAATTGAGGTCAGGGCTCTGTACAGGCAAGTCAAGTTCTTCCACACCGATCTTGACAAACCATTTCTGCATGGAACTCACTTTGTGTACAGGGACATATTTTTTACTTAACACTTATTTTTCTTAAAACTGCATTGTTGGTTAAGGGCTTGTAAGTAAGCATTTCACTGGTAGGTCTACACCTGTTGTGTTTGGCGCATGTGACAAATAAAATTGTATTTGATTGTCATGCTGAAACAGGAAAGGGCCTTCCCCAACCTGTTGCCACAAAGTTGGAAGCACAGAATCGTCTAGAAGGTCATTGTATGCTGTAGCGTAAACATTTCCCTTCTCTGGATCTAAGGGGCCTAGTCCGAACCATGAAAAACAGCCCCAGATCATTATTCCTTCTCCACCAATCTTTACAGGTGGCACTATGCATTCGTGCAGGTAGCGTTCTCTTGGCATCCTCCAAACCCAGATTAGTCCGTCATACGGCCAGATGGTGAAGCGTGATTCATCACGCCAGAGAATGCGTTTCCACTGCTCCAGAGTCCAATGGCGGGGAAGCTTCACACCACTCCAGTCGACACTTGGTGATCTTAGGTTTGTGTGCGGCTGCTCGTTCATGGAAACCAAGCTCCCGACGAACATTTATTGTGCTGACGTTGCTTCCAGAAGCAGTTTGAAACTCTGTAGTGAGTGTCGCAACCGAGGACAGATTATTTTTACACGCTACGCGCTTCAGCACTCGGCGGTCTCGTTCTGTGAGCTTGTGTGGTCTACCACATTGTGGCCTACCACATTGCGGCTGAGCCGTTGTTGCTCTTAGACGTTTCCACTTCACAATAACAGCACTTACAGTTGACCTGGGCAGCTCTAGCGGGGCAGAAATTTGATGAACTGGCTTGTTGGAAAAGTGGCAAGTCACAGAGATCTTCATTAAGGCAATTCTACTGCCAATGTTTGTCTTTGGAGATTGCATGGCTTTGTGCTTTAATTTATACCACTGTCAGCAGCGGATGTGGCTGATATCGCCGAATCCACAAATTTGAAGGGGTGTCCACACACTTTGGTATATATAGTGTATCTCCAGAAAGAACCAATTGGAGAGTAGAGACTGACCGATATGGGATTTTTGCGTCCAATACCGATTTTTAGGGAGGCAAAAGTCACTGAATCCCGATATATATACACACACACACACACACATACATACATACATACATACATATACACACACATATGTATATATATTTATTATATTTTTTATTTTTGGGGGGCAAAAGTCACTGAATTCCGGGGGTGAAATGAAAAACCAACCTTTTCTTATACAAATTGTGCTCTAAAGGATTAACAGATATTATAAAATATGATTTCTTAACAAAATATTACAATTAACATTATTTAAGAACATTTTGTGGTTTACAGTATATCCACCAAAAGGAAACGATATCCTCTATAAATACGACAGTAAAACTGGTTTAGTTTACCTTCTTAGGTACAACTTAAAGATGTGTCTATCTATGGCAGTGGATAAGAAGAATGCAAAAGTGTTTGTGCTAAACCGCCACAAGGCTGAAGGCTGAATAAATTAAACTTTCTTTCAAAATTAATCTGAAACTGCACTGTTCACAAATAAGCATTGAAATGCAGTAATGTGCTGTTCCTAATCTCACCGCTAGGTGTCAGCATTTGTCTTGAGTAGATATACTACAGTGTTTACAATAGTCAAAGGTCATGTAAACAAACACTTTATGGCAACATCGCAATTAGAGTAAATTATGACAAGCACAAGCTAGCTGTTCATTACAACAATGTTTTCTCACAGAAACCATACGTACATTACATTGCAAAATGGCATGCGTTTATGCAGGCAAATGCTTGCCCCACTGGTTTTAGTCACACGTTCTAATTTATCTAGCTAGCAAACGTTAGGTACTTATCATGAATGCAAACACATGGCCTTAGTGATGAGGACAGAGCTGCTTGATTGGTGAAGTGTTCTTCTAATTATTTACTTATTCATATACACTGGCTGTGACAAGCTATTCACCGTCAAACTACCATGCCTACTCTCGCTCACGTTGTGACCTAGGGCTGAATGATGTCAGGCAACCATTGACATTTTCAAAACATTACTGCAAATGAGCAGACATATTTGTTTATTCTATGTATATAATATCGGTGCTTTATCTGTGGAATAAAGACTGATATAATTTTTTTTGTGAACGGCTAATATCGGCTGATTATATCCGTCAACCGATTAATCAGTCTGGCTCTATTGGAGACTGAATCTCTTGAAACCTTGATGAAGACAGCTTGCTATCGAAACGTTGATAAATAAATGATTGTAATTAGTGTTAAGAAATGATTGCATCAAAGCTACCCGAGTGTGTGGCTTTTCCTTTTCTTTTGAAAGATAGTGAATGTCTAACATCAAACCGTGAGATTGAAATAGCTAGAAAGAAGAATAAAAGACTGATGCAATGAGACAATATACAGTGCATTCGGAAAGTATTCAGGCCCCTTGACTTTTTTCACATTTTGTTACATTACAGCCTTAATCTAAAATGTATAAATAAATATTTTCTCTCATCAATATACACACACAATACCCCATACAGACAAAGCAAAAACAAATATGAGGGGACTCAGCGGAGGTTCAAACAAGTAAAAAGACAGCGTGGCCTAATTTCTTCAGAGCAGCTAAGAATTCTAGTTAACATTTCAACACAGTATTGACTGAAGTTTTCTAGAGAATATCATTTAAAAAGCAGCCTCTGAGATCATAAGGAATACGTTTTGTTGCATGAAGAATTTATATCAAGGAATCTGGTAGTTTTTGTCTGTCTAGCTGATAGGGAGTGAGCGGGCGGAGTGGGTCTATTTACAGGACTTTGTTATTGCAGCCACAACATATATACACACGTAGCCTACACATAATAGGGCCGGGATGATACTAGTATAGCAATATTTTTTCCATGGCAAAAATTCAAACATGAAGCAGAACTAAAGTTTTGGTCCTTTCTAAACCTGCTGTATGTATAATATTGCATGCTATAACTTGGAAAATAAATAAATGTCATATACTAAATAAATAATGTTTGTTTCCAATACTAACGAGTTTTACGATACTGCTATCGTCCTGGTTTTTAAGCAAAACTTAAAACATGAAGCGGAACGAAAGCTTTGGTCCTTTCTAAACCTGCTGTAATAAATAAATGTGACTCCGGATGACAGCATAATGTTTGTTTCCAAGATAAGGTCTGTTTTCCTAAAGAAGTAAAATTCGATTCATGTTTTATTTACTTGCCACGATACTAATGAGTATCGCGATACTGCTATCGTCCTGGCCCTAATACACAACACAGCTGGTGGGAGCTGGAGTCATTGGTTGGTGTCCATACCTCACATTCCAAGCGGTGGTAAAGTCTGAGTTGAGCAGCAGCAGAGTGCAAGTAATGTCCACCAGAGCTGGAAGAGGGAGAGACAGAGACAGGATAGCATATCAAGTGATTATTTGAAGTACAACTAAAGCTGTCTATAATGCCCATTTTTCTTGGAAAAATACATTCTGGCTGTCCAAAAGGGTAACAAAAGGACCAGACCAACTGAAAATGTTGACACATCCCCAAAGCTCATATATATGATTAAAACTAGAGCCCGCCCGATAAATCGATTAACCAATATTATCGGCGATATTAGCTTTTCACATATTCCACAGATATAGCACCGATATTGTGTACATAGAATTAACAAATATGTCTGCTCATACATGTCACGCTGTATAATGATAGGAGACAGGCGCAGGAATACGTAATCGTTTTTTTTATTTCTCCACCTAAAATAAAGTACGTCATGAAAACGACGGGGACGAAGCCCAAAACAAACACGTGTGTGTGTATATATAAAAACACAGGGATGCAACCCAAACAAAAGAGCGAGGTGTCAACCTCTAAATAATACACAGGACTAGACCCGTAATAACAAGTGCACAATAACACATATTGTCTCTGTCTCTCCCAGCTCTGGTGGACATTACTTGCACTCTGCTGCTGCTCAACTCAGACTTTACCACCGCTTGGAATGTCAGGTATGGACACCAACCAATGACTCCAGCTTCCACCGGCTGTGTTGTGTATTAGGGCCAGGACGATAGCAGTATTGCGATACTCATTAGTATCGTGGCAAGTAAATAAAACATGAAGCGAATTTGACTTCTTTAGGAAAACAGACCTAATCTTGGAAACAAACATTATGCTGTCATCCGGAGTCACATTTATTTATTACAGCAGGTTTAGAAAGGACCAAAGCTTTCGTTCTGCTTCATGTTTTAAGTCTTGCTATGGAAAAAATATTGCAATACTATTATCATCCCGGCCCTATTGTGTGTAAGCTACGTGTGTATATATGTTGTGGCTGCAATAACAAAGTCCTGTAAATAGACCCACTCCGCCCGCTCACTCCCTATCAGCTAGACAGACAAAAACTACCAGATTCCTTGATATAAATTCTTCATGCAACAAAACGTATTCCTTATGATCTCAGAGGCTGCTTTTTAAATGACATTCTCTAGAAAGCTTCAGTCAATACTGTGTTGAAATGTTAACTAGAATTCTTTGCTGCTCTGAAGAAATTAGGCCACGCTGTCTTTTTACTTGTTTGAACCTCCGCTGAGTCCCCTCATATTTGTTTTTGCTTTGTCTGTATGGGGTATTGTGTGTGTATATTGATGAGGGAAAATATTTATTTATACATTTTAGAATAAGGCTGTAATGTAACAAAATGTGAAAAAAGTCAAGGGGCCTGAATACTTTCCGAATGCACTGTATATTGTCTCATTGCATCAGTCTTTTATTCTTCTTTCTAGCTATTTCAATCTCACGGTTTGATGTTAGACATTCACTATCTTTCAAAAGAAAAGGAAAAGCGAGCCAGGCCTAATCACCCAACATCAGTACCTGACCACCTCTTGTTTGTGAACACCTTGCTTTTAATAATGTACAGCCAAAATCCGACCATAGAAAAAAAGCAAAGATTTCCTGATATGCCATTGATACCAGCATTTCCTCTTCTACTGTCCAAAGGTATTAAGGCACAATACCTTGTTCAGATATTCCCTTTTTCTAAGTTTCTACCATTAGGCTGCATATCCATCTCTGTCACTATAAAAACCGCTCACATCAGGTGAGCGTTTGAGAATGGCGTTCTCCCATAATAGCATTTTGGAACATTCACGCATATGGCCGAGACAAGTTAACACATTGCTGCACTTGTAATGTGAAGTATTCATAGTTTATCAACTTTTAAGCTAAATGTTGTGGTCTGTTTCATCAGCCTCATCTTTGTATTTAAACATTTTAGTATGGAACCACTGTTGTATGCATTTTATATTTTTCTGCTCTATCATCCCGCAACTGTTCCAACGTGTGTTTTAAATAGTCCCAGACATATATTTTTTAATCATCCCCCGGATGACGGGACACTAGGGCTGGGTGATATAGACAAAATCTCATATCCCGATATAGATCATTTCCTATCACGATATAGCACACTTTCTGTTAATTCAATTAATAAATAGTTTATATAAAATGACCACATGTAAAGGCCTATTTCTTATTACATTTTGAATTATACTCAACAAATAAAAGGTACTTACACATATTTGATTATTTCTTATTTTATTTAGAGCCTTGGTGCAAATTTGCAATTAAGCATGTAACAAAATAATAATGTATCAAATCTAAAAAGGTAAATAAGAAAACACTTCAACTATAGTTGCAAACAAAATAAATATAGGCCTAAAATATATATTTTGGGAGCTTGACTGTTTTGCATGTCAATTTGGCATTAATACCTGTCACATATCAATTTGCATTTGGTACCTTGGGTAGAGTGTTAGCACCAACTCACGAAACCCCCGTTTCTCGACCGTGTAAATTGGGGCCATGTCTTTGCAGATGTAAGTTGTAATCTCCTTCCATGGAGGAGACTTAATCAAGCTAGTCGTCTTGACTACTTTCTTGTCTTCTTCTCTCTTGATTCAAAGGTTTAAAAAGTTTTAATAGGAGACCGAATGCGATCGGATCACCATCTAATTGGCCTTCACATAACTCTTATAGATTTTCCACGTGGACGGGAATATTGGAAGTTTACTGGAGGACAACTTATTTTTAACTATTGGATCCTTAAAAAATACAACTTTTAAATGACCCTGCAGCTTACCTATAAAATGGGCTGATGGTGAGTAGACATACTCGGTATTCATATCACAAAAGATATAAATAAGCTCTCCACAATAAATTTCAATAGAAAACTTGTAAAAACAGACTACCTCTCCATGGTTGCAGAATCTTAACACCTGTCTATTTATGGAAAAATTGCCCTGATTAACTCCTTAGTCATATCTCAGTTTACTCACTTACTTATGGCGCTGCCTACTCTTGCTGATTCATTTTTCAAATCATATGAGCAAAAAATATTTTGCTTTATCTGGGACGCTAAACCAGACAAAATAAAACGTGCCTATCTATATAATGAATATGAATTGGGTGGGTTGAGATTATTAAATATAAAAGCACTAAACCTCTTTCTAAAAGCTTCACTCATTCAAAAGTTTTATTTGAACCCTAAATAGTTCTCAAGTAGATTAATAAGAAAAGCTAATCCAATGTTTAAAAAAGGCTGTTTTGCCTTTGTGCAGATTGCCATGTCTCATTTTCGATTAATTGAAAATTATACTTTTTTCAAAGTATCTGTCTTTTTCAAACAAGCATTGCAGAGCTGGCTACAAGTTCAATTTCATCCCCCTGAAAAGATAGACCAAATATTATGGCTGAACTCAAATGTGCTGGTTGATAAAATACCTGTTTTTATGGGAAAGATGTTTGAAAATGATATTTTGTTCTTAAATGATATTGTAACGGTAGAGTTATGTCCTTCGTGGAGTTATCAGAATTGTACGGGAAGGTCTGCTCAATCCAAGAGTACAACCAATTGATTACAGCATTACCCCAAAAATGGAGGAGGCGGGTGGCAGTGGGAGGAGGTAGGGAACTGGTCTGTCTGCCCAATACAAAGGATCACAACTGGTGGAGAAATAAAAATAGCATAAATAGGAAAGTATACCAGTTTCATTCGAGGACCAGGATGTTGACAACTGTGTCATACAGATTGCAAAATAGTTGGGAAGAGATTGTTGATGTACCGATTCTATGGTATGGGTTGATATATAAAACAATGCAAGATTCAAGACTTCATGCTTTTCAGATAAAATTATTATTTAGAATTCTTGGCACCAACAAAATGTTGAATATTTGGGGCATAAAATCATCGAAGCTCTGCAGATTTTATTGTGAGAATACAGAAACAATAGACCACTTATTTTGGTATTGCCCTCAGGTAGCCTGTTTCTGGTCTCAGGTTCAGGAATGGCTGAAAATGCATAGCATCGATCTAAAATTGACCCTAGAAATAGTACTGTTAGGAGATCTGGAGAGACCGGTTCACTCAATTACTAATATACTAATACTCTTAGTAAAAGTATTTATCTTGAACACGCAAGCTGTAGATTCTATTCAATTAGATAGATTGAAATTGTATGTTAAACATCATAGCATAGTTGAAAGATATGTGTTGCGTAGAAACACGAAGTGGGTGGCCAGCATGGGATGGGCTGAGGGAAGCTGAGGGTTGGTATGTGGAATTGGAGACAAGTGGGAGTGGAGTTGCTGTGTGAAAGAGAGAATGATGGTCAAAAGATAAAGGGGGGAAAAAAAGTCCAAATAAAACATAATAAAAGTACATTTGAATGACACTAAGTGGCAGTGTTTTTACAACTAATGCAGGTGTGCCTGAGGCTGATGCTGTGCAGGTGCTTGTACACATGCATATACACACACTCTCATTAAAATCAACACATACAAGAACACACACATACATGTAATAGTGCCAGACATGCACGCAAACATAGATAGTTGGCATTGCTGTTATGATTTCAGTTGTCCTTGATGTCCTTTGTTTTAAATGTATTATTTTGTTTGATCTTTTTTGCATTATTTGCTGTTTTCTTCTGTATTTTCCTTTTATCTCTTTAGTTCATTAACTTGGTTGTTGGTGCATTGTGGGGGGTTCTTGGTGGTGGGGAATGGAATTTATTTTATTTTTTCCAGGGGGGTGACTGTGGGAGGGGTCTCGAATGGTTGAGGGACAGCTATTGGGGAACTGTGGTGGGATCTTAGAGGGTTCGGGTTTCACAAGATTGTGATCATGAAAAAGGAAACTATGACATATTTTATATCACCATCATGCACATGCACCCTCACACATAAGGATGGCTCTGTTGAGGAAAGACTGATACATGTTTGATAGTGTCTTGATGCTTTATTGTTTGTTCTTCATGCTCTAATACTTTAATGTTACCCCTTCCTTGTGTTTTTTGTAATAAAATAATAATAATGAATAAATAAATCTCCTTCCATCTTCGTTATTCTTTGCCATATGGTGTGCCGCGGGCAAAATCCTCTTGCAACATCTGAGTCGGGGGTTTGTTTTGAGCACTCGACTGTACTTTTTTGGGTCTCATCCGTAGACTCTCGCCGTATTGTTTCACATGATTCTTGCGTAGGTGGTAAAGGAGGTTAGTGGTGTTTGAGCCTGTTGTCGGGACCGGCCTGTGGCATATTTTGCAGAGGATGGTTTTCTGGTCCTTGTCAGACTTTTCATACCCAAACCACATCCATGCGACCTAAGTAGCCCCTCTTTTAGGTATGAGGTCTGTGTCTCTGTGCTCTGTGTAACGTTCACTCTCCTCCGTGTTTGTTTGTGTTGCAAATTTCCTTCCACACGGCACGCAAAGCATTATCCAATTTATAAAAAATATTGCCGTAAAGAGTGTGATTTGCGACACAATTAAATAAACGATACAGCATAATATGAAACGATAGAAAAACGTCTATCGTCACACAATATTATATCGTCATATCGCCCAGCCCTACAGGACACCCTTAATTTCGAGCCCTGGGGTGTGCTTGTCTCAGTGGACTAAGGAAAATGGATAAAGAATAAATAATTCTTCTTCTTACCTTCCCTGTCCAGCCACTGTTTGCGCTGCCTGTAGAGCAGTAGTTTGTTGTGGACATAGGGTAGCAGGAACTTGACACACCAGCTCTCCACCCCCAACTTGTTCTCTACCAAGACGATGGGGCTGCGGTTGTACCTGGCCTCAGGACACAGGATCAGACCTATCTCATCACTAGGAGGGGGAGGGGGGAGGAGAGAGAGAGTGTGAACCTGCATGCTCATTGCTCTAACACAGCAACTACACAAACACATACACACGTTCTCAGATACCCATGCTCTCTAACATGCATGCTCACACATACATAACCTTTTAACCTCTAGACTCAGCAGAACCCCTGTCTGATGGTGGGCTTTATTCACTGCCTGGCTTATGGAGTAGGGACCCTTGTACTTAGCCTAAATGTCTCTAGTTGAAGGAGCAGGAGCACACTTTAGATGCACAATACAACACTGGTCTGGAGTACGGGGCACAAGCCTTGTAGAGAGAAGCCTAGTTTGCACAAGTGCATCTCCAGAGAGTCTACGCCTCACTGAGCACACAACAGAACTGGTTTGCCTCAAACTGCGGTGCGCGCACACACATACAGTCCCCTTTGCAGCAGGGCCATGTTCAGTAAGTAAAATGGATTGGAATGTTTCAGATAGAAATGTCACAAATAGAACTGGAGTGATTCCTTATTCTACATGTCAGAGTGGCATGTTTGCTCTATATTTTTTTTAGATGGATGCCACCAACTGAAAAATCTAGTGGGGAAATTGTTGGTATGGAACCCTGGTGTGTGTATGCACACAGCACAGCATAGCGCTCAGCACAGGTCACTCACATCACCAGAGGGATTGAGCCTATACAAACACTACTAATCAGGCTTAGATGTTATTTTTATTGAAGGATGTTTTGCCCTGTAAAAATGCCTTCAATTTATTAAGTAGAAATGTACTCAGTTCAAATAAGTTCAGACAGGTCTGTGTATGTTCTACTTCTGATAAACTGGAACTGAAATGTGCATCAAAATCAATTTTATATGAAAAGTTATATTTTACATTCCATTGTGCCTTGTACTGCGAAGCCTCTTTTGATATCTCTCAAAATAGGCTGGTGGTTATGAGTTGGCTACCAAAACATGGAGATGCAAATGAAAGGGAAAAGATCTGGCCTACTCAGCATCAAGTTGAAGCATTCACACCCTGTTCTTAAATGAGCTACAGAATGTAGGCCAGTTCTAATTTAGAACACTCAGTCGGAGAAGCTTCTAAACAGAATACATCTAGCGGGCTGACACTCTTCTAAGCCCAACAAGGCATTATTTACCATGTTATTATAACAATATATAAAAAATATTACCAAGTAATAAAATGATCATTATTGGATATGATTAGCTAACAACTTGACAAGTGTAGTAGCTATGTCATCACCAGAGTAGATCTCCATTGGAATCAAAACAGCAGGTGTGAAACTTGACAGGCTTCTGAGATAAGATGATAGATAAAACATCTATGAATCACAGAGCCAAACTCATCAGTCAACGCTAGGGTGAGGGATGACAACTAAACTCAACAAAAATATAAATACAACATGCAAAGTGTTGGTCCCATGTTTTATTAGCTGAAATAAAACACCCTAGAAATGTTCCATATGCACAAAAATCTGACAAGTATTTATGTCTGTAATAAAGCTATTTTGTGGGGGGAAACAATTTCCAATTGGGTGGGTCTGGCTCCCAAGTGGGTCGGCCTATGCCCTCCCAGGCCCACCCATGGCTGTGCCCCTGCCCAATCATGTGAAATCCATAGATAACGACCGATTTAATTCATTTCAATTGACTTATTTCCTTGTATGAACTGCAACTCAGTAAAATCTATGAAATTGTTGCATGTTGTGTTTATATTTTTGTTCAGCATAGTAAAGACACATTTTGGATATAAAGGTGTCAGACCTTTGCGTACATAGGTAGCCTAGTGGTTAGCGCGTTGGACTTGTAACCGAAAGGTTGCAAAATCGAATCCCCGAGCTGACAAGATACAAATCTGTCGTTCTGCCCCTGAACAAGGCAGCTAACCCATTTTTCATAGGCCGTCATTAAAAATAAGAATTTGTTCTTAAATGACATGCCTAGATAGATAAAGGTGTAAAAAAAGATCTGGAAATGTCACTCCCACATAACAGGCTATGACGTTACATGCGAGAGGAGAGTCGCGAGCCGCAGACTGTTCCAACACTATTTAGCTGGCTATATACTTTAATTTGTGGTCAAAACAAACACTTTCTGATCACGTGATTTATGCATGCCATTCCAGAGCTGGGAATAACAAGGCTGGGTCAACTTTTTCTGCAAATCAAGTAGCTAGGCTTCTTGGCTAATGAATAGTAGCTAGCTACTAAGTGGCAAACGAATTCCGCTGCACAGTCAAAGATATATCCTCTGCAACGTATGGCTAAATGTATGCAAATACACAAACTAGGCTACCCTCTGGGCTCTGCAGATTGCTTTTTATCCTGAATGTTTGCTTGCTTGCTGGACAACAAACTGTGATGGTTAGATCGCTAACGTTCGTTAGCTTGCTAATAAAGCAGCAAATGATAGCCATCTCGTTCGAGCATCATGCCATGATTAGTTTGCTGTTATCTTGTAGCTAGCTAATCGTACTCGTTATTTACGATAAATTGGATAATGCTACGTACATATTGGGATTTCTCTTGAAGGCGTTATTGATATCTTTGACAACTCTCTGGACCAAGACATCCTCCTCCTCCGACTCTGCCATTTTTGTGCACTGATGACGTCAATGAAATCTCTCATGTTTATCCGGGTCATTAAAAAATCTTTGATGAACATGTTTAAAACAAGTTTCACCATGGTAACATTGTAGCAACATTTCTTACACCAACTCTGCCACACCAGGGCCGTCACTAGATACCAGACACAAAGTCATAAACCCCGCCTATTTCTACAATGTATCGTCTTAAAATCTGATTTTAAACCTAACCTTAACCACACTGCTAGCCTTACGCCTGACTTTAAACCAAGACCAAAAAGCCACAAAGACCGTTTTGACTTTGTGGCTGTGGTAACTAGTGAAAAACCTCAATGTTGGTACTGTACTCTAAAATCAACTGAGAAAAACATCAGTGATCTTTCGTTCAGAAATCCAGGGCATACCCTAACTTTCATTTATCACTCGTACTGCATACCAACACTTCAAAGAAGGGACTCGGAGCCATCCTTTATCAGCAGCAGGATGGGAAGTTGAGAGTAATCGGGTATGGATCAAGAAAATTAACACCAGCTGAGAGGAACTACAATTTGCACAGCGAAAAGCTTGAGTTCCTTTCTCTAAAATGGGCAGTGTGTGAAAAGTTTAGGGACTACCTATGCTACACCTCGTACTTCACCATTTATACAGATAACAACCCACTAACCTACGTCATGAGCACCGCAAAGCTTAATGCTGTCAGCCACCGCTGGGTTGGAGAACTGTCAGCTGACCGGTTCAACATTAAGTACAGGCCTGGAAAAATAAATATATATGCGGATACATTGTCTTGTAACTCCATAGACATCAATCAATATGTGACAGAATGCACTGAGGAGCTGTCACAGGACTTTGTGCGTGCAAAGAGGGAAGGGAGCCATGCGGCCCAGAGGAAGGATGTGGCCTGGATCACTGCCCTCCACATCTCCTCTGTAGACTCCAGTCATCAGCCCAGTGCACTTCTGCCAATGATAGGTCATGACGAGCTGGTGAAAGCACCGCGTGAAGATCCAGCCATTGGAGAGATTGTAAAGCTTAAGGAGACTGCTACAGTAGTTACTGATGAAATGAGAAAAGTGGTGAACTGGGTCACAAGGAAGATATTCTATGAGTGGAGCAAACTGCACCTGGAGAGATGGGCTCCTATATAGACGGACCAACAGCTCGTCCTTCCTGTAAGGTACAGACCGGTAGCCCTTAAACATCTCCATGATGACATGGGACACATTGGTACCAAAAGAGTACTCCACCTTGCGAGAGGTTCTACTGGCCATATATCGAGAACTATGTCACAAGGAAATGTCAGTGCATAAAGCTGAAGAAACCTGTCATCCATGTGCGAGCACCTATGGGTAGCATCATATCTAGCTCACCCCTGGAGCTCGTCTGTGTGGATTACTTACATCTGGAGACCAGCCAAGGAGGTACTGAGTACATCCTGGTGGTGGTTGATCATTAATTTACAAGATTTCCTCAAGCTTACCAGACAAAGAACAAGTCCAGACGGACTGCAGCAGAGCGTACCTTTAATGACTTCCTACCCCGATTTGGATACCCCTTGAAACTGCATCATGATCAGGGTTGGGAGTTTGAAAATGTCCTGTTCCAGCAGCTATCAGGGGTTGGCCATTCCAGAACATCACCATACCATCCCCAAGATAAGCCAACTGAGAGATTTAACCGCACCGCACGCTGGCAGACAAAGAGAAGGAGAGATGGAAGGACCATCTTCCACAAATTGTATACGCATTCAACACCCGGCATGAGTCCATTGGTTACTCACCCTACTATCTGCTCTACGGTCATCAACCACACCTTCCAGTGGACTTGTTGTTTGGCTTGTTGGGAGAGAGAGACCGGAAGATGAAAGGGGCAGTTCTGTAACCTGGAGACCGAGTTCTGGTTAGGCACCTCAGTGAGCCGAGAGGGCCCGGGAAGCTAAAATCATACTGGGAAGGAAGGAACAGTTTGCAGACAATCTGGTAGACATAGTTCATTCCGAGGTTGGAGACAGGCATAAAACCAGAACACAGCACCGAAACTTGTTACTACTTGTGAATTACTTACCGGTTGAACCTCCACCACCGCTCCTAAACCAGCACCAAAGAAGTGATCTATGCAGAGAAACAGACAGTCAAGAGTCAGTGATGTGGAAGAACACACTCACAATGGGGACACATCTGACTTGGATGATGAATGGACAGGAGGCTATTGGCTAAGGAACCGTCTGACTAGGACAGAACAATGAACTTCAAACCAGGTATCTGCAAGACCTCCCATGATATAAAGGGATTCAGTCCAAGTACTTATAAGGGAAGAGGAAAGACAACCTGCAAATGAGTACCTACCTGATACAGCTCCAGTACCTGTAATGGAAGAACAAAGTCAACCTGAGAACGAACACTTACCTGATCGAAACGAACCAGAGCCAAAGAATGAGCACAAGGAGCATCTCGAACATCTCCCCCCTGTAGTTAATGCACACACAGAGTAGGCGGTCAACCTTCAATGCAATCACACCCTACAGTTAACACGCTTGGTGTATTATACAGTGTGCCTTACTTACCAGTATGGGAACACCTTACTACAGTGGTTGTTCCTTTAAAAGTTGCGTCATACAGCAGCACAAATTGCAGTTATTTACTTGTCAGCCATTGTTGCCAATAATGCTAGTTTGACCACCAGAGGGCATTTTTGAGAAGCATTTGACATCTCTTCAATATTGGCTGTACTAGAGAATTTAAAACCTTTTCATGTAAGAATATAGTATATGGGATTGATTAAGAAATTTCGCTTAATTCATTTGATTAATATTATGGTGTTTAAAAACCAAGAAAAACTAAACCCTCAGGGTTGGCGCTGTAAAACGTGACGGTCGGTAGTAGGCTACAGTACGAAAAGCATAACATTTCCACACCCTAATTGTAGCCTAACCAATACCGAAACGGAGATTTAGTGAAAATAAAAATCAAATCGATTTATCAAGACCAGTCCCCATGCTTGTCTCAGAGCAGTGCTGTCTTTTCCCCCTTCCACTTGCCTCTTCCATTAGTATTTTCCAGTAAGCAAGGGTAGTACAGAGGGTAGTGCGTACGGCCCAGTACATCACTGGGGCTAAAATGATTGCCATCCAGGACCTCTACACCAGGCGGTGTCTGAGGAAGGCCCTAAAAATTGTCAAAGACCCCAGCCACAGACTGTTCTCTCTACTACTGCATGGCAAGCGGTACCGGAATGCCAAGTCTAGGACAAAATTGCTTCTCAACACTTTTGACCCACAAGCCATAAGACTCCTGAACGGGTAGTCAAATGGCTACCCGGACTATTTGCATTGTGTGCCCCCCCCCACCCAACCCCTCTTTTTACGCTGCTGCTACTCTCTGTTTATCATATATGCATAGTCACTTTAATTATACATTCATGAACATACTACCTCAATTGGGCTGACCAACCCGTGCTCCCGCACATTGGCTAACCGGGCTATCTGCATTGTGTCCCACCCTCCACCCGCCAATCCCTCTTTTATGCTACTGCTACTCTCTGTTCATCATATATGCATAGTCACTTTAACCATATCAACATGAACATACTACCTCAATCAGCCTGACTAACCTGTGTCTGTTTGTAGCCTCGCTACTTTTATAGCCTCGCTACTGTATATAACCTGTCTTTTTACTGTTGACCTAATGCCTTTTTGCACTATTGGTTAGAGCCTGTAAGTAAGCATTTCACTGTAAGGTCTACACCTGTTGTATTCGGCACACGTGACAAATAAACTTTGATTTGATTTGAAATAGAGGCTTTTTTTCTGTCGTTCTATTAGAACTCCTCCTTGTCTGTCACCGATTTACATACATCGCCCTCATGCGGCAATGTTTGTAACACAGAAAGGGGTCTATAAGAAGTCATTCTAAAATCCCATACGGAAAAATGAATTGTGTAAAAATGGTTGCGCGGTAGGTTTTATGGGTATTATGACTCATACTAGGATACTCAATCGAGAGAGAATCTATGCTACTAGCCTCATGACATGAATATGCATAGCCATCTCGAGATAACTCCGATATAAGTGTTTTTTTCTCAAAGTTGCCGGGATGTCACGTGTAACAGTACACTCATAACAATTTAAGCATTACGAAACTTCTATTCGATCAAATAAACCTCATATCGGCCATCATTGTAAATAAGAATTTGTTCTTAACTGACTTGCCTAGGTAAATAAAGGTTAAATCAAATAAAATAATAAATGTAGCAAATAATAGGATGACTTCCCACAGTCAAAGTCCTGCAATTTGAGCTAATAGTAAGACATTAACATTTGTGTAAACTTTACAGAGTTGTGTTCTGTGGGTGTTACTGAGTAGGCTGATCAGGTTTTGTCTAGAAGGGATACAGTTTTTGTCATACACACACTTTCTCACACTCTCTCACCCTTCCACTTCCTCCCTCCATTCCTCACACCTCTCCTCCTCTCCAACAGGACTCTCAGAGCCTGGGTGGAGGGAACAGCAAAAGATGCTGCTATTGGCTAAAGGGTACGAAGTATTCTGACATTGGCACGCTGGCCTGGATGATCATGCTGAGTGACGGTCTCCATAACTTCATTGACGGGCTAGCCATCGGAGCATCATTCACTGCCTCAACGTTCCATGGCATCAGCACCTTTGTGGCTATACTCTGTGAGGAGATCCTCCATGAGCTAGGTGAGTCTACATACAGTTTGAAATCCACAAAAATTAGAGGATATAAGGTCATATATAAACAAACTCAGCAAAGAAAGAAGTCCTCTCACTGTTAACTGCGTTTATTGTCAGAAAACTTAACGTGTAAATATTTGGATGAACATAACAAGATTCAACAACTGAGACATAAACTGAACAAGTTCCACAGACATGTGAATAACAGAAATGGAATAATGTGTCACTGAACAAAGGGGGGTTGGGGTCAAAATCAAAAGTAACAGTCAGTATCTGGTGTGGCCACCAGCTGCATTAAGTACTGCAGTGCATCTCCTCCTCATGGACTGCACCAGATTTGCCAGTTCTTGCTTTGAGATGTTACCCCACTCTTCCACCAAGGCACCTGCAAGTTCCAGGACATTTCTGGGGGGAATGGCCCTAGCCCTCCCCTCAGATCCAACAGGTCCCAGACGTGCTTAATGGGATTGAAATCCTGGCTCTTCGCTGGCCATGGCAGAACACTACCATTCCGGTCTTGCAGGAAATCACGCACAGAACGAGCTGGTGGCATTGTCATGCTGGAGGGTCATGTCGGGATGAGCCTGCAGGAAGGGTACCACTTGCGGGAGGAGGATGTCTCCCCTGTAACGCACAGCGTTGAGATTGCCTGCAATGACAACAAGGTCAGTCCGATAATGCTGTGACACACTGTCCCAGACCATGACAGACCACCACCAAATCGATCCCGCTCCAGAGTACAAGTCCGTCCTGTCTCCCTGTAGCACTGTCTTAGGAATCTCACAATATGGGCATTGCAATTTATTGCCCTGGCCACATCTGCAGTCCTCATGCCTCCTTGCAGCATGCAAGTTCACAAAGATGAGCAGGGACCCTGGGCATCTTTCTGTTGGTGTTTTTCAGAGTCAGTAGAAAGGCCTCTTTAGTGTCCTAAGTTTTCTTAACTGTGACCTTAATTTCCTACCGTCTGTAAGCTGTTAGTGACTTAATGACCGTTCCACAGGTGCATGTTCATTAATTGTTCAAGCATGGGAAACTGTATTTAAACCCTTTATAATGAAGATCTGTGAAGTTGTTTGGATTTTTACGAATTATCTTTGAAGGACAGGGTCCTGAAATAGGGATGTTTCTTTTTTTGCAGAGTTTATATATATATATATATATATATGTATAATATGCATCACACAGTACCATTTCAAAGTTTGGACACACCTACGCATTCAAGGGTTTTTCTTTATTTTGACTATTTTCTACATTGTAGAATAATAGTGAAGACATTAAAACTATGAAATAACATATGGAATTATGTAGTAACCAGAAAAGTTTTAAACAAATTAAAATATATTTTATATTTGAGCTTCTTCAAAGTAGCAACCTTTCCCTTGACAGCTTTGCACACTCTTGGCATTCTCTCAACCAGCTTCATGAATGCGGAATGCATTTAAATTAACAGGTGTGCCATGTTAAAAGTTAATTTGTGGAATTTCTTTCCTTAATGCGTTTGAGGCAAACTGTTGTGTTGTGACAAGGTAGGGGTGGTATACAGAAGAAAGCCTTATTTGGTAAAAGACCAAGTCCATATTATGGCAAGAACAGCTCAAATAAGACAATTCGGAATAATTCAAGAACTTTGAACGTTTTTTCAAGTGCAGTTGCAAAAACCATCAAGCGCTATGATGAAACTGGCTCTCATGAGGACCTCCACAGGAAGGGAAGACCCAGAGTTACCTCTGATGCAGAGGATAAATTCATTGGAGTTACCAGCCTCAGAAATTGCAGCCCAAATAAATGCTTCACAGAGTTTAAGTAACAGACACATCTCAACATCAACTGTTCAGAGGAGACCACTTGAATCAGGCCTTCATTGTCGAAATGTTGCAAAGAAACCACTACTATAAGACACCAGCAATAAGAAGAGACTAGCTTGGGCCAAGAAACACGAGCAATGTACATTAGACAGGTGGGAATTTGTGCTTTGATCTGATGAGTCCAAATTTTAGATTTTTTGGTTCCAACCGCCGTCTCTTTGTATGACGCAGAGTAGGTGAACGGATGATCTCCACGTGTGGAGGAGGTGCGATGGTGTGGGGTGCTTTGCTGGTGACACTGTCAATGATTTATTTAGAATTCAAGGCACACTTAACCAGCATGCCTACGACAGCATTCTGCTGCGATACGCCATCCCATCTGGTTTGCGCTTAATGGGGCGATCATTTGTTTTTCAACAGGACAATGACCCAACAAATAAAATCAAATGTATTTATATAGCCCTTCTTTACATCAGCTGATATCTCAAAGTGCTGTACAGAAACCTAGTCTAAAACCCCAAACAGAAAGCAATGCAGGTGTAAAAGTACGGTGGCTAGGAAAGACTCCCTAGAAAGGAAGGAACCTATGAAGAAACCTAGAGAAGAACCAGGCTCTGAGGGGTGGCCAGTCCTCTTCTGGCTGTGCTGGGTGGATGCTTTGACAAATGTTGCACAACTCATCGTTCATAATTTGCCTCCTTTATTATGCATGACGTTCGCATATGAAATATTTCTGAAGAATCCATGAAGGCCTCATAAATGGCTAACTTAGCTATCAAGCACAAAGATTCTTCCTCTCTGCTACCAGGGTGTCCATCATTTACGTCACCCAAACGGACATTGAGCTGCGCGTGCGCAATGTGCAATGTAAAAGTGCTTGGGCACTTCCGGCTCGCCTCATTCGCGAAACAGAACAGTGGCTAGGCTCGTAATGGCTTGAAAGAGCCAAACATTATATAAAATAAGAGGTGAGTTTATCGTTATTGACAATTACATATGATGATAAAATAGCTAACATAATTCGATTAGTTTAACTAACGCTTTGTGGTTAAGCTTCCTTGCCAGTACTTGTGTGGCTCAGCTGTCTGATTGGCAAGCTGAGAAGCTCATGCTAGCTAACTGTCTGCAATTAGCTGGCTAGTTACGTCTTTCTTTGCCAGTGCCACGTTGATTTGTTGTAGCCACTTCCTAAATTATTAATGCACATTCTGTCATCGGCAAACTACACACCGGTGTTGCCTAGTTAGGTAACATCAATGACTCATACTTAACGGTTGTACCTAGCTTAGTTAGCTTAATCGATTTTGATTTAACCCAGCTGTTACCTAAACTGGGAGTCGTCTAATTTAACTAGCAGGTAGGTTAACTAACTAGTTGGATGTGTGTTCTATCCATTGCATACAGTAAGTTCTCTCTATTAGAAGAATCAACTTGAACTTGAAAGAGTGAAGAGAAACGATGGCGTGTGCAATGATACCTCTTGATGAGCAACAGGTGACAGAGGCTACTGGGCCTCTGGGAAAGGAGCGCACCCTGCCAGCCCTGGTAAGACAGCCAACATTAAAAACCATCTGACACTGCTTCCTCGTGTACATCATGTCCATAGCTGTGGTTGTCACATCACAAACGAACTGCGTTGTGGTATGTTATCTGCATTTAGTTAGAGTTTGCTACTGTAAGCTATCATCGAAGTCTGTAAATTCCCTTTGGTTATGTGCCAGTTCATCAGACCTATTTTACTGTCCTAGTTGTTGTTTTCTCATCATATCCCCACTCTAGTATATGTTTCCCTCAACTGTAGAAGTTAAGCTATATATCAGTGTGTTTGCCTATGTCTGATGTCTCTGAACCATTGCCCACTGTCCTTGTGTTGCCATGGCAGCATCCAGACAGGAAGGAGGAGCGGTGTTTTGTGACTTATAAGCCCCCTCCCGAGGACAGCTCCCCTGCTCAGGTGGAGGAGTACCTGGAGCATGGCAAGTTCATCACTGAGGACCTGGACTGGCTGCTGGCCCTGCGACATGACAAGTTCTGGTGCCAGGTCAGTCACTGTGGCTGTCATACACCATATGATGTGGAGACGGGAGGTTTCGACCTAACCAAAAATAACCTAAACCCATTGTGTCCATTATTAAACCCCCCCCAGGTGGTATTTGATGAGTCATTGCAGAAGTGTCTGGATTCCTACCTACGCCACTCCCCTCGGGGATTAGACCCCTCCTCCTTGCCCTCCTCCCCGGCCGTTGCTGACATGCAGCGCTGCATCCACCGAGCCGTCTTTATGACCTTCCTCAGAATGGCCACGCACAAGGAGTCCAAGGTACCGCTGCTTTCTAGGTATTCTGGGGGTCTGTCTGTTTCTGATAAGGCAATGATGTAGTGTTGTTGAATGGAGAAACTGTCTTATGCACGTCCAGATAACTTGGCTCACATTTAAAGGTCATGTTTAGACGGCGTTAGAGACAAGTTATATTTAACTTCTGTTAGAGGCAAAGAATTTTTGGAACATTAATTATTCTCCGTCCGACTCTTGTATTGAGAGGAGAATTGTCTGACTGAACATTACTGTTATCTCCTGTTTTCTCTTCTCTCTCAGGAGAGCTTTATAACTCCGACTGTGTTCGGAGAGATCATTTACAACAACTTCCTGTTCGACATTCCCAAGATCCTGGACCTGTGTGTTCTGTTTGGGAAAGGAAACTCCCAGCTGCTCCATAAGATGATAGGTGAGCTCAGCAATGGGCCCTTTCTCAGGTGGAGCACTTTACCTGCTCAAATGGATCTAGAACAGATTTTTTTTCTCAATTAATGACATCAATGTCTTGTTTATCTTCCAGAAAACATCTTCACCCAGCAGCCGTGTTATTATGGAGACCTGGATGAGGCTGTTCTCTCAGTCCTACAGGTAAGAAGCACAATCATTCAATACACTCCATTTCAAAAGGCTTTCTCCCATTTTGTGCTCTTTGAAAATAATCTAGGTGACGCTAAAATTTTACCTCAATTCAAATTTAGTGTCACAGCATTTTAAGACGTCTCAGCCTGCAATTTTTAAGGAGTGCACTTTGTAGATAATAGGGTGCCATTTCAGACTTGCCCTTTGTCTCTCCCAAAGGTGTTAGACACTATCCTTGCTAAGTGTGGTCTCCAGTGTGAAGGAGCCACTGCCATCGAGCCTCTGAAGCTCAGCTCATCCGGCCGACCCACCGCCATGACAATGAGTCAACAGGTTATGATAAACATACTGCTGATGCATGACCGACTAGATAGACCACAGTTATAAAGTAAAGTCCACTGCGTGTCAGATATTGGTGTCTTTAAAACATGCCAGCTGAAGTTTAAAATCTCTTCAATTAGTCATGGGTTTGTTTTAACTGATTGTTGTGACTGGTTGTGAAACCTCTTCCATCTCCCCAATGAGTTGACATTCTCCTAGTACAGGAGTGACTGGTTCTGACTGGTTGTGCCTCCTCTTCCAGGACCTAGTGGATTTGGTGCTGTATCTGTGTGACACCTGTACCACCATCCAGGCCTTCCTGGACATCTTCCCTGCTGCCTGCTCCACCTTTCACTGTCACAGCTTCCTCAACAGGTAGCGTGCTCGCTCGCACACACACACCTTCCACTCAGTTTCCTCAACAGTTTGAATTATTTTATTTGATAAACCTATACAGCCAAGAACAATCCGTATTTAGCTCGTTTCCCACCACCACTATTCAACTACACTGTTTCCACGGCGGTGGAACATTTGTTTATTTCAATATTGCATTTGTCAGAATTGATCACTTTTTTGCTTTAACTTTTACCTTCTTATTCTTCTTAGACTAGCCTCATTCTACGAGGTGGCTGTGCCTGACATAGAGAAGGCTGTGAGGAAAAGAAACTTTGACGACGACAGGTGTGTCTCTGTTCATAGTGTGCTTTTGCCTGAACATCAGACTGTTACCATGCTTACCCCATGGATATCAGTCTGAAAGAAGTTGCTGTAAAAAAAAGACTTAGTCTCTACAAATAAAATTATATTTGAGGTTACTTTCCCGGTTGGTTCTTTTGGTGGTAGGGGGTGGAGATGGAGTATCCACAGGAAAGTGTTGTTTACCAAACTTTTTGAAAGTCTGAATATACTGAAAGTCGTCTGAATAACACTATTCTGTGGATATTTTGTCTCAGTTTTCAAGCAGCAGAAGGACAAAATGCACCGACAACCGGTAGATCAAGTTTAAATGTAATTTTATTAAACATTCTGGCTTATAAAGACAATGCACACATGGCTGTATATAGAGTGCCTTGCGAAAGTATTCGGCCCCCTTGAACTTTGCGACCTTTTGCCACATTTCAGGCTTCAAACAGAAAGATATAAAACTGTATTTTTTTGTGAAGAATCAACAACAAGTGGGACACAATCATTACATTTACATTTAAGTCATTTAGCAGACGCTCTTATCCAGAGCGACTTACAAATTGGTGCGTTCACCTTAAGACATCCAGTGGAACAGCCACTTTACAATAGTGCATCTAAATCTTTTAAGGGGGGTGAGAAGGATTACTTTATCCTATCCTAGGTATTCCTGAAAGAGGTGGGGTTTCAGGTGTCTCCGGAAGGTGGTGATTGACTCCGCTGTCCTGGCGTCGTGAGGGAGTTTGTTCCACCATTGGGGGGCCAGAGCAGCGAACAGTTTTGACTGGGCTGCGCGGGAACTGTACTTCCTCAGTGGTAGGGAGGCGAGCAGGCCAGAGGTGGATGAACGCAGTGCCCTTGTTTGGGTGTAGGGCCTGATCAGAGCCTGGAGGTACTGAGGTGCCGTTCCCCTCACAGCTCCGTAGGCAAGCACCATGGTCTTGTAGCGGATGCGAGCTTCAACTGGAAACCAGTGGAGAGAGGAGGAGCGGGGTGACGTGAGAGAACTTGGGAAGGTTGAACACCAGACGGGCTGCGGCGTTCTGGATGAGTTGTAGGGGTTTAATGGCACAGGCAGGGAGCCCAGCCAACAGCGAGTTGCAGTAATCCAGACGGGAGATGACAAGTGCCTGGATTAGGACCTGCGCTGCTTCCTGTGTGAGGCAGGGTCGTACTCTGCGGATGTTGTAGAGCATGAACCTACAAGAACGGGCCACCGCCTTGATGTTAGTTGAGAACGACAGGGTGTTGTCCAGGATCACGCCAAGGTTCTTAGCGCTCTGGGAGGAAGACACAATGGAGTTGTCAACCGTGATGGCGAGATCATGGAACGGGCAGTCCTTCCCCGGGAGGAAGAGCAGCTCCGTCTTGCCGAGGTTCAGCTTGAGGTGGTGATCCGTCATCCACACTGATATGTCTGCCAGACATGCAGAGATGCGATTCGCCATCTGGTCATCAGAAGGGGAAAGGAGAAGATTAATTGTGTGTCGTCTGCATAGCAATGATAGGAGAGACCATGTGAGGTTATGACAGAGCCAAGTGACTTGGTGTATAGCGAGAATAGGAGAGGGCCTAGAACAGAGCCCTGGGGACGCCAGTGGTGAGAGCGCGTGGTGAGGAGACAGATTCTCGCCACGCCACCTGGTAGGAGCGACCTGTCAGGTAGGACGCAATCCAAGCGTGGGCCGCGCCGGAGATGCCCAACTCGGAGAGGGTGGAGAGGAGGATCTGATGGTTCACAGTATCGAAGGCAGCCGATAGGTCTAGAAGGATGAGAGCAGAGGAGAGAGAGTTAGCTTTAGCAGTGCGGAGGGCCTCCGTGATACAGAGAAGAGCAGTCTCAGTTGAATGACTAGTCTTGAAACCTGACTGATTTGGATCAAGAAGGTCATTCTGAGAGAGATAGCGGGAGAGCTGGCCAAGGACGGCACGTTCAAGAGTTTTGGAGAGAAAAGAAAGAAGGGATACTGGTCTGTAGTTGTTGACATCGGAGGGATCGAGTGTAGGGGTGCAACTCTCGCTCTCTTGAAGACAGAAGGGACGTAGCCAGCGGTCAGGGATGAGTTGATGAGCGAGGTGAGGTAAGGGAGAAGGTCTCCGGAAATGGTCTGGAAGTGAAGTGAAGTGAAGTGAAGTGAATACTTCAATTTTGCACGCCCAATTTTTCAGTTTTTGATTTGTTAAAAAAGTTTGAAATATCCAATAAATGTCGTTCCACTTCATGATTGTGTCCCACTTCTTGTTGATTCTTCACAAAAAAATACAGTTTTATATCTTTGTTTGAAGCCTGAAATGTGGCAAACGGTCGCAAAGTTCAAGGGGGCCGAATACTTTCGCAAGGCACTGTACCATTTAGTAGTGTATTACAACCTGATTAATCATGTATGTGTGTGGGGGTACTGTGCATGAACTGTCTACAGTTGAAGTTGGAGGTTTACATACACTTAGGTTGGAGTCATTAAAACTCGTTTTTCAACCACTCCACAAATTTCTTGTTAGCAAACTATAGTTTTGGCAAGTAGGCAACATCTACTTTGCATGACACAAGTCATTTTTCCAACAATTGTTTATAGACAGATTATTGAACTGTATCACAATTCCAGTGGGTCAGAAGTTTACATACACTAAGTTGACTGTGCCTTTAAACGGCTTGGAACATTCCAGAAAATGATGTGATGGCTTTAGAAGCTTCTGATTGATGTCATTTGAGTCAACTGGAGGTGTACCTGTGGATGTATTTCAAGGCTTACCTTCAAACTCAGTGCTTCTTTGCTTGACATCATGGCAAAATCAAAAGAAATCAGCCAAGACCTCAGAAAGATAATGGTAGACCTCCACAAGTTTGGTTCATCCTTGGAAGCAATTTCCAAACGCCTGAAGGTACCACGTTCATCTGTACAAACAATAGTACGCAGGTATAAACACCATGGGACCATGTAGCCGTCATACTGTTCATCGAGGAAGAAGCCACTGCTCCAAAACCACCATTAAAAAAAGCCAGACTACGGTTTGCAGCTGCACATGGGGACAAAGATTGTACTTTTTGGAGAAATGTCCTCTGGTCTGATGATACAAAAGTAGAACTGTTGAGCCATAATGACCATTGTTATGTTTGGAGGAAAAAGGGGAGGCTTGCAAGCCGACTAACACCATCCCAACCGTGAAGCATGGGAGTGGCAGCATCATGTTGTGGGGGTGCTTTGCTGCAGGAGGGACTGGTGAACTTAACAAAATAGATGGCATCATGAGGAAGCAAAATTATGTGGATATATTGACGCGTCAGGAAGTTAAAGCGTGGTCGCAAATGGGTCTTCCCAAGCATACTTCCAAAGTTGTGGTAAGGTGGCTTAAGGACAACAAAGTCAAGGTATTGGAGTGGCCATCACAAAGCCCTGACCTCAATCCCATAGAACATTTGTGGACAGAACTGAAAAAGTGTGTGCAAGCAAGTAGGCCTACAAACCTGACTCAGTTACACTAGCTTTCTCAGGAGGAATGTGCCAAAATTCACCCAATTTATTGTGGGAAGCTTGTGGAAAGCTACCCAAAACATTTGACCCAAGTTAAACAATTTAAAGGCAATGCTGCCAAATACTCATTGAGTGTATGTAAACTTCTGACCCACTGGGAATGTGATGCTGAAATAAATCATTCTCTCTACTATTATTTTGACATTTCACATTCTTAAAATAAAGTGGTGAGCCTAACTGGCCTAACAGGGATTTTTTTACATGGATTAAATGTCAGGAATTGTGAAAAACTGAGTTTAAATGTATTTGGCTAAGGTGTATGTAAACTTCTGACTTCAACTGGATGTTCTGTGTATGTACTGTGCATGTATGGACCGCGCCTGTTCTTTTTTGTATCTGTGTGTGTGTGTGTGTGTGTGTACGCACTTGTGTGAGTGACTGACCCCCTCCCGTGCCCCCTGCCAGTCTCCAGGAGGACCTGTGGAGGAGGGTGTGTCACGCCCGGAGGAGGATGGTGGAGATGGCACACCTGCTGCTACAACACACCTGCCTACAGCCCATACTAGAGGGGTCAGAATAAAATGCCTTTATCTCTTTCTATTCTATTTTTCATCCTTTCTTTATCCACCTACCAAACCTTCATGCTGGAATGGGGATCCCTAAAATTCAGATTTTCTTTTAGTATGGTGATCATATTTGCTCATAGCCTTCCTGCAGCCTTTGAACATTCTTGTTCATTTGTTTTTAGCTCAGAGAACATTCAGACATTTGTGGAGGAACTCCTGCAGCATTTCACTACTTTCCTACCAGAGAAGAGGTACAGTGCATACTTGTTTGAATCCTGATATGGGAAGAATTTCCTTTTTGAAGGGCCATAAATGTCTTCAATCAATCAATATTTTTGATCATTGCATCCCTGACCTAATTAATACTAGAGTTTTTGTATGATAACTGCTGTTAGGAATGCTGTGTAACTGATTGGAGGTTGTCCATTGAGGAGATAAAGGATGTTTGTTTATGCCATCCTTGTTGCTGTCTGTCTCAGGTTCCTATTAGACTACGATGAGCAGTTCCCCATAGCTGATGATATCAGTCTTCTACAGCAGGCCTTTCCTCTCCTGTATCCTTCCTCCACATGGTCTCACACACTCAGACGCATGTTCCTCAATGAGTCCACCAGTCAGCCACTCAGTCTTAGAAACATACACATCCCCCTCATTGGAAGAAACGTATCCATCCATCCAACCTAGAGCAGTGATATTTAACATACCTCTACCACCTTTTCCTCCAGCACTGCCTGTTGTCTTTCCTTAACCCTCTCTCCCTGTCAGAGATGAGACTAGGACATCATATCTGCTCCAGGGGGTGGAGGATGCCTGGGACAGCATCGGCCGGAGGAGAACCCAGGACAGACCCCAGCAGACACACTCCTCTGCCGGGCTGACTGACCAGGGAGTAGAGGTTGGGGCAGGGGCCTGGGGGGGAGAGATGGGGATCAGAGAGCCAGGGGAAGGAGGGGAGACCCCCAGAGGAGCAGAGGCCATGCGGGATATGCCCCATAAAGGAGACAACGTGAGTTCTGAATAGGAGATACCAGTTTGGGCAAATGGGGTGGGGTGAGCTGTGTTGTAGTTTGTTAGTTAAACCGCCAAAATAATGGGACCATACTTGCGAACATAAGTGACCATTTCAATTTAAACCGTTTCTCTCCGACTCGTAATGCGTATCGGCCAATTCAAATAGTCGATTTACTTGCACGTGACAGAACGCTAAATTGTAGCTGGTCCCATCAGATAACATGGCATATATTAGCTTTATGCTAACCTCACCAGGTGGCATTGATTATATCTTGGAACATATTCTTCATCAGCCTATCAAAGATCTTAGAATTTATATGCGCCAACCAATGGCATTTCTTAAAATAGGTCGACCCTGACCACGGGGTATATTTTAAACCTACAAATTAAAGGTTTACTTTTGTTATGTTGGTCTGTAACAAAATGTTGTGTGCCAATATTACATTGACGCATCCTTGACTAGGCTCCTAGCATATGAGAAAATGTCAAGTTTTTGTGCTTTTATGGAAAAAAGATAAATGAGGTCCTTACAACATCTACGTTGATTTATTTTCTGTATTGATTTAAACTTTATTTAATTAGGCAAGTCACTTAAGAGCAAATTACATTGACTGCCTACCCCGGCCAAACCCTGGGCCAATTGCGCGACGCCCGATGGGACTCCCAATCACAGCCGGTTGTGATACAGCCTGGAATCGAACCAGGGTATGTAGTGACACCCCTAGCACTAAGATGCAGAGCCTTAGACCGCTGCGCCACTCATACAGCATAAAAAAAAAAAATAAGAGCCATATGCATTTGTCAAATAGCAGTCATGTAGGCTACCATTATCACCATCGCTTCTAAGCGGTTCTCTCGAAATACAATTCATAATTTGACCAAATGTTTAGGAAAAGGTCATCATTTCATGTAATCTGTGAAGGAAGAAACCACCTGGGAAAAAGTGGTAATCAAGTGAGGTACAAAACAACAGATTTTCACAAAGTCAAATTAATGAATTCTGCCACGATGCTCATATCTAAACCAAAGTATATTGTTTGAAGATTTAAAAAAAATGTTTTACAAAGTGCATTCTTGAAAGCTATGTTGGTTAATATAGTAATGTGTTTTCCTTGGGGTAAGTTGAACCGATGGCCACCATGCCCAATACAAATGATGACTACAGTTTTTTACATTTTATGCATAGTATTTTTGCAATGTGCATATGAATGTTTGTTACAGAGCAGACATCATCATGTAGAAATGGAAAACCAGGTTATTGAGAGAGCAGCTAAGGAATTGAGAGAAGGGAAGAAGTCAATTTCAGCAAGTGATGAACATCCCAGACAACTGGTCAAGAAATACATTTAGCAGATACACTACATGATCAAATTATGTGGACACCTGCTTGTCAAACATCTCATTCCAAAATCATGGGCATTAATATGGCATTGGTGCCACCATTGCTGCTATAACAGCCTCCACTCTTCTGGGCAGGCTTTTTACTAGATGTTGGAACGTTGCTGCGGGGGCTTGCTTCGGTTCAGCCACAAGAGCATTAGAGAGGTCGGGTACTAATGTTGGGTGATTAGGCCTCAGCTTTCCAATACATCCCAAAGGTGTGCTTGTGTGGCCTACCACTTCGCGGCTGAGCCATTGTTGCTCCTCGATTTTGCCATTTCACAATAGCAGTTGCTCTAGCTTGACTTGTTGGAAAGGTGGCATCCTATGATGGTGCCATGTTGAAAGTCACTGAGCTCTTCAGTAAGGCCATTTTACTGAAAATGTTTGTCTATGGAGATTGCATGGCTGTGTGCTCAATTTTATATAACTGTCAGCAATGGGTGTGGCTAAAATAGCCGAATCCACTAATTTGAATAATTAAGTTAAAGTTGCATGTATCTCGTTATTCTATGTGTACTTTCTATAGAAATTCTTCCAATATCGAAACACTGTTTTAGTGCACTTTAACTATGGGTTCGAGACCCCCTCGCATTAAGCTTTCTTGTTGAAGAAAAAATAGGATTCAAAACGCATGTATTGAAGTGGATGAATATAATCATGAATAGCCTATAAAACGTTGCAGGCCTACGTAAGTGAAGCCTACATAATAATTTAACCGACTAATGATAGCCTGCACCACGGGTAGGCAACCCTGTTTCTGGAGTGCTGCAGGTACTGCAGGATTTTGTTCCAACTAGGCACCACTCAAGACCAACTTGAGCTAATTGATCAGTGATTGCCTAAAATCAACACATCTGGTCTTTCAGATGGGTTAAATCAAATACATGAAGTTCCTGCGCCATTCCAGGACCAGGGTTGCCCACACTGTCTCCTCGCCAGGAGAGGGCGTAATCGCTCTATGGGTGGCTCACCGACCAGTTGTTCATGAATTGAGGTGTACCATTCAAAGTCCCATATGCATTAGTAGGTTGTAGCATAAGGAGGACACTATCTGATGTTAACGAATGTAAACTATAGCTATGTTGATTGGAGTTGCTTTAGTAGCATACAGAAAATGCTAATCATAGTTAGATATAACTGGGTGGTGTACCTAATAAACTGGCCAGTGAGTGTATAATTCTACTGTACACTTTAATGCTCATCCTCCTCGAGTCAAGTAATGCATATGTGACAAAGCAGATGATTAAAAATGCATATAAAACGTTTTAGGCCTACATTTAGGTGTACACCTCCATGTAATAAAGCCTATGCTATATGATTATTAGTGTTTGTGTGCAAGGCTGAAGAGAGAGCTCCTTAATAATAAATGCAATCTTAATTTTCAAGCTGTTGGCTACGTCCCTTTTCAACACACTAACACAATACATGTAAATCTACATTTCAAATGTGAGGACTCGTGAGATTGGAACTCATGCCACAATCTGCAACGATTATGTGGACTGGGCACTTTACACAGAGCGCAATTTGACCAGTTAGTCAAATATAGTTGCTTTGATGATCAGGACATGCTGTTGTGGGTATGTTAAGGACGCTTCCGTGAGCAAGTTTTTGGAACTCGTCCAACTACATCAATGATTTTAATTGGCTGATGCAGAACTTGTTCCAGGATATAATCACTGCCACCTGGTGTGGCTAGTTTAGGGCTAATGTGTGCGATGTTATCTGACGGGACCAGCTACAATTTAGTGTTCTGTCACGTGCAAGTAAATCAACTATTTTAATTGGCTGATACGCAACTGTTTACATTTAAATGGTTGCTTATGTTTGCAAGTATGACCTCCAGATTTGTAATTTTAGCAGGCAAAATAATACACAAATATAACCAAATCATTATGAGAGCTTACCTATCCTATATGAGACCATACACAGTAGATTCAGTCCGGTGTAGATGCTGTTGTAATAGTGTGTGTCCGTGTCTAATATGTGTTATGTTATCCAGGGTGCTGCGTGTACGATCAGTGCGGGGGAGCTGGAGTCTCTGTTAACCCACATCAGAGACCTGCTACCAGACCTGGGAGAGGGATTTCTACTGGCCTGTCTCCACCAGTACAACTATAGCTCTGAATTGGTCATTAACTACATCCTAGAGGACAGACTACACCCTGATCTGGACAAACTGGATAGAGCCATGCCCAGGTAGGGAGAGGGGTGTGTGTGTTGGTCTGTGTGTAGACAAACAAAGATACACAAGCTGAGTCGTGCTGCGCTGGCCTGGTTACGCATCCACCATAGTTGTGGGAACTGTGCTGGAAATAACAATGTGAGCGGAAAATGACAGAGCCAGCACCGGTTGAGTAGTCTGAAAAAGGTATTAATGGTGATGTTCGCCTCTCTCTCCAGGCCGGTAAAGGAGGAGCTTCCTCCTGTACTCAGCACCAGGTCCAACGTGTTTGACGATGATGAGTTTGATGTCTTCAACAGAGACCAGGTGGACATGACTCGCGTCTGGAAGGGCCGGAGGTGAGAAACTATCGACTATTTAATTGTGGCCAAGATGATGACTCGGTCACAGACCAATTTCTGTCCTGTCTTGTCACGCCAAACCACACCCAAAATGTAAAAAATCCCAAGTCATTTTTAGATAAATACCAGGTCAATAGTAAACTGTACAATAAAGCCTGACCTCTGTATCTTTGTGTGTGATCTATAATCTCTGTATATCTGTCTGTGTTTCCCTTCAGGAAAGGAGAAAGTGTGCGGGACCTGCTTAATGACAAGCATCACATAGCAGAGCAGAAGGAACGCTACCTGACCTATGAGACTGTGGTGGATGAGGTCATCGTGACTCCCAGCGAATCAGGAGCCATCGACAATCTGAACGATTATGATGATGAGTATGATGACACATATGACATCAACCAAGTAGGAGCCAATGATCTGGACGGAGACTCCAACCTGCTCAACCGCAGGTAACATTACACACCTGTTTACTAATTAAGATTTTAGCTAGTCATTATGCTGATTTAGACTAGAGCCTCCCATCTGAGTTTGGTTGCTCAGTCTCAAGGTTTCTTCCCTCTTGCCAAGGTGCTACTGCTTGCCTTTGAGATCGAGCTCTGGTTAATGAAAACACTTTGACAACTCTTGTACCACATTTATGTAAAAAGGGCTTTATGAATACTCTTTATTTATTGACACATCCTCTCTCTCCCTTCCACAGGCCGTTCACCATCCCTCAGGTCCTACGGCAGGGAGGCAGACCACAGATGCAGGAGGAGAACATAGAGGAGGAAGAGGACGAGAAGGTAGGTTGTATAGAAATGGATTGTACTGTATAGAACAGTGGTCACCGACCGGTCAATCTTCAAAGCATTCCTAGTCGAGCACCAAACATTTCTGTAGAAAAGCCTGCGATAAAAGGCTTGCGCTCCTTCATTTTGCATTCGTGTTGTGGTGTTGGTAGGTGAACTTGATTCAGAAGCCCTACGCACTGGGTTGGCAAAGTGTTCCTATTTTGAACCATTTAATTTGTCTGAAAAGACAAACTCCACCTACCCGGCGGACTGGGAGATCTGGAAGCATACAGCTTCCACGACCCCAGCAAACATTTAAAACAATGCCCAGAGAGACTGTCAAAGAACACAGCAAAGAGCTGCTATTTGTTTTGAGTTGGTTCATGTCTTAGGTTTTTATTCAGCACTGTCAACACTGTTTTTATTTAACACTATTACAAAACATAAAACATGCTTATCCCTACTTCCACTTGCGCAGCTGCAATGAATGAGTAGCCAAGTGTATCGATTAGCCCTGTGTTTTTATTATTTATTAGCAGCTCGTCATGTCTTTTTTTTAATATTGAGGAGAGTTTCACTTTCTCTGGTCATAGAAAAAACATGAATTTATGCATGAGGCAGATGCGGTTTCAAGTTTCGCCATCAGGTGGAAGACTGTCCATCTCTCTAGTCAATCTTACCGGAAGAAAGGAAGGAGAGAGCAGGGACTGTGAAAGGCAGACCCTATGCTGCTTTCTCCCTTCCTCCGCTGAGACTAATGCCAAAACTAAAACAACCGGAAACTCTGAAATCTCAGACTTCTGACTTCAGTGCTGGGAACTCTATTTAAAAATAAATAAATAATAATAATACATGATTATAGTAAAAAGATCAGACTGGGAAAAAAATTAAAAAATCTGAGCGGTAGAGCTCGGTTTGCTTTTTGACTGCAAATGTGATCTTCACTCAGAAAAGGTTGGTGACCACTGTCGTGACGTGGACTTTTCATTAATGTGATGACTGTTATATCAAATCAATTCTGTGTAATTATTATTACTTGATTAAACTAATCATGTAACATTAATTAAGAAGTTGGGGCACCACGAGAAAATGTTTAACTATTTCCAGATATTTTCAAAGCTTATCGATTAGTCACGTATTAATATATTATTACCTCATCAGTCATTCTGAACGTCGTAATTTCTTGTAGTCTGCACGAACCCTACTTTATTGATGAATCAGCGATACACAAATTGGCTCAATTATTTATTTACTAACTAATTAAACAATTACACACTAACATACAGTAAATAGTCTCTAGAAGACTATCAAAACAGGACATTTTGGTAATAACACGGTGGGGAATTCAGAGGGGGGGAGGGGCAAAGGAGTTACTCTATTGGACATTGAGAAGCTTCGCTCACGAAAATACAAAATCTTAAGCACTCTGATAGCCGTTCATTTGGGGGAAAAAAGAGAATGCAATTTATATATTTACGATTGAGCTGTCCTTGAACGTCCAAATCATTTGGTCACGGAGATGTTGGGTGTATGACTCTGGTTTGGCCACCAGAGATCACCATGTCCTTAGGTAGAGCTCCTGGTCGTGCTAAGAATGGATACCTTGAAGTACCCTGTACAGTAGTTCTCAATTGATCTTGTTAGAATTGCTTCAGAGGTTGTCGGTGTTCTCATCCCTAGGCTATGTACATAAAAAACTATTTTTTATAAAACTATAATCTCTTTTCTGTCTTTTCAAAAGTATTCTGACACTTAATCATTCATTTTATACAAATTCAGATGCACACCTCATAATTGAGAAGTGTAGACAGAGGTACCGTTATGTGGTTCTACCATCTTTCATGATGTCACAACATTAAAAAGAACCCTCATGTTGAATTTGTTTTGGTCTCCACTGACCATTTCCACATTCTCAAAAATTGAAATATTGTTTAATTCTCCAATTTGGGGGAGGTAGTAGAACAAAGGACCTTCTCCTGCCAAAATTCGTAATGTCTTTCCCTCCATACTGCTTGGCAAGGGACTGTATTTACAACCATCATAAAACTGGCCAACAGCCCCAGGAGAGGGCACCCCGATCTCCATTTCAGGACTGGCAAGTCATGACAACTTGTAATAGAACAATGCTGGTTCACACGAACCGCTATGGACTTCTCTGTGATGTAAGTTAATAGCAATACCTGCCACTTTCTTCAAATACCACCCTTGATTCCTGTTCTTTATTATTCTAACTATATGGCTGCTTGCCTTATTATGATCAACAATATGGGCATGGTAAGTGTTATCTATTTATTGTATGGCGCTGTTTAAAATCTTGCCCACAAGATGACTAGCTACCTAAGGCTGTCTATGTACCATGTCTTGATATCCAGATTATGTATATTAGGTTTGACAAAGTTGAACCAGTGGCTATGCTGTAGTGTTATTCTTATATCTACAGTGCCTTGCGAAAGTATTCGGCCCCCTTGAACTTTGCGACCTTTTGCCACATTTCAGGCTTCAAACATAAAGATATAAAACTGTATTTTTTTGTGAAGAATCAACAAGTGGGACACAATCATGAAGTGGAATGACATTTATTGGATATTTCAAACTTTTTTAACAAATCAAAAACTGAAAAATTGGGCGTGCAAAATTATTCAGCCCCCTTAAGTTAATACTTTGTAGCGCCACCTTTTGCTGCGATTACAGCTGTAAGTCAGATTTGCACATCGAGAGACTGAAATTTTTTCCCATTCCTCCTTGCAAAACAGCTCGAGCTCAGTGAGGTTGGATGGAGAGCATTTGTGAACAGCAGTTTTCAGTTCTTTCCACAGATTCTCGATTGGATTCAGGTCTGGACTTTGACTTGGCCATTCTAACACCTGGATATGTTTATTTTTGAACCATTCCATTGTAGATTTTGCTTTATGTTTTGGATCATTGTCTTGTTGGAAGACAAATCTCCGTCCCAATCTCAGGTCTTTTGCAGACTCCATCAGGTTTTCTTCCAGAATGGTCCTGTATTTGGCTCCATCCATCTTCCCATCAATTTTAACCATCTTCCCTGTCCCTGCTGAAGAAAAGCAGGCCCAAACCATGATGCTGCCACCACCATGTTTGACAGTGGGGATGGGGTGTTCAGGTGATGAGCTGTGTTGCTTTTACGCCAAACATAACGTTTTGCATTGTTGCCAAAAAGTTCAATTTTGGTTTCATCTGACCAGAGCACCTTCTTCCACATGTTTGGTGTGTCTCCCAGGTGGCTTGTGGCAAACTTTAAACAACACTTTTTATGGATATCTTTAAGAAATGGCTTTCTTCTTGCCACTCTTCCATAAAGGCCAGATTTGTGCAATATACGACTGATTGTTGTCCTATGGACAGAGTCTCCCACCTCAGCTGTAGATCTCTGCAGTTCATCCAGAGTGATCATGGGCCTCTTGGCTGCATCTCTGATCAGTCTTCTCCTTGTATGAGCTGAAAGTTTAGAGGGACGGCCAGGTCTTGGTAGATTTGCAGTGGTCTGATACTCCTTCCATTTCAATATTATCGCTTGCACAGTGCTCCTTGGGATGTTTAAAGCTTGGGAAATCTTTTTGCATCCAAATCCGGCTTTAAACTTCTTCACAACAGTATCTCGGACCTGCCTGGTGTGTTCCTTGTTCTTCATGATGCTCTCTGCGCTTTTAACGGACCTCTGAAACTATCACAGTGCAGGTGCATTTATACGGATGCTTGATTACACACAGGTGGATTGTATTTATCATTATTAGTCATTTAGGTCAACATTGGATCATTCAGAGATCCTCACTGAACTTCTGGAGAGAGTTTGCTGCACTGAAAGTAAAGGGGCTGAATAATTTTGCACGCCCAATTTTTCAGTTTTTGATTTGTTAAAAAAGTTTGAAATATCCAATAAATGTCGTTCCACTTCATGATTGTGTCCCACTTGTTGTTGATTCTTCACAAAAAAATACAGTTTTATATCTTTATGTTTGAAGCCTGAAATGTGGCAAAAGGTCACAAAGTTCAAGGGGGCAGAATACTTTCGCAAGGCACTGTAGGTTAAGCTGTTTAGATGGATTAGTATGTGTTGTATCATTAACCCTTCACATGGTTTGTGTTCTCAGGAAGACGCTGTGAAGAGAGACCAGTTTGTTCAGGACCCAGCTCTGCTGAGAGAGAGGGCAGAGGCCAGGAGAGCTACCATGCAACACAGGAAGGGGTACGGAGAAACACACACTAAGTTCTGCTACATGTCTTACAATGTAAGACATCCTAAATTGAGGTTAGCTTATGAGAAATGTGTGCATTTCCCATTTGAACCCCTCTCTCCTTCTCCTAGGTACCGTCCGGAGCCTGCCAGAGAGAGAGACGTGGTGGGTAAACCTAAAGGCCAGGGCCAGTCAACAGAGACCCTTCTGGACCGACGCAAGAAGGAGGCCCACAAGAGCAGGGGAGCCAACCACAACCGCAGGGCTATGTCCGACCGCAAGAGGAACAAAGGAATGATCCCCTCCTGATAGGTGTTGCCATGGAGACCAACTGACCTAGCGGACGGTCCGTACAAGACGGGACGACGTGGAAAGGAAGGAGAGAGAAAGATAATCTGGGCTCAAAGGTCATGAGCCCTGATTGATGTCCCCTCCCAGAGTCCTCTTCATCAGTCAGTCTTTCTACCGGGATTCACCGACCAGGCCATTTTTATAGGCCTTTTTCTGTTCTCTTTTAGCAAAGACATTCTATTTTCAATTTTCTATTGCAAAGGGACACCAATGATTAGTTCCATAACAGAACTTTGGTTGCCAAGTGGCCTGTTGGTGGAATGTTTAGAGACACATTTGAATGGTTTAGTTTCAGTTGTTTAGTCCAATATTGTAGATTGATTCAGTTAAACCAAAGTGCTGACTGAATGACAAGAGATTTATTTTTGCCATGTAACAAATCCATTTATTAAGATTTGGAGTGATGGAATCATTAGCTTTGACATGGTCATCAAATGAACAAGGAACATATGAGTAAAATGAGAGCGAGGAGACTCCAATAGGACGAGAGAACCAGTGCGACCGGCCTGACTGTCAGACTGAAACCACCGTCTGCTGGATCTAGAAGAACAATGAATGTCAGTTAAATACAGGACTAGACATCAAAATGACAGGCAGGCCAGGACCAGGGGTGGCAGCGTGTGTGTGCAATGTCTGAAAGAAGTGAGAGTGTCTGTGGTAGTGAATATCTCCTCACCCAGCCAATCCCCCCACCCACCATGGTTCAGCCTCAACCCAAAAATTGAGCTGCTATAACAACAGTTGTGTGTGTGTGTTTTGGAAGTGCAGCCTAAGAGGCCAAATGTCCCTCAGACAGACATCGAACAGCTTCTAGAGGCTTCTGACTCGCCATGCACAACTACTTTATAACAAGAGAATCCTATAGAAAGATCTATAAGAGCAAAAAAAATACAATTTGCTTTTTGAAGTTCTCTTTCAAAACAAACAAAATAATAAATACATTTAATACTGTGGTTAGAGCTTTTCCAATGGAGTATTTCTGTGGGAACTGGGCGTTGACTTTAAAGTGTTCTAGTGGCAACATAATACCATAGGATGGTGAAAGATGGAAACTGCAGCTATATTTCTCTAGTGATTAGCTGATGTGAATACTCTAGGTGTTGCTAGATTTTTTTAAATTTAATTTATTTAACCTTTTATTTAATTAGGCAAGTCAGTTAAGAAAAATTCTTATTTACAATGACAGCCTGTGGGATGTGGTTGAGTGAAAGTGGTTGATACAAGTGACTCCATTTGACCTTTCCATACTATACACATTGGTTAGCCAAGGTCAAGTCTGTTTCAGTTCTACAAGGTCACTGGTTTATAATAAAATAATTTAAGGACTACAAAGGATTAATATAACATAAGTACTGTCAAGTTGTACACTAAGTGCGGCTGTGTTTGTAACATGCTGTGTCTGTCTGTACAGCTACTCTGGTTATCTGGTATTTACCTCACAGAGCAGTCTCTCTACAGAGTTTAACAAATGTAGGGGTAACAATTTAATTGTTACCCCTACATAATTAATCCCTGCCCTTATTCATATTAATTCAGAATTAACACAAACTTTGAAATTGGACTCAGAGTACACAATAATAGTCTGGATGAAATTAGTCCATCTACACAAATTTAAATTAACTTTTGAGATTATACTGACCCTGTGATATGGTGGAATATGGGCCCCACATGACCAGATGCTTTTTGATGCCAGTTAGCAACACACTGTTATCCATGCTTTGTACCATATTGCATTTAACATCCATGCAAATATACCTAGCTATATCTTTTTTTTTTTACATTAAAATGCCTTGGACTTAATTCATTTCCCTGTAAAGAACATACATGGAATTCCACCAGATTCACAGAACATTAGAATGCCCTTCTAGAATTCTCCACATGTATAGACACTTTCACCATGAGGCACCAGTACTCTATCACACATACAGCGAGAGAGAGGTGGGTGGGAGAGAATAGAGTAACGTCATTGTACAGTATGTTATCCCAGGAAGAAAGTACTGTTTGTTTCAACACCGGTACGGTAACATTTGTTTTACAGTACCACATAAGTGAAGCTGCTTCAGGATTGGCTGTCCACAAAAGGTCAGAGGTCAACACTGTCCAATAAGAAGGCCAGCTGCTGGGAGAAGCTCCCCTGACCACAATCCAGTGCAGGAGGAAGAGGTGAGGTCTGGAACTGCTACTGAAAACTAGTCACGACAGACTACAAGACAACTTGATCCCAATGTTCTGGGCCCAGCTTTTCAGAAGTTATCTGATTGGATTCCGGAATCGGACAGGATTAAAAATTATTACAAAAGTGTAACTGAAAAATGTGATTATGATCCCCCGGATAAGGATTTGGTAATCCAATCTGACCTTTAATCATGTCATTTTTTAAATCATGCCAAAACTCTAAAAGATACTGATTAGGATAGTTTTGATGCCAAAAACTGGGATTATCTTGATCCCCCATTCATGTAGTTCACTCATCTCTGTTACCCTATGACAGTGTAGAAGTGGTACCACAATTTGTCCAGTAGATGGCAAGATTTAGGCCTGTTCAAAACACTGAAAATCCAAATTCTGTGATCTTGATATTGTGTTATCTGGATCAGAATGATCCTGATTTTTTTCTGAAAACTGGCTCAAAAACAGCCAGATTGATCTGAACCTGGATAGCAAAAATGGGGATTACAGAATCGAAATTCTGATACAGATTAAAAGTTTTTAAAAACTGGGCCCTGGTCAGTGGGGTGAGGAGTTGGGCCAAGGCTACCATTAGCTGTCTCTACAGAGGTTACCTGTGGATGGAAGGGAAAGATGACAGTCAAAGGGAATAGCTGATTAACCCGGGCACCAAATACAATCACCAACGCTACGTTAGATTTCAAATGTGTTAATTCCATATGGCAAATAAAGTTGCACTTAAGTGTACAGGAAAGTAGAGATCTGACTAAGTATGCTGTGTTTACACAGGGGGCAGGTCTATAACTTACTGAGTATGCTGCGTTTACACAGAGGACAGGTGTGCTGCAGGAGCAACCACGGATCCACACAGTCCCTGTGGAACTCATGGAGGCAGGGCAGCACGCGAAGACACTGCAACACACAGTCACACACCACCAGGTGAGTTAGCATACTACTAACACTCTTGTGTCTAAAAGTAGAATTTACAGAATTTCTATGTGTTATACATCTTACTTTCTATGTAACATATTACATGTTTGTGTGTGTTTCTGAGTAGTTCCAGAGGAGTATACTACAAAGCAGGGTTAACGGCAACTAACAAAAAAAAAAAAGAGCCTGAAATAACTGTTGATTTTTCTGGTTCATTAATGCTGGAATCACTAAAGCAGTAATTTGGACTGCTAATATATTTTTTAAATATGCCCCCCTTCATCTTTGACTTTTCCTAAATAAGTCTAAAACACACTGTCGCTGTTAGAATCTTAATATCACAAACAAAAATGTCAAAATGATACATACACTATATACGTCCATCGAATCCAAACAGTCTTATCAGTCTACTCTGGCCTATTTGGAGTACACAGTGAGGGCGTGCACATTTTACAATGGCAAGAAGACCAAGATGAATAGATGCACATGCTGCGTTAGCGTTACTACAATTAGCGTTACTACAGCGTCACTACAATCTGAATGAAATCGACACAGAAATGACATCTCTGATGATTATTCTTCCTGATTCTGAGCCTCAGCCTAAACCTTCAAGGCCTAAGTGCAAAAAAGCCAGACCGGTGCGCACTGAGCAGGTGCTCGCGCCACCAACAAATTAAAATGGTGAGACAGGAGAGAGGAAGGGACAGCACCGCTTGGATAGAAGAAGCAGGTGACAATGCTATGGGGCGATTATCAGCACAAAATGTCATCACAAAGAGCAGGCCCTACATCTCAAGCAAAAAAACAGCATAGGCAACACACTCACCAGCTGACAATTGACTATTTTTGACTGCTGTCATATCGACACATATTAATTATAATGCAATTATTGCTTTTGTGCCGACTTTCGCTATTTATCAAGAACACTGCTCTTATAATGATGTTTAGGATACTGACTGTGCGTCTTGCTGACCGTGAGTCTTGGACGTTGGGGTATTTATTTTATTTTGACGTAATAAAAATAAGCTGTTACCGCATTCCAACACAAGCTTTCCGTTTCATAGTTGTAACTAAGGCACTCCACGAATAAAATTGATTTTACACTTGAATTTGTGTTTTTTTGTTTTTACATATAGCCTACAGTAACAAAATAATGAAAATGCAACTTTATTATTTTACATTTTAATAAAATGGTAATCTAATGTAGTTATCATAGACCATATATCAGACCTTCATAAACACAACCAAATTATTATTTTCGCGATAGCATATATGAAATGTATTAATTACACTGTTAGAATGTTGCAGTCAAAATGACTGCTCATTAACTTGAAAGGGGGGGGTCCCTCGAGGCCCATCTGTTCTAGTGTTAAAATAATCTTATATATGAGTTTTTTGTTGTCGAGTCAATTTGACCATGCCCAAGTCAAGCTTAGCAGTAAAAAACAATGCTATTTAAGAATATTTAGACAAGTTAGCTGGTTAACTCTTTGATCCTGCTTTGTAGTATAACCCTCAGGAGTCAGTCAGTCTGACCTGGTTGTTGTTGAACTGTTCCAGACAGACAGCACAGTTGTCTGTCTCTAGCTGCGCTGGGTCACACCACGGTTTGGGCTGCCGGTACATCCTGGTCTTCAGGGAAGACAGTTTCTTCAGGATGTCCTGTTTTGGTAACTGTAGGAATGATTAAGTCATGAATATTATGGTGGATGTTTCTACATTATTAATTTTAAAGCATCTCATTGAAATACTGTCGTTCAGTGTCTATTTACTTAAATTTGTTCTAGATTAGTGTGTCTGCTAATTGCTGAATGATTAAAAGAGGAAAATGGTTCAACTCTACCTCCAGGTCGTCATTGAGTTGGTTGTCCTGGTACTGCCATCGAGCCTGAACTATGACCCCTGTACAGAGGATCAGAGCCACCAGTAGGACCGTGTTCCACAGCTGATGCAGGTACTTCTGGAGGACAACACATAACAGGACCGAGCACGAATGTTAACCTACCTCTAAATCCTTTGTTTACGTTTGTCACACAACAGAGATATAGGAAAAAGCAATGAGTTGCACGGATCAGTGATTTGTTAGATCTAGCCTGTGAGGAGTTGTAGCGTAAAATTCAGATTATCTTTGGTTGCAATGTCATTTATTATTTATTTTGTTGTCCCTATTCATCTGAATGTATGCCATGGTGTTCACACCTGGACCTGCGAGTTGGTCTCTCCGGTGCAGATGACCCCCTGCCACTCTCCATAAAGACCGCCTCTGGAGAGACCGCACGTGGACCACAACGTCAGGGTGGCCCCCTACAATACCACCGGAGAGGAGGTTTTACACACATCCAAAGTAATAACATGAGCTGGACAGTAGAGTGATACAATGCATAGAAAACTGGAAATGTCCACTGACTATTTTGCTGTTCTCTAAGGTGATAAAGTTTATGGCAAAAAATATGATCTTACCAAGTTGTCCTGTAGAATAGTCTTGTATGTGATTTTCACAGTAGCATGAAGGCCCCTATGAAATAAACCATAGAGTTAACTCACTCAGTGTCTCTATATTAGTCAGTATGCTATAGTATATTCATACAATCACAGCTATACTCCCGAGTGGCGCAGCGGTCTAAGGCACCGCATCTCAGTGCTAGAGCCGTCACTACAGACATCCTGGTTCGATTCCAGGCTGAATAACAACTGCCCATGATTGGGAGTCCCATAGGGCGGCGCACAATTGGCCCATCGTCGTCCGGGTTTGGCCCGGTGTAGGCCGTCATTGTAAATAAGAATTTGTTCTTAACTGACTTGCCTAATGAAATATATACACAGAGAGGGATCCTTGTGTAGACTAGTATTGTTTAGTTTTCCATCACTGTGGTACCTGAGGAGTGCTCCGATAAGCTTGGTAACATTTTCTGATGTCTGGATCACAATGACTGGCTTAGAGAGGACTTGGGACAGATCCATCTAGAAAGAGAATACAGGAGAGAATAGTAGTTATCATAGACCATATATCATTGTTCTATCTCTATGGGGGTTATACTGTAAAGCAGTAGTAGAGGAGTGGTTACTCTAACAGCTGACAATTATAGAGCAACATTGGTGTTATGCTCTATAGTGGTGGTTACCAACCCTGGTCCAGGAGAGCTACAGGGTGTGCAGGCTTTTGCTCCAGCCCAGCACTAACACAGCCAGTGTGTAAGAAAATGACTTTTACCTCTCTGATAGTGTTCTGATTGAGGGCTAGGATGATGAGTGCAGAAGCCCCCAGGACCAAGGCTCGTTTCATCTAACAAAGAGAGATAGTGGTTATACTTACTTCAGACTTACTTTACCCACACTGATATATTTGCATGTGTTAAAAGTGTGTAAAAAATATATAAATCCTACTAAACACTATTCACTAAGTTAAAGATGTATATTTAGGTTAACATTTTACAGTATTGCCATTCTATTTTTTAAATTTGAAAATCATCTTTGTTTAATCATTTCAAATCATCCTTTGGAGGAAGGAATGTTGATGTACACCAAGTATACAAAACATTAAGAACACCTGCTTTTTCCATGACAGACTGACCAGGTGAAAGCTACTGTATGATCCCTTATTGATGACACTTGCTAAATCCACTTCAATCAGTGTAGATGAAGGGGAGGAGACAGGTTAAATAATGATTTTTAAGCAATTTACCAGTAGGCCTATGGTCTCATAAGTCTTCTCAAGTACCCCCTAGAGATAGACCAAGTACACCCAGGGGTCATAGTACCACTGGTTGGGAAACACTGAGCATATTATGTTCAACAATGTATATATTTTTTAAGTTACCAACTCAACATTTTATATTTTCAATATTCATGTTTACATTTTATTAATAAATGAACGTACAAAAATTGTATTTAAATCAAAATACTACTCATATTACAGAACAAGCAGTAAAGCTTAATATGAAATAAAATGTTGCTTTGTAGCACCTACAGATCATGGAGTCTTAAAGGAAGCCTAGGTAATGCCAGAAACTTTGATAAATTATTTTTCAATTATGCTTTTAGATACAAATGTCAAATATATGTCAACAATCCTTCCTTCAAAGAATCATTCTATGGATTACATTTTTGCGAAAATCCCCAAAATCATGGTCTTTTTTTTGTCTTGTTTCCTCCCTGAACTCACTTTATTGACAACGGCAGCAGCAAAGGATTCCTGGCTGTTCCCAGCAGTGGAAGCTTTGCTCTCCTCCACTTTGACAGGCACCACACCTATCCAGGGCTCCTGGTCTTTGGCCTGGACACCCCCACCTTTATCCTGGCTCACCTGCGGCTCCTCATCCTGCACCTGAACAATGGCAATTGGAAACACTGGGGTCGTTATATGATTGTTACTGGGTAATATCATAGACGTATCCTATGCAGACTTTGCATGCTTGATGATTCAACATGCAATGGTGAAAATAACACATTTTAAGCTATTGCTAGACAATATAAAGTACTGTATATATGCACTGTATGTATGTTATTTTCTCAGTAACTAATGTTTATATCCATATCATGTTGCACACACAAATCCAGTGGTTTTACATAGCAGAGCCTAGCTAGCTGTAACATCACTCACTAATATGAGGTCCCCTTCGAGATCATGCTCTTGTTGTTGATTGTGTTTTTCGGGTACGCTGCTGCTTTCCCAGTTCGCTTCGAGCACCTCGCCTTGTAGAACGGTGCTGACATCTGGACGTTCTCTCAGCAGAACCTCGACCAAGGCGACCTGAGCGCCCGTAACTAGCAGACACGACAAGAACGAAGGAGCCGAGACCAGAAACACCACGGTAAAATAGCAGCAGCTTGCAGACATGGCCGAAGAAACGCGTAAATTAAAAATATTATAAAATAAATAATCTTATCAACTGTCAACCATTATTTTACAGAACCAAGTAAGTTACTGTACTTTTTGGCTTGGACCCCAAAAATGTAAGCAAGAACACTACTTCCTGTAGAACAGGAAGCTGAGATGTGAGTTGACGTTTGCTTGCAAATCTGCCATCTACTGGGACATTGAGAAAATGCTTGTTTTAGTGAATATATAACAATAATAAAAAAGTGGTGTATTGTGCTTGTTTCCAGGCCCAAATGCAAGGTGTGGACTGATACTGCACGGTGTGTAGTAATGTAATGTTTATTTTTTTTGATGCAAACCCAAGTTTTACTGTGTTGCATAAAAACAACTTGTGTTGGTATGTTTTATTGTTATTTTTGAATGAACCCACTGCGAAATGTGCTGGATCAGGTTGGGATACTGGCCCTTTAAATGGGCGTGTCCTCTCGTGTTTATGCTTTTTAGAGTTTCTAATCCCAGAGACGCAACTTCCCAAGACTTCCGGGAACGGTTGAGAAACAGACCAGTTTGGGGTATGAGAAGTCAATGATATAAATTAAATATTCTTCCTTAGCTGTTGATTTTCTCAAAATCTAAAGATACAACCTAGATTAGATCCGATGTCTTAAGTAGTTGGGCATGTTAGTACTCCAAGCTCGTGAAAGTGACAAACTGAAACGTTTTCATTTTCGTCAAAAACAACGTTATATCGACGAAGTGTCGTTGATTTGACGGCCTGCACATGCGTAGTTCGGCACGAGACGACTGTTGTTGACCATGGCCTGTTTCTACGCATGAGTTTAGTGAGCCAACGTCGCCATCACGTCGCCTACAAGTGTGGTCTGGGATTTATACTGAAGAAGCAGTTTTAGCCTATCTCCATAGTGTACTGTCTTTGATACGGTCATTGCTTTTTACGACTTGACTGACAGGGATGAAGAGGATAACATTGCCCTCGTAGAACAGCTTCACACAGTGGGATCAGTCCAGCGACGAGGGCAGAAAAGTGCGTGGCATCCTCTTCGGGTCTTCAACTGCCATTAACGGAATAAAAACTGCCATTGTATCTTGTTTTGCTTTAACAGACGTGATGAGTGGCAGGGTTGGCGACCTAAGTCCGAAGCAGGCTGAGGCATTGGAGGAGGTGAATTGCTGTACTGTACATGTCTGTATCTCTGTCGCATTTATTTATGTTTGACCTGACGATCCGACAGTCATTGATGCTTTTGGAACTTTGAACCTTCCTATCTTTTTCCACCACACGCATACAGACAGTGTTGTCTGCAATTAACGTTACAAGATATGATTATATGTAGAAACATGTCATGGCTACAATACGCTGTAACCTATTTATGAATTTTATCAAGCTTTTCCTTCTGAGGTTTCTCTGTAATACGGGTCGGTAAAATTGATAGGTGATGAAAATAATGGAACCACCTAACTGGGCCTATTATTATATGAATTATCATGTTATTAATAATGAATTATTTATGTAATTGCAATTTACTGTATAGAATTTAGTATATGTATCTCCCTTGAAAGGTTTGGTTCTAGTGTATGATTTTAGTTTAATTTCCTAAAATATATGACTATTTGAGATGTGAGTGGAAAAACGTATTGAACTTACTGTGACCAATGTGCTTTGTTTTTAGAGATTAACTTCCACATAGAAGTCTGAAGCTTTCATGTGGCTTATAACAATTAATTTCACATGCTTGCTTCCATTTTTACCACTAAACCCATATGTGCATCCTCACTAATACATCTATACCCCTTTTGGCCCTCTCGCTCTCTTTCTCTTTCTCTCGCTGCCCCCCTTTCTCTGTCTCTCTCTGCCACCCGGTTTTTATCCTTGGGCAGTTTCGAGAGAGGATTCAGGATGTTCTTCCACTACTTCCTGCTCAGCATGACCACTTCCTGTTGCGCTGGCTCAGAGGTAAGGCAGACTAATTAACCGCCTGTTGCTTCACCACGGGGTGCTTGGAACTGGAATGATCTGTTCTGATAGGAGAGCTGGCTGGCGTTAAGACCATGCCTGGGTATGGTCAGACTCTCCAGTCCAGTCTAGCTCGGCTAGATAGGCTTCTGAAGACGGTGATTATCATCTTTGATGGATACGTTGTTACACAGCAACAGATATTTCAGCTTCAACCGAACAATTCAACAGTTAAATAGAAATAGAGAAGTTATCAACTGGTTTTGGAATGGTTACTGACCATGAGAAAAGTTACAACACCTGCGTAGCTACAGTAAATGCTTTCAGTTGTGTGCGGTTGGGGGTGGAAGGTGTTTGTAAGGTTTGAGAGAGAGGGCTATCTTTATAACTGGTATATAACTAATAACTTTTGAATACTTGGCTAATAGCTGGTTAACATGGACATGAACAGTGTTAGAGCTTTCGTTTAAATTCTTCACACGGTTGCAAATGACAGTTACAGGGCCTGCGAGAAAGAGAGAGGTCTTTGGTCTAGCGTTGATTAGTGGAGTGACAGGTTGTAGTAACACAGCGAGTGAGAGGCAGGCGTTGTAAAGAATGGCTTGTTCTACATTGGAATAGATTGGACTCACGTAGGCTCTCTGAATCCTTATAATCTAGGACTAATCTAGGGCTAATTGCATTAAACCTGTAAAACAGTGACTCATGCATTATTAGTTATGGCAGCTTAACATACGCTTAGCCCTTCCACTGATGGTCTGTGTCTTTCAGGTTTTCATCTATAACTCTTCCTATTTCATCTGAAATTAGAAAGAGCTTGTTACTATGTGTTGATCCTTGGCAGATCATAAAGATCTAGTCTAATAATCAGAGCTGTACTCACTGCATAGATTTTTTAATTTTTTATTTGACCTTTATTTAACCAGGCAAGTCAGTTAAGAACAAATTCTTATTTTCAATAACGGCCCTGTCTGTTCAGGGGCAGAACCTTGTCAGCTCGGGGGTTTGAACTTGCAACCTTCCGGTTCCTAGTCCAACTCTCTAACCACTAGGCTACCCTGCCGCCCCAAGAAATGTATAGAAATGTATTGGTCTTAATGGTCGACTTTGGGCAAAAGCACAAAAATAACGGCTTTAAACTGTATAACTGATCAATGCACCATCATATCAGGTAATTTATTGCTTATAAACCAAACATATTTATGAATAAGATATTTGGGGGGGGGGGGCATAGCGCAGTGGAGTAGAATTCTATTGGCAGAGGGAGCCCAAGAGTGTTCTTTCAACCACATGATCGGTCTTTCACCCACATGAGCGGTCTTTCACCCACAAGTGACTGCGCTTTTCAGATCAGATCAGAGCGCATTTGTTGTTCTTTGCTAGTTAGCGAGTTATTAGTCCAGTTATAGATAGGTATAGGTCAACAATGGGGAGTTCCTGCTACAATTTACAGTCACCTATTTGGCCCAGTTACAGAACAAGTAAGTCATTAATTAATGTCAAGCCCATCATAATGTAAAAAACATTTTTTTAAATGCAATGTAGGCCTACATTGAACACCTCATACAGTATAGTCTACTGTAGGCTATATCATAGAAATTAAAACCTATTTCCATGTGAAATTTTATGGGATTTGCTTAATTGGTTTTGTTGGTAGGCCTACATTATGTTCAAATAGCAACAATACGGGCCTCCTGAGTGGTTCAGCGGTTTAAGGCACTGCATTGCAGTGAGGTGTCACTACAACCCCGGGTTCGATCCCAGGCGGTGTCACAGCCGGCCGTGACCGGTAGACCCATGAGGCGGCGTACAATTGGCCCAGCATCGTCCGGGTTAAGGGAGGGTTTCACCGGCCGGGATTTCCTTGTCCCGTCGCGCTCTAATGACTCCTTGTGGCGGGCCGGCACCTGCAAGCTGACTTCGGTTGCCAGCTGGACGGTGTTCCCTCCGACACATTGGTGCGGCTGGCTTCCGGGTTAAGCAAGCACTGTGTCAGAAGCAGTGTAGCTTGGCAGGGTCATGTTTCGGAGGACGCATGGCTCTCGATCTTCGCTTCTCCCGAGTCCGTAGGGGAGTTGCAGCGATGAGACACAAAATTGGGGAGAAAAATGGCTAAAAGTACAAATATAATATATATATATTGACTATTGGCTCCTGTCTAAAACTGTAAGGGTACAGACTCCGTGTTCACTGTGCACAAAATTCTCACAATGTTCAGGTTTTCACTCACAAGACCAAAAATTTGCTTAGTGTCCCAAAATAATTAGTGGATTCGGCTTTTTCAGCCACACCCGTTGCTGACAGGTGTTTAAAATCGAGCACACAGCCATGCAATCTCCATAGCCAAACATTGGTAGTAGAATGGCCTTACTGAAGAGCTCAGTGACTTTTTTTTTTTTTTTTTGAATTTTACCCCTTTTTTCTCCCCAATTTCGTGGTATCCAATTGTTATAGTAGCTACTATCTTGTCTCATCACTACAACTCCCGTACGGGCTCGGGAGAGACGAAGGTTGAAAGTCATGCGTCCCAACCAGCCGTACTGCTTCTTAACACAGCGCGCATCCAACCCGGAAGCCAGCCGCACCAATGTGTCGGAGGGTACACTGCGCCCGGCCCGCCACAGGAGTTGCTGGTGCGCGATGAGACAAGGACATCCCTACCGACCAAGCCCTCCCTAACCCGGACGACGCTAGGCCAATTGTGCGTCGCCCCACAGACCTCCCGGTCGCAGCCGGTTACGACAGAGCCTGGGAGCAAACCCAGGGAATTCTGATGGCACCGCTGGCACTGCAGTACAGTGCCCTTAACCACTGTGCCACCCGGGAGGCCTCAGTGACTTCCAATGCGGCACCATCATAGGAGTCCACCTTTCCAACAAGTCAGTCCGTCAAATTTCTGCTGTGCTAGAGCTTCCCTGTTATTTTGAAATGGAAACGTCTAGGAGCAACAATAGCTCAGCTGCGAAGTGGTAGGCCACACAAGCTCACAGAACGGGACCGCTGAGTGCTGAAGCATGTAGTGCGTAACAATCATCTGTCCTCAGTTACAACACTCACTACCGAGTTCCAAACTGCCTCTGGAAGCAATGTCAGCACAAGAACTGTTCGTCGGGAGCTTCATGAAATGTGTTTTCATTGCCGGGCATCCGCACACAAGCCTAAGATCACCATGCGCGTCTGCTGGAGTGGGGTAAAGCTCGCCGCCATTGGACTTTGGAGCAGTGGAAACGTGTTTTCTTTGTGAACAATCACGCTTCACCATCTGGCAGTCCGATGGACGAATCTGGGTTTGGAGGATGTCAGGAGAACGCTACCTGCCCCAATGCATAGTGCGAACTGTAAAGTTTGGTGGAGGAGGAATAATGGTCTGAGGCTTTTTCATGGTTTGGGCTAGGCCTGTTAGTTCCAGCGAGGGGAAATCTTAACACTACAGCATACAATGACATTCTAAATGATTCTGTGCTTCCAACTTTGTGGCAACAGTTTGGGGAAGGCCCATTCCTGTTTCAGTATGATAATGCCTTCGTGCGCAAAGCGAGGTCCATACAGAAATGGTTTGTCGAGATTGGTGTGGAACAACTTGACTGGCCTGCACAGTGCCCTGACCTCAACCCCATCGAACACCTTTGGGATGAATAGGAACGCTGACTGCGAGCCAGGCCTAATCGCCAAACATCAGTGCCCGACCTCACTAATTATCTTGTGGCTGAATGGATTTCTGTTTTTTATTTTTAATACATTTGCCAAAATTTCTAAAAACCTGTTTTTGCTTTGTCATTATGGGGTAGTGTGTGTAGATTGATGAGGGGGGAAAAAAAAACAATTTGAACCATTTTTGAATCAGGCTGTAACGTAACAAATTGAAAAAAGTCAAGGGGTCTGAATACTTTTCAAATGCACTGTATATTATTTGTATATATAAAGACCAGATTAAATTAAGAACAGTCTGATGGGTGACAATATTATCACTTGTGAATTATGTATTATCACTTGTGAATGATGCCCAGCATGTGAAGTAAGGCAAGAAACAGCACATACGTATTTTTGCGCAACTTTTTCTAGTCATAGTCGCACACATCATGTAACCTAGCCCATAGGCCTATGTTTTGATAAGGTTTGTATCACAACTAAAGTGGCCAAATAACTCCAAATGTAACATATAGACCTAGGACCCCTGGAACACGGTTAGAGAGCACATTGAAAGATGTCATTGCGCAATCGCATGTGAAAACAGAATTTTGACTGGCCACTATTTAAAGAGGATCCGAGCTTTCTTGTGCTGCTATATGTATTACTCAATTCTTAATGTTGCTAAATTCTTAAATTAAGCACAATAATCCACTTTACAACATGGCATACAAAGGCACGTGAGTTTCAAGTTTGGGGAGGCACATTTTCACCATAAAAATGCACCTTTATAAGAAAGCATTCCATGCATCATCACATTTGCAAACTTATGTAAGATTGCCTACTATTCGTAATGTGATGAGTAGATTGAATAGTCATAATTTTGGCTACAAATATAACTCAATCACTGTTCGCAAAAAAAGACTGTTCACTGCATGGCTGAGCAACTATAGCATAGAGAAGGCCTAGGCTAATTCCGTTTCTTCTTTCTTCGCATGGGAAAAAAATGTGGTATTTTATAAACACATTTCATGTAATTCTACTATACTTTATATGACTGGAGACATTAGCAGAATCACAAGCATTTCGCTACACTCGCTACAAGCATTTCGCTATACTCGCATTAACATCTTCTAACCATGTGTATGTGACAAATAAAATTAGATTTGATTTGATTTTTAATACGACAAATTACAGGGTAGCCGACTGCTGACACTGACAAACAGATACATAAAAACAACAATGCTCATATAATAGGCCTACGAGAAGGGGAGATGCAAATAAACTGGTGGACAAAATGATTGTAAAAAAAACTAGTAGCACTGACCCAACAATTATAAATAGTGAATTTGCGCAGTTCGCACTCACTGGGGATATTACAGATGCTCTCCGCTGGTGCCAATAAGAGAGGCTATACTGTTGTTTGCTCAATTAAGTTGAGAATTTTGATAATTTAAAGACAGATTAGTCTTTTTCATTGTATTTTCTTTACAGCAATAACAGACAGTTGCAACTCAACAATAATCTGCCCAAATTGCGAGCGCTGCTTTTCCTTCCGACTGTAGGCAATACAATTTAAAACCATCCACAATAAAAACATTTTTTTAAATGAGCTAATGATCCTCTGTGGCCAAATCATGCTTTAGTATCCTATTTAGAATTATTTTATTTATTTCTGTATAGACAGGAGTAGGCTAATAACGCTATATAATTTCAGAAATATAATTCCATTTACTTTAGGAAAAGCTTTCCCTTGCCTTATGGATGTGCTGCCTATGCTTGCATATTAAAAAACGTAACTGCACGTAACCTCCATTCACTATTCAAGTGCAGGCTAAGGATAACGTTTTTTTTGTGGGCCATTCTAAATCAAAAAGAATTTCACCCATAGACTATATTTAAAGACCAGATTAAATTAAGAATAGTCTAATGGGTGAGAATATTATCAAGTACTGATGAATGCCAGACTGATGAAGTGTGTGCAGCCTGCACAAGAAGCATTACTTTTTTCAAAGTCGCATCATGCAGCCTTAGAATGTAATAAAAATCTAAACATATAGCCTAACATTTGTATCACACCTAATGTAGTGTAAATAACACTAAATTAAGCATATAGGAGGGCCGGTTTCTTTGTTAACACAGACTTTCCTCGGAAATCCTTTGGAGAAAATATCCTTTATTTTATTTAGCTGTGTTTATTGTATTCTTCATACAATAAAATACTATACAATAATGCCACAGAATTCTAAGCAAATCTTGTCTGCTAAATTAACTAGTGTAGCCCACAGCCCTATGGCATAGCCAGATCAGGGCCTAGCATAAGGACAACTCGGAATATGCTATTTTGTTCCAGTGAAATAGGCAACATTTTCTTCAGATCATGTTTATTTATACCTGTCTAAAATAAATAATGGATTTATTGTGATGGTGTAGGCTATATTAAATTGATTTATTATACTTTTTAAAATGTAGATGATCCAATAGCTTTGCATCAGTGGCTTGTAGGCTATGCGTGGAAGCCAGGAAATGCTAGACATGTTTATGTTAATTAACGGTCAATTACCGTGAGACCGACAATTATTTGCATGATAATCACCGGCTGACAAAATTTCATGACCGCCGCAGCCCTAGCACTGACCCACCCCATTTCTGTTTGAAATTTGAGAAAAGCGGAGTTGACCTTCAATTGGTTAGACTGAGTCGACATGTTTGAATTTGGCAACCATCCTCTCAGTGTAGAGAGGGTGAATGAATGGGCTGCTCCCGGTTAAATTGTGCATAACAACAACAACAAAAACTCTTAAATGGTTAAACTAGTGGAAAATATATGTGATTATTGTACAAATCTGTGAGTTTGCTTAATTTACTATTATCCTAAATTAAAATATATAATTATTTTGGCCATATTTAATAAGTTTATTTTACGCTACTTTCCTTGATGTGGACAGTATGTGTCACTACATTACACAAGCTCATGTTTTGACCATATCGGTTTGGGAGGATTTAGACATCCTTTTTTACCTCAGATTGGTGATGTTAGTAGAAAAGTTTATAGTCAGCACGATGACACAAGATGAAATGCTTAAAACAGATCAATATATTTGGTTTTGTACTGTTGATTTTGTCATACATGCTGGGGGTTGCAGGACATTTTCGAACTCAAATGGCACGTAGAAATCGGGGTGGTCTCTATAAATGTCGCTGGCCTCACACCAATACACAGATTTGAGAATCAAACTATCTCTCAAATAACAGCCAGCCCTAGTCAGTGTTGATATCCTATGTCGGGTCGTGATGTGATTCATTGAAGTTAAATAACAAAGCAACTTATTTTTTCCTTCCCCATTTCAACAGCCTCTCAGAATCTCCATCTGAGATTCCACTGCCTTCAGCAAATTATCTTCTAACCACTGATGTAAAAAAATATTCTCTGATTCAGTGTCCTTTGAATAGTGTTAGTTTAAACAGCGCATACAACCCAAATGTTTGCCCTCTCTCTATTGATTTCAATGTGATATCGATATAAGTGAATAACAAAATAGTGTTGCGTTTACCTTTCCGCGTTGGCAACCCACTTGAAACAAAATGCAACAATCCAAAATGTAGCTGGCTGTCTTCTACAAGGTGCCCTCTAAGCGGTGATATACATTTTATTCCCATATTCTGTGTTTTTTCAGTAGTGTTAGTTTGAACAGGATGTGCAAACTGACTCCACCCATATTGTTCTATTGATTTCAACGCAATATCAATATTAGTAATTGACAAATCAGTGTTGCGTTTCATTTTGGCGACCCCAAATGAAAATGTACCACTCAAAAATGTAGCTGACTGTCTTTAGTAAGTTGTCATCTAACCAGTGATGGTAACAATATTTCCAATTTCTGTACCAGGATATATTATCCAAAAACCTGGTTGCCCCTGACAGAAGACTGAAAGTTGGCCTCAAGTGGATCTTCCAGTAAGACAATAACCCCAAGCACACATCCAAAGTCTTAGTTTTAGTTTTAGGGACTCCTGAGAAAACCAGCAAAACAGGCTGTCCGTCGTGTGAAACAGTAGATGTAAAGAATCTACCTAGCTAAAGCATTTACTGCAAATTGAATGTACAATTGTGTAAGCTTGCCTTGCAATGCAGCTGAAGTAACATAGCTAACTATGTATTTGCTTATTGTGTAGTGGAGGATACAAATAACTGTATGCCTATGGATGTGTAGCTAGCTACAGTGTGTAGCAGATCTGTGTATGGACCCTAAAACGTTAGGTTCTGAACTAATATTTATTCCAATCTATGAACCTCAGCTATCATAGTTGTTGTATCAAATTCAAGTCTGAATGACATTAATGAAGCCTATGTGTAACCGGTGTGAAATGGCTAGCTAGTTAGCGGGGTACGCGCTAATAGCGTTTCAATCGGTGACGTCACTCGTTCTGAGACATTTACATTTACATTTAAGTCATTTAGCAGACGCTCTTATCCAGAGCGACTTACAAATTGGTGCGTTCACCTTAAGACATCCAGTGGAACAGCCACTTTACAATAGTGCATCTAAATCTTTTAAGGGGGGTGAGAAGGATTACTTTATCCTATCCTAGGTATTCCTGAAAGAGGTGAGGTTTCAGGTGTCTCCGGAAGGTGGTGATTGACTCCGCTGTCCTGGCGTCGTGAGGGAGTTTGTTCCACCATTGGGGGGCCAGAGCAGCGAACAGTTTTGACTGGGCTGCGCGGGAACTGTACTTCCTCAGTGGTAGGGAGGCGAGCAGGCCAGAGGTGGATGAACGCAGTGCCCTTGTTTGGGTGTAGGGCCTGATCAGAGCCTGGAGGTACTGAGGTGCCGTTCCCCTCACAGCTCCGTAGGCAAGCACCATGGTCTTGTAGCGGATGCGAGCTTCAACTGGAAGCCAGTGGAGAGAGCGGAGGAGCGGGGTGACGTGAGAGAACTTGGGAAGGTTGAACACCAGACGGGCTGCGGCGTTCTGGATGAGTTGTAGGGGTTTAATGGCACAGGCAGGGAGCCCAGCCAACAGCGAGTTGCAGTAATCCAGACGGGAGATGACAAGTGCCTGGATTAGGACCTGCGCTGCTTCCTGTGTGAGGCAGGGTCGTACTCTGCGGATGTTGTAGAGCATGAACCTACAAGAACGGGCCACCGCCTTGATGTTAGTTGAGAACGACAGGGTGTTGTCCAGGATCACGCCAAGGTTCTTAGCGCTCTGGGAGGAGGACACAATGGAGTTGTCAACCGTGATGGCGAGATCATGGAACGGGCAGTCCTTCCCGGGAGGAAGAGCAGCTCCGTCTTGCCGAGGTTCAGCTTGAGGTGGTGATCCGTCATCCACACTGATATGTCTGCCAGACATGCAGAGATGCGATTCGCCACCTGGTCATCAGAAGGGGGAAAGGAGAAGATTAATTGTGTTTCGTCTGCATAGCAATGATAGGAGAGACCATGTGAGGTTATGACAGAGCCAAGTGACTTGGTGTATAGCGAGAATAGGAGAGGGCCTAGAACAGAGCCCTGGGGGACGCCAGTGGTGAGAGCGCGTGGTGAGGAGACAGATTCTCGCCACGCCACCTGGTAGGAGCGACCTGTCAGGTAGGACGCAATCCAAGCGTGGGCCGCGCCGGAGATGCCCAACTCGGAGAGGGTGGAGAGGATGGGTGGAGGGTGGGAGACCTTGAAGTAGTTGTTACCCTTGCTCTGCAAGGCTGTGGCTTTTGTGGAGCGATGGGTAACGATGCTTCGAGGCTGGTTGTTGTTGATATGTGCAGAGGGTCCCTGATTCGAGCCCAGGTAGGGGCGAGGAGAGTGGCGCAAGCAAAACGGGCACAGTTTTAATCAGCAGAATCTCCTCTATGTAATTATGTAAGTCTGGGTAGCGAGTTCGTTTGTCATCAATCGCTAGACCAGAAATAGTCAGAAGTTTGTATTTTTCCCTACTTTTTCATTACGCAGACATTAGCACGGTTGACAGCATCGAGGTTACGGATGTTTACTTTCTACACAAGTTTTTTTTTCTTTCGGTTTCGTCCTATGAACAGACTGTAGTGGGAAAATAAAAAGGGTTACATTTTTTATGGAATTCTAAGCATCACTCCAGTCAAAACAGGCCCTGCGATTGTTTGATTCCATCAATTTGCTGTTCCAGTTTAGCCATCATTCTTAAGCTGTTTTTCAGCCTTGGGTGAATTTTTTAAGGACAGCGTAACTAACAAATTGTCAGCCAACATAACTTTGTAAGGTAACTTATTTGAAAAGCCATTACTTTATTACATTGAGTAGCAAGCTACCCCTTGGTCGTTAGGGCAAATCTGGTCTATAATAGGAGGGGGGTTTTGGGACAGAGCCACTGACTGACCACTGCTGTCAGCTGGCCACTTAATCACCTTAGCTATTAGAGTATTAGATAAGCTGCTTATAGTGTCCTCTCTCCCTTCTGGGTCAGTACCGTACGGTGGCTGCTACTATACAGGGGAAGTCTGATGTAAGGTGTTGACACACAGTGGAAGAAAGCTTCTCAGTCAGGCGACTGGCTGCTCTAATCTCCATAAAGAGCCCTAATGGAGGCTAGCTACAGTCTGTTGTTATGGTGAAACCACCAGCCCTACCCTGCTCATTTACTGACACCTGGAGTGAGGAAGAAATTAGTCATGTCCAGATTTATAGAGGGAGATTAAATAAAAATTGCACAGTCACATGGCTGACTGAAAAGAGTGCCATTTGGGACGCAGCCAGTGTCTCACCGGTCAGATGTAAAACTGGAGACTCTTCCTATGAATGAAAAGGGGACTTGGGGTCATTTCCTGCTTGTTTGCTTGTGGTTAGTTATCTAATGTTCATGTTTATAATGTTAGTTGTGGAGGACAAAATGCTCCATGTTTCTCAAATAGAATGTCCTTCATATGTTACATGTTAAATAACAGCATACACACAAACACAAAATCACTGTCAGCTCTGATCTATAACCATGGTGCCATGGATATTATTCACACCCACTCTCTCTCTCTCTCTCTCTCCATTTCTTCTCTCTTCTCTCTCCCCTTTTCTCTCCCCTCACAGCCAGGAACTTCAATGTCAATAAGTCAGAAGCCATGCTTCGAAAGGTAGGCTAACACTCCCCCTCTCCTTTCCTATGTTGCTATTGAAACATATATGACTAGTTCTGTTGTATATTTTCATTGCTGCCATTAGAGTACCCCTGGTGTGACCAACGGTTTATCTAGCCAGTAATCTGAAATACTGTGGGGAAAAGCATGTGGGAAATATCAGGAATGTAGCCTAACCACAATACAATACAGGCGCTTTCAAAGAGTGGATTGCGTCACATGAAAGTGCTGCTTAAAAAACTGAAATACATCCATCACATTCATTTGATTAAACACCTTTGCCAAGCCTACGAATGCTACTGTAGGGGAGAGTGGGGTAATTCATGCCAAAGGGCTAATTGAGCCACCCCTTGTTTCTAGGGAACACAACATTAATCATGTGACCAAATATTTAGGAAGAGGTCATAATTTAATGGCATCTGTGAAGGAAGAAACCACATAGAAGTGGTAAGCAAGTTAGGTCCAAAAAATGGATTTTCACAAAGTCCAATTCATTTGTTGTGTTATATGTTTCATGATGCTAATATCTAAACCAAGTAGATTGGTTTAAGACTGTTTTATACTTCAGTTGGGGTCCTAAATATAGCATGAGGTCCTAAACCTAATATGAAAATGCATCCTTGTAGCTGTGTGGGCTAATTTAGTCATAATGGTTTCTTTGGGGTAAATTGTGCCATTTGGCCAAGTTGAGCCAATGGCACAACATACCCCATACAAATGATGATTACATTTAGTCAGTTTTATGCATAATATGAATAGTATTTTTGCGATTTTTCATGCATTTGAACTCAATATATTGCATTTTTATTGTTACAGAGCCGACATTATCATGCCTCATGCATACAAATGTAAAACAAGCAGGGGTCGTCAACCTTTTTTTCCTGAATACAAAGTGTTGTGTTTGGGGAAAATCCAATACAACACATTACTGAGTACCACTCTCCATATTTTCCATATTGGTGGCAGCATCATGTTATGGGTATGCTTGTAATTGTTAAGGACTAGGGAGTTTTTCAGAATAAAAAAATAAGCATAATGGAGCTAAGCACAGGCAAAATACTAGAGAAAAAAACTGGTTCAGTCTGCTTTCCACCAGACACTGGGAGATGAATTCACCTTTCAACAGGACAATAACCTAAAATGGTTGTCTAGCAATGATCAACAACCAATTTGAGAGTGCTTGAAGAATTTTGACAAGAATAATCGGCAAATGTTGCCCAATCCAGGTGTGTAAAGCTCTTAGAGACTTACCCAGAAAGAGTCACAGCTATAATTGGTGCCAAAAAGTGCTGACTCAAGGATGTGAATACTAACACTAAGTTTTAGAACACCTACTCATTCAAGGGACTTTCTATATTTTTACTATTTTCTACATTGTAGAATAATAGTGAAGACATCAAAACTATGAAATAACACATATGGAATCATGTAGTAACCAAAAAAGTGTTAAACAAATCCAAATATATTTTATATTTGAGATTCTTCAAATAGCCCCCCTTTGCCTGGATGACAGGTTCTAACCACCGTGTCTTTGTGAGATGTGGTGTGGGTTAACGGATTATCTCCGCATGTGTATTTCCCACCGTAAAGCATGGATGAGGTGTTATGGTGTGGGGGTGCTTTGCTGGTGACACTGTCTGTGATTTATTTAGAATTCAAGGCACACTTAACCAGCATCACTACTACCGCATTCTGCAGTGATACGCCATCCCATCTGGTTTGGACTTAGTCCCACTATCATTTGTTTTTCAGACCCAACACACCTCCAGGCTGTGTAAGGGATATATACCAAGAAGGAGAGTGATGGAGTGCTGCATCAGATGATCTGGCCTCCACAATCCCCTGACCTCAACCAAATTTAGATAGTTTGGGATGAGTCGGATCGCAGATTGAAGGAAAAGAAGCCAACAAGTGCTCAGCATATGTGGGAACTCCTTCAAGACTGTTGGAAAAGCATTCCAGGTGAAGCTGGTTGAGAGAATGACAAGAGTGTGCAAAGCTGTCATCAAGGCAAAGGGTGGCTATTTGAAGAATCTCAAATATAAAATATATTTTGATTTGTTTAACACTGTTTTGGTTACTACATGATTCCATATGTGTTATTTTATAGTTTTGATGTTTTCTATTATTCTACAATGTAGAATATAGTAAAAATAAAGAAAACTCTTGAATGATTAGGTGTTCTAAAACTTTTGACCGGTAGTGTATGTAAATGAGATTATTCTGTATTTCTTTTTCAATACATTTTCAGGCTGTAACACAACAAATCTGGGAAAAGTTAAGGGGTATGAATACTTTCTGAAGGCACTGTATACGTTTTTTATCAACTGTAATAATCGAAAAGGCTGATGTCAGGAACTGATGTCAACACTCTTACTTTGAAAATACAGGCCCAGAGTAGTGCTGTATGCCGGGTTCAGAAGCCCTGGCCTATTTCTTAGTTCTGAGTGATTACTGCTTTATGAGGTTGGTTCAGTTTTGTTTTGATTATTAAAAAAATATCACGGCTTTCAAATATGAAAAAAAATGTGTGATGAAAATAATGATGTTACAATGATTTTAGAGCTTTTTAATGTACATTTCAAAGCCAACAATAGTGATCATTCAATTGCCAAAATATTGGACATTTTTCAGTTGTGTATATTACTTTATTTTTATTTGATGACTTTATTATTTTTCATTCCTTAAAGTAATAATCTCATCTCTGCTCAGGTAGTAGCCTTGCAGTCAACCATCCATCTAGCCAGGTCATCTATCGTTATGTGCTCCCCATACTGTACTGTCTTTAGTCATCCTATTTAGCTAACCTGCCTAAGTATGCTGCAGAGCTGTCTGACAAAATAAACTAAGCAAAAAAAGAAATGTCCTCTTACTGTCAACTGTGTTTATTTTCAGCAAACTTAACATCTGTAAAATTTTGGATGAACATAACAAGATTCAACAACTGAGACTAAAACTGAACAAGTTCCACACACATGTGACTAACATAAATGGAATAATGTGTCCCTGAACAAAGGGGGGTCAAAATAAAAAGTAACAGTCAGTATCTGGTGTGGCCACCAGCTGCATTAATTACTGCAGTGCATCTCCTCCTCATGGACTGCACCAGATTTGCCAGTTCTTGCTGTGAGATGTTCCCCCACTCTTCCTCCAAGGCACCTGCAGGTTCCCAGACATTTCTGGGGGGAATGGCACTAGCCCTCCCCCTCCGATCCAACAGGTCCCAGACGTGCTCAATGGGATTGAGATCCTGGCTCTTTGCTGGCCATGGCAGAACACTGACATTCCTATTTTGCAGGAAATCACGCACAGAACGAGCAGTATGGCTGGTGGCATTGTCATGTCAGGATCAGCCTGCAGGAAGGGTACCACATGAGGGAGAAGAATGTCTTCCCTGTAACGCACAGCATTGAGATTGCCTGCAATGACAACAAGCTCATTCCTTCGACGTTAAACGCGAGTCAGACCATGAGACAAAACCGCAACTCTTCAGTGAAGAGCTCTTTTTGCCAGTCCTATCTGGTCCAGCGACGGTGGGTTTGTGCCCATAGGGGACGTTGATGATGGTGATGTCTGGTGAGGACCAGACATCACCAACAGGCCTACAAGCCCTCAGTCCAGCCTCTCTCTGCCTTTTGCTGACAGTCTGAGCACTGATGGAGGGATTGTGCATTCCTGGTGTAACTTGGGCAGTTGTTGTTGCCATCCTGTACCTGTCCCGCAGGTGTGATGTTCAGATGTACCGATCCTGTGCAGGTGTTATTACACGTGGTCTGCCACTGCGAGGACGATCAGCTGTCCGGCCTGTATCCCTGTAGCGCTGCCTTAGGCGTCTCACAGTACGGACCTTGCTATTTATTTGCCCTGGCCACATCTGCAGTCCTCATGCCTCCTTGCATCATGCCTAAGGCACGTTCACGCAGACGTTCTTTTGGTGTTTTTCAAAGTCTGTAGAAAGGCCTCTTTTACTGTCCTAAGTTTTCATAACTGTGACCTTAATTGCCTACCCTCTGTAAGCTGTTGGTGTCATAACGACCGTTCCACAGGTGCATGTTCATTAATTGTTCATGGTTCATTGAACAAGCATGGGAAACAGTGTTTAAACCCTTTACAATGAAGATCTGTGAAGTTATTTGGATTTTTACTGATTATCTTTGAAAGACAGGGTCCTGAAAAAGGGACGTTTCTTTTTTTGCTCCTGTTTAATTTGACTAGTTCTTCAAAGTAGATAAGGCATACTTTTGCCAACTTTCTCCGTCCCTCTCGTTGTTTGTTGTCTACATTCCACCCTCATGCAGTAAATTTATTTTACCTAATTTAGCAGACGTAAAAGTGTATCCGTCCAGAGATCTGTATATAATGACGAGATGCTCATGTCTCCACGCTAACAATGGGAGTCGTTGTCCCAAAGGCAGGAAGGAAGGCAACAAGCTTAGTTCCAAAATAAGCCCATAGAATTTGTCAAGAATGAAGCTTCTCACTTTGCCTCTTCCTCTCTAATCCATCTGTCTGAGCCAGAAAAAACTTTCACTGTGGAATGTGGTCATTGTAGTTCATTACCGCATTTCTGCAGACTCCTACTAGGTTTAATATTTGTTTAATGAAAACTACAAGTCCCTTCAGCCCAGTGTCCACATGGTCCTTGACTTGATTTTTCTCGTGAATGGATCCATTTTTCTCTAGAGAAATGGCGCAATGGGCTCGCAAAACAACACATAACTAAATGGAATTCAAGTAATTGAACCAATGACGGTCAATTAGTTGTTTAATAACCCCTTAAATGACGAAAGGTCAGTTAATCGCTCAGCTCTATCATTTCCTGAAGTGTGTAGTGTATTATCCCCTTTATGCTGATGGGGTATTTATGCAGGTTATTGTCACACTGGCAGTCTAAACCTACTGATCCACTTAACGCACTATAGTCACTGTTCTCCTGACACAAACAGAGTGTTTGTGTGCGTGAGAGAGAGAGAGATATTTCAATCCATTACATGTAAAACTATTGGAGCCATTCATGTTCTGTCATGCTTTATTTCCAGCACCTTGACTTCAGGAAACACATGAAAGCAGACACAATCACCACAGAATGGCAGCCTCCAGAGGTATGACAGTCTGTTATCACACTTATTCAATTGACCTATTAGCAGAGTATATATTTTTTAATCTTTTTCGATTATTAAAATATCAAATAGGCCTAAATACTGAAATAGTTGAAATTTGACTGTATAATAGTGCCATGTTATTAGTCTGTTACCATGGTGTTAATAGTGTGTTTCCATTGCATTTGTGTCCAGGTTATTGAGAAGTACCTGTCTGGTGGGATGTGCGGGTTCGACCGGGAGGGAAGCCCCATCTGGTGGGATGTCATCGGCCCTGTGGACCCCAAGGGCCTCTTCCTGTCTGCCTCTAAACAGGACTTCATCAAGTCTAAGATCAGAGACTGTGAGATGCTGCAGAAGGAGTGTGACCTGCAGTCTGAGAGGGTATGGGGAGGTTTCATTCATATACATATAATTATTAGAATGGGGATTCCCGTTTAAATCAATGTTGCCACTATCTATGGTTTTCAGTACTATATGTGGAGGGTCAGGAGTTTTACATGAATATACAGTATGTTTGACAAGACCAGGAAAAACCCCTGGCACCAACCTTACTGAGATTCTATACCACTAATGAAGTGTTCCTGTAGAATCTTTGTCATCCTTGTTGAATACCCTACCTATGGTCACATATCTGACATACACTATATATAGACAATTAGGCTATTTCAGCCACACCCATTACTGACAGGTGTGTGAAATCGAGCACACAGTCATGCAATTTCCATAGACAAACATTGACAGTACAATGGCCTTACTGAAGAGCTCAGTGACTTTCAACGTGGCACCGTCATTGGATGGCTCCTTTACAACACGTCAGTTTGTCAAATTTCTTCCCTGCTAGAGCTGCCCCGGGCAACTGTAAGTGCTGTTATTGTGAAGTGGAAACGTCTTGGAGCAACAACGGCTCAGCCGTGAAGTGGTAGGCTACACAAGCTCACAGAACGGGGCCGCCGAGTGCTGAAGCACGTAACTCATAAAAATCGTCTGTCCTCTTTTGCAATACTCACTACCGAGTTCCAAACTGCCTCTGGAAGCAACGTCAGCACAATAACTGTTTGTAGGGAGCTTTATGAAATGGGTTTTCATGGCTGAGCAGCCACACACAAGCATAGGATCACCATGCGCAATGCCAAGCAGCGGCTGGAGTGGTGTAAAGCTCGCCGCCATTGGACTCTGGAGCAGTGGAAACACGTTCTCTGGAGTGATGAATAATGCTTCACCATCTGGCAGTCCGATGGACAAATCTGGGTTTGGCGGATGCCAGGAGAACGGTACCTGTCCGAATGCATAGTGCCAACTGTAAAGTTTGGTGGAGGAGGAATAATGGTCTGGGGCTTTTTGTCATGGTTCGGGCTAGGCCCCTTTGTTCCAGTTAAGGGATTTTTTTTACGCTACAGCATACAATGACATTCTAGACAAGTCTGTGCTTATAACTTTGTGCCATCAGTTTGGAGAAGGCCCTTTCCTGTTTCAGCATGACAATGCCCCCGTGCACAAAACATCTGATATATGGCTTTTTCTTTGCAACTCTGCCTAGAAGGCCAGTACCCTGGAGTCGCCTCTTCACTGTTGATGTTGAGACTGGTGTTTTGCGGGTACTATTTAATGAAGCTGCCAGTTGAGAACTTGTGAGGCGTCTGTTTCTCAAACTTGCTCAGTTGTGCACTGGGGCCTCCCATTCCTCTTTCTATTCTGATTAGAGCCAGTTTGCGCTGTTCTGAAGGGAGTAGTACATAGCGTTGAACAAGATCTTCAGTTTCTTGGCAATTTCTCACATGGAATAGCCTTCATTTCTCAGAACAAGTAGAAGAAAGTTATTTGTTTCTGGCCATTTTGAGCCTGTAATCAAACCCACAAATGCTGATGCTCCAGATACTGAACTAGTCTGAAGATGGCTAGTTTTATTGCTTCTTTAATCACTACAACAGTTTTCAGCTGGGCTAACATAATTGCAAAAGGGTTTTACATTTAAACTCAGTTTTTCACCATTCCTGACATTTAATCCTAGTAAACATTCCCTGTCTTAGGTCAGTTAGGATCACCACCTTATTTTCACAATGAGTATTTGGTAGAATTGTCTTTAAATTGTTTAACTTAGGTCAAACATTTTGGGGAGCCTTCCACAAGCTTCCCACAATAAGTTGGGTGAATTTTGGCACATTCCTCCTGACAGAGCTGGTGTAACTGAGACAGGTATGTAGGCCTCCTTGCTCGCACATGCTTTTTTTGTTCTGCCCACATATTTTCTATAGGATTGAGGTCAGAGCTGTCCTTAAGCCATTTTGCCACAACTTTGGAAGTATGCTTGGGGTCATGGTCCACTTGGAAGACCCATTTGCGACCAAGCTCTAACTTCCTGACTGATGAGATGCTGCTTCAATATATCCACATAATTTTGCTCCCTCATGATGCCATCTATTTTGTGAAGTGCACCAGTCCCTCTTGCAGCAAAGCATCCCCACAACATGATGCTGCCACCCCTGTGCTTCTCGGTTGGGATGGTACTCTTCGGCTTGCAAGCCTCTCCCTTTTTCTTCCAAATATAATGATTGTCATTATGGCCAAACAGCTCTATTTTTGTTTCATCAGACCAGAGGACATTTCTCCAAAAAGTACGATCTTTGTCCCCATGTGCAGTTGCAAACTGTAGTCTGGCTTTTTTATGGTGGTTTTGGACCAGTGGCTTCTTCCTTGCTGAGCGGCCTTTCAGGTTATGTCGATATAGATACTTTTGTACCGGTTTCCTCCAGCATCTTCCCAAGGTCCTTTGCTGTTGTTCTGGGATTGATTTGCTCTATTCGCACCAAAGTACGTATCTCTAGGAGACAGAACGCGTCTCCTTCCTGAGCGGTATGATGGCTGCGTGGTCCCACGGTGTTTATACTTGCATGCTATTGTTTGTACAGATGAACATGGTACCTTCAGGCGTTTGGAAATTGCTCCCAAGGATGATCCAGACTTGTGGAGGTCCACAATGTTTTTTCTGAGTTCTTGGCTCATTTCTTTTGTTTTCCCATGATGTCAAAGCAAAGAGGCACTGAGTTTGAAGGTAGGTCTTGAAATACATCCACAGGTACACCTCCAATTGACTCAAATTATGTCAATTAGCCTATCAGAAGCTTCTAAAGCCATGACATCCTTTTCTGGAATTTTCCAAGCTGTTTAAAGGCACAGTCAACTTAGTATTTGTAAACTTCTGACCCACTGGAATTGTGATACAGTGAATTACAAGTGAAATAATCTGACTTCTGACTTCAACTGTATATATATATATTTGTTTTATGTTTGTATTTGTTGGGATTTATATATTGTTTATTTGTATCTGTTGGGCTTTAGCTTAGGTTATCCTTTAGAGTCAAGTATATTTGTCTAGGCTCAGTTGTTCCTTGACTAGCACCATTCACTCTCGCTGTCGATGTTTCCAATTTTATACCTTCTAATAGTAACTGTATCCACTGGTGAATTGGGAGAGAGTGAGGTGATTGCCATCTAAGAGCCAACATCTTTTTTTGTCCATGTACTTTTGGTCATGTAGTGTACATTTATTAACACTTTTCCTCTCCCTTCCACTTTCTCACTCTGTTTTCTGCCTTCCTTCTCATCGCTCTCTCTCTTTTCCGCCCTCTCTCTTTGTCTCTCCATCTCCATCTGTCTCGCTCTCTCCTCCAGCTCGGGAGGCATGTGGAAGCCATCACTATGATCTATGACTGTGAGGGGCTGGGTCTCAAACATTTGTGGAAGCCTGCCATCGATACTTACGGAGAGGTATACTAAATGTCGTGTTTTTACTATCATGAAGTGAAGACTGATAGTTTTTATCAAAGATTCTCTGTAATTAGTTACTACGCGATCAACTGATTAATCACGTAACTAATTAATTAGGAAGTCGGGGCACCAAGGAAAAATTTTCAGATTACAAAGTTATCATTTCCTAAAATAACTTTTCAGATATTTTATCTGATCAATTAGTTTTTGAATGAATGAATGATTTACTTTACCTCACGTTAATCTCATTCCAAACGTCGTAAATTGTTGGTTATCTGCACGAACTCAGTCTTCACTATGAGTCATCCATACATCAATTGTCTTAAATAATTTATTTATTACTAACTAAATAATTCACAGAAATGCATAAACAAACAAACAAACAAGGTAAATGTAATGATAGGAAAATGCGCCCTAGTGGGCTAAACCAGCATGGCGGCTTGTTAGATAAAAGGGGAAGTGGGGGTTGACTAAGAAGTCACTACAAAGTGATAACTATAACAATTGAAATGCTAATCCTTTGCACATGAACGCTCACTCAGTCGGGAACAATTTCAATCAATATATATATTTACGCTCTGTGTCGTCTTGATCACTGGTGAAAAGTTCATTTATTTTGTAGCATTGTCCGTCTCTCTCCCTCTCTCTCTCGGTTGTGGTTAGAGGGGATTGTTCAGAGTGACATTCGTTATAAAATGGATGTTTCAGGTGGTTGTCGTTCTTCGCGCTCAATGATGCCGAATTCCTAGCTGCAGACTAGTAATCAATATCGAAGACTTGTTCTTATTCTGTCGGTATCGATGGTCTTAAGAGTTTAACCACGTGGTATGGTTAAAAGATTCAGCCTACAGTCTACAACCTTTGTTCCCCTCCTAATGGAGAAAAACATGGTCTGCAACCTTTAGCCATCTCGTAATTGAGGTAAGCTCGGTCTGCTGATCGAAAACCAGAGTGTTTTTTTTATTGGGAATGGCAGAAAAGGCTGTCCCAGGATGTCTGACCCTAACTGGGCTCAGGGGCGGTCCTCTGATTTAGTTCAAATCAAAAGGGAATTGTTTTTTTCTTCATTAAACAGTCCAAAATCATATTACACAATTATACAAACAGTATCATACGCACTCATTCATCTTATACAATAATTAGATGTAAACCTCATATCTGAGGCTATTATACAAACAGCGTTACGGTAATGTGGCTACACAGTCTCCCATGAGCTTTCCCAAGTTGTGACAAATGGACCAGTTCGTAGCTGGATTCTTCACCGATCTTATATACTCTCCCTGGAACATGAAATTTGTTCGTACCTCAAGTTCTGTGAGGTGGAAGGATTTCCTTTGTCTCTCTCTCTACTATGTGTCCATGAGGCGATCCTTTCAGCAATTTACTACCTCTGACCACAGCAGCCTAGTTGAAGGAGGCAAGGGGGATGTAGGGAGAGGGGGATGGGGTTGCTATACCCAAAGAGGCCAACGTCATGACAACACACACACACACACACAGAGAGTGGGGGGGGGGGTGATCTGAGATGATACTGTATAGTGTTGTATCCTTACAGATCCTGACCATGTTTGAGGACAACTACCCTGAGGGCCTCAAGAGACTATTTGTCATTAAAGGTAAGTTTCACCACCACTTTTTCGTCATATCAATCTATTATATTTGGATGTGGAGAAATGATCTGGAGAAGACCAACCATGCTATCGTTTCTTTGTACATTTGAAAAAGATAGATCCTAAAGAAATAATGGACACAACTCTTTAAACATCGAATCTGCATTTGGGGAAACAGAGCCACTGTTTGCCCCACCACCTTTGTTATTATTTTGGTTTTGTTGATGAAACGGAGAAGAGGAACGTCCGGCAGTATTTATAAAAATATATATTAAAAAATGCAGTACATATTCTGCTGTTTTACTACGCGTGCAATGATGTCAGAGGGAAAAGAACCATCATCATGTTTGCAGTAAATTCTTTGTTGTTGTAATATCCCAAACGGACGTGGCAATTTCACCAATTAAGGATTCCAGAGGGAGATGTTACCCCTTAGTATCCCAGTAGTTGTAACGATCGTCGTAGGTGGAAGAAGGAGTAGACCAAAACGCAGCTTGGTAAGTGTTCATGTTGTTAATTTAATCAAAACTGAACACTAAACAAAATAACGAGAACGAAACAGTTCTGTCAGGTGATGCACACAAAACAGAAAACAAACTACCCACAACTAAAGGGCGAAACCAGGCTGCCTAAGTATGGTTCTCAATCAGAGACAACGATTGACAGCTGCCTCTGATTGGGAACCATACCAGGCCAAACACATAGAATACCCACCCATATCACACCCTGACCAAACTAAAAATAGAAACATACAAAGCAATCTACGGTCAGGGCGTGACAGTAGTAAACTTACTTATGTTGTGTGTCTCACATCTCTCAAACCTTATTTAGACAGCATTGTATCACACTTGTTCTCTCTTTTCCCACTCCTTAGCCCCCAAGCTCTTCCCCGTGGCCTACAACCTCGTCAAGCACTTCCTTAGTGAGATCACCCGCAACAAGATCATTGTCCTGGGTGGTAAGACACTTCCGTATTTCCATTTGAATGTTCCCATAAAAATATACTGTTCCAGAATGCTGAATCATGTCAGCTCTATGCATGGCATTTCTATTACAGTAGGAACATTCCATACGCTGTGAATACATACAGTATATGGTTGCATCGTCTCTAACTCTACCCAGTTTAACCCTTCAGGTCAGTAAAGGTAATGAATGCACTCACTGTAAGTCGCTCTGGATAAGAGTGTCTGCTAAATAACTCAAACGTAAAATGGCAATATCAGTCTCTCTATCTTTACCTGTCTGTTCTGCAGCCAACTGGCAGGAGGTGTTGCTGAACTACATAGACCCAGAGCAGCTTCCTGCTGCGTACGGAGGGAAACTCACCGACCCGGACGGGGACTCTCGCTGTAGGACCAAGGTGAGCTCACACCACCAGGAAGTGGGTTGCTTTTTTCATGGCGACAACAGTTAGGGCTTGCAGTGCCACCTATTACTAGTTGCTCCACACCTGCCTAAGGGCTTTTGCAGTAGGAAGGACTCAACATGCTGCAATATTGAAGCCATGCTGTGAGATGAGAGCAGCTTTGCTTTGCTGCCTGCAACCACAAGATGCTGCAGGCAGGGCTAATAACGTTCCTAAGATACATCCAGCTACTAGTGGGGCCAGTAGAATTAGATGAGGATTCTCTGTCAGACTGTTGGACTTTGTATGTGTGATACATTGAGATTGTGGGCTATCCATGAAATAATTCACAATGAGTCTCGTGTCTTTTTATTCCTTCTCGTCATTGAGATGTTATAGGAGTTCCAGATGGCTTCCTTAGAGTCTGCTTCAACAGTTACAGTCTGCTGATTGGGTATTTTTCGAAGACAATGCCGCATGGATATATCATGGATCTGCTTATTTTTGCTCTTCAGTTCAATTCTGCCTTGACACAAATGACCTTGCTGCCAGCCTGCTACAACCTCTCAATGGCTCTGTAGTCATCTACCTGCCAGTAAATGCCATGACAGTTGAGTCTAGATGCATTTGAAATGTTCTTACCTAGGAAACTGACCCTTGCTCTGATGTCTCTGTAGATACATAGGTAGAGATGTCTTCCTAACCTGGAGAGGAGCAGGAGGAGTAGGAGGACAGGTCTTTGTCATCCCAAATGAGACCCAGGAAATTACCTTTTGAAATCTTCCGGAAGACTAAGATTCCACGGACTGAAATTCTCCCTAACTTCATGATTCCATTTTACTCAACTGAGTAATTTAGTCTTTCAACACAGGATTGAACAGTAACTTCAGCTTTTATCATTAGTAGCTATCCTATGGGTTTCTATGGAGTGTTTAGATCAGGGACTTAGGTTAACCCAGAACTAAATGATTGCGTAATTTGGTCAGATGCCATCTGTTAGGTTCTGAACAAACAGAGAAAAACTCAAACGGACAACTAGAAAAAGCTCAAACCCAAGTTTATTCACCCACTGGGTCATACAGCTGCAAAGACAAGGTATGATTACACAAGCACATATAACCTCCTACTAGGCAGGGTCAACTCCTTACACATCTAGACAGCCAATACATCTCTGTTGCTAGGCAGGAACTTATTGGTTCCTCTCACTGGGGTAGTCATGGCCCTGCCTGATGCTAGAACCTTCGTGGGTGTGGAAGTGTATGTATATGAGGTAGGACTGTAGTAGGAGAGTCATTGTGGTGGGCCCCCTTCCCCAAGGTTTCTTCTTACTTCATCTGTTGACTTGACCTCGAGTCGAATTCCTCACTCGTCCCTTGTTCCACAGCCAGTCTGCCTTATCAGAGACTAACTAGACTGTTGCCCTTTGCCTCCCTCCTTACGAACAAAAAATGTACTTTCTGCACTTCCCCCTTGTCTCACTCAGTAAATTTTCATACACCAAATTCTTATCTACCCTTCATTGTCCCCGACATATACATTCCTTATACATGTCAAATAATCAATAAGTTCTAGTATGGTAACAGGAATAAGTATAATTCAAGCTACAATCCAACAGTCCCTCTTTTTTTAATAGTATCTCCATACTGTTCAACAATTAGGGTAGCCTAGTGGTTAGAGCGTTGGACTGTCGTTCTGCCCCTGAACAGGCAGTTAACCCACTGTTCCTAGGCCGTCATTGAAAATAAGAATTTGTTCTTAACTGACTTACCTAGTAAAAAAAAACTTTTAAAAAACTTATAAATAAACAGAAAAGAAAACATAATTCATATTCTCAGTTGATTTGGATGTTCACACCTCAGAGACTTATGGCCTCAAACCTATAATCACACTATGCACCCTTTTACTCCCCCCTGTCTGCCATTACCCCTCCTGTTGTACAACTGATAATGACATTTCAGCTGGAGATTTTGACTTTCTCTTCCTCCTTCCGGTTCCTAAGAGATTGAAAGCAAAAGACTTGAAAAGAAAACACAATATATGACTAGTGTACCTTTGGGGTCCACAAAAATCAAGGCTCAAAATACCTCCTCATGCTTGTACCCAGACTTCCCCCATCAGGCTGCAGGTTTTACAGGAGGTGTTCCCACGCGATGTCATCCTCACTTTGGCCCTCTGTTTCCCCAGACAAGCCCCCCCCCCCTCCTTTGTCTAGGATGTACAATGAATCTCTGTGTCTAGGCAGGTGGTGTTATCCTCCCATCCCGAGTCCAGAACCTTTCGTACTCCTCCACACATCTCCCGGTCTTCTTATCAGTAGTATACATTATTGCACTTTGCCTCAGTCCATTGTTAATTACCTGGACTCATAAACAAACAGCTATTTGAGAATAAGCGACCCATTCCTACTCAAGTGAATATCATGAAAGCTAGAAGACAGTATTATAGGGCAATAGTTCACAATCTACGGTATAAGCGCTATCATATGACTCCTATCTCCCTTATGGGAACATTCTGTCTCTGAGACAGGCCATCGTTGTACTTTGCCTCCGGCCACAAATACATTTGCACATAGATCATTCCATCTAAACCATAACACACTCATTACTACTGCTAGGCCACTTACAGTGGGGCAAAAAAGAAAACGGACTTTCAACTCCCTCCAGAGATTTTCTATGGGTTTGAGATCTGAAGACTGGCTAGGCCACTCCAGGACCTTGAAATGCTTCTTACGAAGCCACTCCTTCGTTGCCCCGGCGGTGTGTCTGGGATCATTGTCATGCTGAAAGACCCAGCCACGTTTCATCTTCAATGCACGACACAGGGATTCTTTAGCTAAATAACCCAGTACTGTAGCCTACTCCCGACCGTTACATTCCATCCATATTTTTTGTTCCATCCTAACAGAAACCCAGAAGGTTTTTCGTTTTTCATAGAAACACCATAATATTAATACAATTAATTAAAAGCAAAATTTCTTACAATTAGTCCCATATACTATGTTCTTACAAAACAAGGTTTAAAATTCTCTAGGACAGCCGCTATTGAAGGCTATCAAAATGCTTCTCAAAGATGCCCTCTGGTGGTCAAACTTGCACTAACTAGCATTAATAATACTAGTGTTTGGCACTTAAATAGCGTGCCATAGAATTCTGCGGCACCATGCAACCTATGCCGCAGTACGCTGCAACTTTTAAAGGACGAACCACTGTAGAAAATGTTCTTTGTGTGCCCTTTAAGGTGTATCCTTTCTAACTAGTGAAATACCAACTAAAACCAAATAATAAGATCCCACGCAACACCACAAAAAAAATATTCATAACAGGTGGTTTGTGTGCTGGTGTGCGTGGTAAAACGTTGGGCAAAAACAAACAAATGGCCAGACCTTACTTAATTGCGACCTCCTTTTACGGCCGGATCCAGGTAACTTTATACTTAATAGAAGTGCAGAATTTCACTAACTGCTCTCCCAAGACAACAGCCTCGGAAATATTTCAAAGGGAGAGATATGAACACCCTATCCTATCCTGGAAGAGAAAATGTACATTTCGTTAGTTTTCACTATGCTAAATCTTAATCAGCATCACAAAGTTTTAATTACAGACAAAACAAAACATGATAATTTCTGTTTACAGAGAGGCTACTGTCCTCCACTCTTTGAATCACTTGTGTTGTAATCCACCCCAACCTTTACTGCATATACTATAACCAATATCCATTGGATATTCACTATTTGCTTCACACTCATTAATGTCTACTATTTTAAGATTAATATTCACTAAATCGAGACAGGTCTAATTTTGGCCCATTGTAATCAAAGCAGTGTTCTCTCGCCTGCACTGCACTTAGACACGACGGCATTCCTCTTGCCAAGTTTAACCATTTTTAAAATGTAACTAGGCAAGTCAGTTAAGAACAAAATTCTTATTTACAATGACGGCTTACCTCGGCCAAACCCGGATGACCCTAGGCCAATTGTTCGCCACCCTATGGGATACAACCTGGATTTGAACCAAGGGCTGTAATGACACCTCTTGCACTGAGATGCAGTGTCTTAGACCACTGTGCCTCTCGGGAGCCCAACCATTTACTCCAGTATATGACTGGTCTCTCTTTTCCCCCCATGAATTTGCGTAACCACCATGCCCATGAACAAACTTTTTTTTTTTTTTACTTTACAATTGTTTCTATAACTCTATGAACAATTACTCACAATATTAAATCGGTTGCAATACTCACTACCAAGTTCCAAACTTCCTCTGGAAGCAATGTCAGCGCAATAACTGTTCTTCAGGAGCTTCGTGAAATGGGTATCCATGGCCGAGCAGCCGCACATAAGCCTGTTCACCATGCGCAATGCCAAGCGTCGGCTAGAATGGTGTATAGCTCGTCCCCATTGGACTCTGGAGCAGTGGAAACATTTTCTGGAGTTCTGAATCACACTTCACCATCTGGCAGTCCAACGGACAATCTGGGTTTGGCGGATGCCAGGAGAACGGTACCTGCCCGAATGCATAGTGCCAAGTGTAAAGTTTGGTGGAGGAGGAATAATGGTCTGGGGCTGTTTGTCATGGTTCGGGCTAGGCCCCTTTGTTCCAGTTAAGGGAAATTTTTACGCTACAGCATACAATGACATTCTAGACAAGTCTGTGCTTATAACTTTTTGCCATCAGTTTGGGGAAGGCCCTTTCCTTTTTCTGCATGACAATGCTCCCCAAATCAAATCAAATCAAATTGTATTTGTCACATACACATGGTTAGCAGATGTTAATGCAAGTGTAGCGAAATGCTTGTGCTTCTAGTTCCGACAATGCAGTGATAACCAACAAGTAATCTAACTAACAATTCTAAAACTACTGTCTTATACACGGTGTAAGGGGATAAAGAATATGTACATAAGGATATATGAGTGAGTGATGGTACAGAGCAGCATACAGTAGATGGTATCGAGTACAGTATATACATATGAGATGAGTATGTAGACAAAGTAAACAAAGTGGCATAGTTAAAGTGGCTAGTGATACATGTATTACATAAGGATGCAGTCGATGATGTAGAGTACAGTATATACGTATGCATATGAGATGAATAATGTAGGGTAAGTAACATTATATAAGGTAGCATTGTTTAAAGTGGCTAGTGATATATTTACATCATTTCCCATCAATTCCCATTATTAAAGTGGCTGGAGTTGGGTCAGTGTCAATGACAGTGTGTTGGCAGCAGCCACTCAATGGTGGCTGTTTAACAGTCTGATAGCCTTGAGATAGAAGCTGTTTTTCAGTCTCTCAGTCCCAGCTTTGATGCACCTGTACTGACCTCGCCTTCTGGATGATAGCGGGGTGAACAGGCAGTGGTTGGTGGTTGATGTCCTTGATGATCTTTATGGCCTTCCTGTAACATCGGGTGGTGTAGGTGTCCTGGAGGGCAGGTAGTTTGCCCCGGTGATGCGTTGTGCAGACCTCACTACCCTCTGGAGAGCCTTACGGTTGAGGGCGGAGCAGTTGCCGTACCAGGCGGTGATACAGCCCGCCAGGATGCTCTCGATTGTGCATCTGTAGAAGTTTGTGAGTGCTTTTGGTGACAAGCCGAATTTCTTCAGCCTCCTGAGGTTGAAGAGGCGCTGCTGCGCCTTCTTCACGACGCTGTCAGTGTGAGTGGACCAATTCAGTTTGTCTGTGATGTGTATGCCGAGGAACTTAAAACTTGCTACCCTCTCCACTACTGTTCCATCGATGTGGATAGGGGGGTGTTCCCTCTGCTGTTTCCTGAAGTCCACAATCATCTCCTTAGTTTTGTTGACGTTGAGTGTGAGGTTATTTTCCTGACACCACACTCCGAGGGCCCTCACCTCCTCCCTGTAGGCCGTCTCGTCGTTGTTCCCGTGCACGAAGTGAGGTCCATACAGAAATGGTTTGTCGAGATTGGTGTGGAAGAACTTGCCTGGCCTATAAAGAGCGCCTGACCTCAACTCCATCGAACACCTTTGGGATGAATTGCGAGCCAGGCCTAATCGCCCAACATCAGTGCCCGACATCACTAATGCTCTTGTGGCTGAATTGAAGCAAATCCCTGCCACAATGTTCCAACATCTAGTGGAAAGCCTTCCCAGAAGAGTGGAGGCTGTTATAGCAGCAAAGAGGGGACCAATTCCATAATAATGCCCATGATTTTGGAATAAGATGATTGACGAGCAGGTGTCCACGTACTTTTGGTCATGTAGTGTGTATATTTGTATGTGTGTATTTGTTGGGCTTTATAGTTTGTTTATTTCTATATGTTGGGCTTTAGCTTAGGTTATTCTTTACAGATTCAAGTATATTTGTCCAGGCCTCAATTGTTCCTTGACTAGCACCATTCATTCTCCCTGTTGATATTTCTAATGTTACAACTTCTAATAGTAACTGTATCCACTGGTGAATTGGGAGAGAGTGAGGTGATTGCCATCTATGAGCCAACAACTTTTTTTGTGGCAGTGTCACCTGCCAACGGTAATCATCTCTGATTGATTAAGAGATTCAAGGAGCTATCATTGTTAAGTAACATAGTAGATGGAAAGCATTGAATATTTACATTCATGCACTTCAAACTGCAGCAGGGCACTCCCACATCATATGGAAGAATGTGACTACCTGATTTAGGGTACACGGTGAACAGTTGGGAGTTGGGGCCAATTTCATTGTAAAACAAATCCTTGGTGTTAAATACAGTCTGTGACAAAACTTTGAATATACACTGAGTGTACAAAACATTAGGAACACCTGCTCTTTCTGTGACAGACTGACCAGGTGAATTCAGGTGAAGGTTATGCTCCCTTATTGATGTCACATGTTAAATCCATTTCAATCAGTGTAGATGAAGTGGAGGAGATGGGTTAAAGAAGGATTTTCAAGCCTTGAGACAATTGAGCTATGAATTGTGTACCATTCAGATGGTGAATTGGCAAGACAAAAGATTTAGGTGCCTTTGAATGGGGTATGGTAGTAGGTGCCAGTGTCGATTTTTCAAGAACTGCAATGCTGCTGGGTTTTTCACTCTCAACAGTTTCCTATGTGTGTGGTCCACCACCCAAAGGACACCCAGCCAACTTGACACAACTGTGGGAAGCATTGGAGTCAACATTGGCCAGCATTCCTGTGAAATGCTTTTGACACCTTGTAGAATCCATGCCCTGATGAATTGAGGCTGTTTTGCGGGCAAAACTCCTGTGTTCCTTGTGTTTTGTACACTCATTGTATACAGTTGAAGTCGGAAGTTTACACACACTTAGGTTTGAGTCATTAAAACTCATTTTTCAACCACTCCACAAATTTCTTGTTAACAAACTCGGTTAGGATATCTACTTTGTGCATGACACAAGTAATTTTTCCAACAATTGTTTACAGACAGGTTATTGTATCACAATTCCAGTGGATCAGAAGTTTACAAACACTAAGTTGACTGTGCCTTTAAACAGCTTGGAAAATTCCAGAAAATGATGTCATGGCTTTAGAAGCTTCTGATAGGCTAATTGACATCATTTGAGTCAATTGGAGGTGAACCTGTGGATGTATTTCAAGGCCTACCTTCAAACCCAGTGCCTCTTTGCTTGACATCATGGAAAAACAAAAGAGATGAGCCAAGACTTCAGAAAAAAAATTGTAGACCTCCACAAGTCTTGTTCATTCTTGGGAGAAATTTCCAAACAGTAGTACGCAAGTATAAACACCATGGGACCACGCAGACGTCATACCGTTCAGGAAGGAGACACGTTCTGTCTTCTAGAGATGAATGTACTTTGGTGCAAAAAGTGCAAATCAATCCCAGAACAACAGCAAAGGACCTTGTCAAGATGCTGGAGGAAACAGGCAAAAGTATCTATATCCACAGTAAAACGAGTCCTATATCGACATAACCAGAAAGGTGCTCAGCAAGGAAGAAGCCACTGCTCCAAAACGCCATTAAAAAAAACAGACTACAGATCGTACTTTTTGGAGAAATGTCCTCTGGTCTGATGAAACTGTTTGGCCATAATGACCATCATTATGTTTGGTGGAAAAAGGGGGAGGCTTGCAAGCCGAAGAACACCATCCCAACTGTGAAGCACGGGGGTGGCAGCATCATGTTGTGGGGGTGCTTTGTTGCAGGAGGGACTAGTGCACTTCACAAAATAGATGGCATCAGGAGGAATGATAATTATATGGATATATTGAAGCAACATCTCAAGACATCAGTCAGGAAGTTAAAGCTTGGTCGCAAATGAGTCTCCAAATGGACAATGACCACAAGCATACTTCCTAAGTTGTGGCAAAATGGCTTAAGGACAACAAAGTCAAGGTATTGAAGTAGCCATCACAAAGCCCTGACCTCAATCCTATATAAAATGTGTGGGCAGAACTGAAAAAAGTGTGTGCGAGCAAGGAGGCCTACACACCTGGCTCCATTACACTAGCTGTGTCAGGAGGAATGGGTCAAAATTCACCCAACTTATTGTGGGAAGCTTGTGAAAGGCTACGTTTGACCCAAGTTAAACCATTTAAAAGCAATGCTACCAAATACTAATTGAGTGTATGTAAAGTTTTGACCCACTGGGAATGTGATGAAAGAAATAAAAGCTGAAAGAAATCATTATCTCTACTATTATTCTGACATGTCACATTCTTAAAATATAGTGGTGATCTTAGGCCAGTTAAGACAAGAAATTTGACTAGGATTTAATGTCAGGAATTGTGGAAAATCTGAGTTTAAATGTATTTGGCTAAGGTGTATATAAACTTCCGACTTCAACTGTAAGTATATGGATGAGCGATGGCCGAGCGGCATAGGCAAGGTGCAGTAGAAGGTATAAAATACAGTATATACATGTGATATGAGTAATGTAAGATATGTAAACATTTTTAGTGGCATTATTTAAAGTGCCATTGTTTAAAGTGACTAGTGATCTATTTATTAAAGTGGCCAGTGATTGGGTCTCAATGTAGGTAGCAGCCTCTCTGAGTTAGTGATTGCTGTTTAGCAGTCTGATGGGCTTGGGATTGAAAAACAGCTTCTGTCTCTCGGTCCCAGCTTTGATGCACCTGTACTGACCTCGCCTTCTGGATGGTAGCGTTGTGAACATGCAGTGGCTTGGGTGGTTGGTGTCCTTGATGATCTTTATGGCCTTCCTGTGACATCGGGTGCTGTAGGTGTCATGGAGGGCAGGTAGTTTGCCCCCGGTGATGCGTTGTGCAGACCGCAGCACCCTCTGGAGAGCCTTGCGGTTGAGGGCGGTGCAGTTCCGTACAAGCTGTGATACGGCCCGACAGGATGCTCTCGATTGTGTATCTGTAAAAGTTTGTCAAGAGTTTTGGTGACAAGCCAAATTTCTTCAGCCTCCTGAGGTTGAAGAGGCGCTAGAGGAATAACCTTAATTTCTCCGAACCAGAATAGACTGACGAGTTTCAGAAGAAAGTTATTTGTTTCTGGCCATTTTGAGCCTGTAATCGAACCTACAAATACTGATGCTCCAGATACACAACTAGTCTAAAGAAGGCCAGTTTTATTGCTTTTTTAATCAGAACAACAGTTTTCAGCTGGGCTAACATAATTGCAAAAGGGTTTTCTAATGATCAATTAGCCTTTTAAAACGATAAACTTGGATTAGCCTACACAACGTGTCATTGGAACACAGGAGTGATGGTTGCTGATAATGGGCCTCTAGATATTACACTAAAAAATGATCTGTTTCATCTGACATTTATAGCTTATTTGCTGTAGAGGGAGATCAGACTGGGTCTGTGTGTACACTACAGGCAGATTATGCAACAGTCAGTCAAGTTTTAAAGATCATTTTTAACACCTTTACCGCTGACAGTGCCACAAATGCATTTGGATCAAGGTCCTGTTTGTGTCTGCAGCTGTCCTCAGCTCAACATTTCCCATGGCTTGCTGTGTTATGCTAGACATGTAATGAATGGTCTTGTGTGATTTGACTGTGGACCAATGCTAATTGCCCTCTGCTTGTGGTTGAGGTGAACCATCCCATCTCTCTCTCCCTTCACTCACAAATGGAATACATCACCCCTTATTGGTGGTTCTCAATTACTGCTGCAAGCAGCATTTTTAACTTCCGTTTGTGTTTGGTGTGTCAGTATTTCTCAAATCCTTGGATTTCTTGAGCTGAGGGCTCAGACTGTTTAGGAAAATGAGATCATTAGCCAGTAAGGTGGTCTAAAGAAAATTGTTGGTCTTGTTATTATAGCAAATAAATTACAAAATTAAACTCTGAGGCTGATACTCTGGACTTTTATTTCTCAGCTGAAAGTATGTGAAGCTCAAAAAGCGTATGATAAAACATGTAACCGCAGCAGATTCGTAGTTGTAGAAAGTAAAGCTTTCTTTTTTATTTCCTCGTAAGTTCTTCCCTAAAAAAAATGTCCTGCTGACTTTCATAGCATTTTTATCAGCTACAGTACCTTGCAAAAGTATTCACCCCCTTGGTGTTTTTCCTATTTTGTTGAAATACAACCTGTAATTTAAATAGATTTTTATTTGGATTTTATGTAATGGACATGCACAAAACAGTCCAAATTGGTGAAGTGAAATGAAATTACTTGTTTCAAAAAATAAAAAAATGTCATGGAAAAGTGGTGCGTGCATATGTATTCACCCCCTTTGCTATGAAGCCCCTAAATAAGATCTGATGCAACCAAGTGGAGAAGTATAGATCAGGGTTGGGTTATGAAAAATATCAGAAACTTTGAACATCCCATGGAGCACCATTAAATCCATTATTAAAAAATTGAAAGAATATGGCACCACAACAAACCTGCCAATAGAGGGCCGCCCACCAAAACTCACAGGCCAGGCAAGGAGGGTATTAATCAGAGAGGCAACAAAGAGACCAAAGATAACCCTGAAGGAGCAGCAAAGCTCCACAGTGGAGATTGGAGGATCTGTCCATAGGACCACTAAGAGCTGGGCTTTACAGAAGAGTGTCCAGAAAAAAATCCATTGCTTAAAAAGGCACGTGGGAGACTCCCCAAACATATGGAACAAGGTACTCTGGTCAGATGAGACAAAAATTGAGCTTTTTGGCCATCAAGGAAAACGCTATGTCTGGCGCAAACCCAACACCTCTCATCACCCCGAGAACACCATTTCACAGTGAAGCATGGTGGTGGCAACATCATGCTGTGGGGATGTTTTTCATCAACAGGGACTAGGTAACTACTAGTCAGAATTGAAGGAATGATGAATGGCGCTAAATACAGGGAAATTCTTAAGGGAAACCTGTTTCAGTCTTCCAGAAATGTGAGACTGGGACAGAGGTTTACCTTCCAGCAGGACAATAACCCTAAGTATACTGCTAAAGCAACACTTGAGTGGTTTAAGGGGAACATTTAAATGTATCGGAATGGCCTAGTCAAAGCCCAGACCTCAATCCAATTGAGAATTTGTGGTATGACTTAAAGATTGCTGTACACCAGCGAAACCCATCCAAATTGAAGGAGCTGGAGCAGTGTTGCCTTGAAGAATGGGCAGAAATCCCTGTGGCTAGTTGTGCCAAGCTTATAGAGACATACCCAAAGAGAATTACAGCTGTAATTTCTGCAAAAGGTGGCTCTACAAAGAATTGACTTCGGGGGGGGGGGGGGGGGGTGAATAGTTATGCACAGTCAAGTTTTCCGTTTTATTTGTCTTATTTCTTGGTTGATTCATAATAAAACAAATATTTTGCATCTTCAAAGTGTTGTGTAAATCAAATGATACAACCCCCCCCCCAAAATAAAAAAAAATTCCATTCTAATTCCAGGTTGTAAGGCAACAAAATAGGAAAAATGCCAAGGGGGGTGAATACTTTCGCAAGCCACTGTAACCCCACATTATCCATCCTCTTACTCTGTCTATATATATGTGTGTATTCAAGATCCACTATGCTGGGACAGTGCCTACGTCCTACTATGTTCGTGAGTCAGTGAAGGTGGACTATGAACAGTGTCTAACTGTCAGCCGTGGCTCCTCACAGCAGCTAGAATATGAGATCCTCTTCCCTGGCTGTGTGCTCAGGTGAGTGGACCGATATTACTACCGCTATTTCTTTCTTTCTACCCCTCCCTCTTTCTCTGTCTTACCTCTCTGTAACCCCACGACTTGTCCTGTTCTATCTCGGCCTCCCTTACCTCCCTCCAACTTTATTTTCCTCTCTCTCTCTATCTCTTTATTACCCTCCTTAACTCCAGTGCAGGGTGGCCCTGCATCGAGTCCGATACCCACGGTTCCCCGTGGTTGACCCGGAAAAAATGTCAGTTGGTGGGTGAAATGAAAACGTTCTTTCAACCCACGGGTCGGCTCGCGATTCAGAACAATTATAATCCGGATCGAAACATTTTAAATCAATATAAAAAATGGTTTACAGACCCAGGACTTGTTGTGTTGCGAATTCCATTATGTGAGCGATGAGGCAGACATATAAGATACCACGCTGTGGATCAGGGAACTGTCCATTATTTGTGTGGTGCTGAAATGTATGTTTCGTCCTCCCACACGAGAATACTTTGCCAAGTGTACTTTCCCTGGCTAGCTTAGCTCATGTGAAAATGGCCAACGTAGGTATTTGTTTACGATAGGCTAATTGAGTTTATTATCAGTTAACTATTAAGCTACTCCAGGCATTCATTTGCAGCCTTTCTTAAATTATGGGTTGGTGGATCGCGATGTGTCAGAGTAAATTTCTAATTATTTCATTAATTACTGGAATTGATTTGGCCAAGTGCGCTCCCTGCTTAGCAGCGGTCTCTGCTCAGTTTGGCAGCTGCGTTAGAGTGAGAGTGAGATGCCCGTGTGCTTCGCGGTTTACCTGATCTTTTTTTCTGCAGTTTTCTTGAAGATTACTCCGCGACACAGGCGATGCAGCGCTGTCGTTCATCAGCAGATGATGCGCTATCTGCCACTGACTTGTCATTTCCATTCGCCATCACTCACCGCTGTCATCAAATGGATTCATGCTAGCCACAAGTTCTGACTGAGCTCAATTGTCATGAAACGCATATACAGAGAGCGTTTCTCTTTCATAGAAATTTATAACGAAGAGCGCCCACAATGTGTTTTGTGCGGGGAAGTGCTTAGTAATGAAACGACACGTCCTGACCAAACATCCACAGCATGATGGTAAACCAAGGGAGTTCTTTCAGAACAGGGTAGCATGCTTCAGGAAACAGTGCTACGACAGTGAGAAAGTAAGTCAGCTAGCATGGCATTGTCATTTTATAACAGGTGATGATAAGTAGAAGTAAGGGAGCACTAACTAACTTCCATAGTAGTAGATGTGAGTTTATCTTTCAAACAATCCCCTGGCCTTGTACACAGTTAATAGCTATCATTTGCCAAAGCAAGCTAGCTACTGATAGTGCAACAGTACAAATGAAGATGAAAAATGTACATCTTACTGTATAAATGATTGTTGAAAACTGGTCTCTGTTGGAACTGTTAAAATACAATCATATTTTTTTTTATTCTTAACTGGAATAAACTGATTGAAGCAAGATGCTTTTTGAGGCAAACACAGCTGTCTCCTGCCTGACTGAGAAAGCAGTAGATGTTCTGGTCCAGTTTGTCACCACATACCTATGCGAGTCAGGTTTCTCAACTCTGACATACTTAAAACAAGTACAGAAACAGTTTCAAGGTTGAGCATGACCTGAGTATTGCACTGTCAAGAACGGAGCCCAGAATAGACATGCTCTCAATAGGACTGTGTGTGTGTGTTTTCTGGTCTACGTCTGTGTGATGTGATCAATCAGTTTATTCCAGTTCAGAATGAAAATGATTTATTGTATTTTAACAGCAAACAGTTCCAACCTAGACAGATATGTAAGAGTGTTTTTAAAGGGGGGAAATAAACATTAATATATATTTATATGGATATTTAATTTCATTGTTATTTGTTTTTGTCTATATTGCATTTGTTTTAGGCATAAGGGCAATGAAATATACCAATATTTATGCATAGTTGCATATTTTGCTAAGCTTGGGTCCCAGGAAAACACAGAATTTCTCATTTGGGTCCCAGGCTGAAAAGGTTTAAGAACCTCTGATTTAGACCATAACGCTGGCTATATCAAGTTTAAACCGGTGCGCTGGTGAAAGTTTGAGCAGGCCTAGGTTATAGCCTACTAATTAAATGTAGTTTTGCATCCTATATTAGATTCTGGGAATTGTTTATATGATTTTCAATTAAACAGTTTTACTATCTAAACAATATTGAATGTAAAGGTCTTGTTTTATTATGTCGGCTGTAGGCTTTCATCAGGTAAGAAGGCTAATGAGAAGAACCTTTTTCAGAGCAATTTTAGTTGTCAATGTGCCACATCTCATTGTAAAAAAAATGTATTATGTCGTTCTGGCATGGTTTCATGGCATAGTTTCCTATTATCTAAATGTTGATTAGACATGCATATACATTAACTCATGCAGGGAGGGGAATAATAGCCTATGACTAGTCATAGCCTTGTCATAGCCTATGAATAGTCATAAAAACAATTAAATAAATTAATGTTATTTGGCGGGTCACGGATCGGCTCTCGGAACAATTCTATGCGGGCGTGTCGGGATATATAATTATGTAATATAATATCTCCCCCCCATGCAGGTGGCAGTTTTCTAGTGATGGGGCAGACATCGGCTTTGGGGTGTTTATGAAGGGGAAGATAGGAGAGAGGCAGAATGCAGGGCAGATGCAGGAGGTGGTTCCCAGCCAGAGATACAACGCGCACCTGGTGCCCGAAGACGGCTCTCTCACCTGCAGCGAGCCTGGGGTCTGTGAGTACAGGACAGCTAGACAGAGACACATAAGCGATTTCTAAACTTTATACCCCTTTCACACTATCGTGCCATCCCAAACCAAACCAAACTGTGCTGGCTTAGGTATTTTCTTTTCACATTGCCTATTTTTCATGGTTCCAGCATCTTTAATGCTTGGTTTGATTAGTCTCAGTAGTGTGAAAAGCCCTACAGTGGGCTAGAACAGAGGTACAATGACACATGAAGACTTGGGTAGGGGCATATAAGAACCTAGTCCAGTGGTACTAGACAGAGATTGGATCTCGGCCTACCAGTATAACACTAGCCCACCGTGTGACTACTTTATACAGACCTGTGTCTTTGCCTGTTGGGTGACGCTTTTCCTACTTCTGTGGGTATATCCGTGGTCAGTGGATCGTTCTGATAAGGAATGCGTTGTTTGCATCACCAAGTGTTGTCCAGGAAATAATTTATTCAAATTGTAAGATACTACCACCCCACCTCAAAATCAAAACCAATGTTTGTGCGCACACACTCTATTCTACTTCTTGTCTGCTTCCTGTCTGCAAGGCTGATTAGCTAGACAAAAAGGTGTGAAACACAGACGTGTGCGTGCAAAGTGAGAACACAACATGGAATCCATGTTTGATTTTGATTTGGAGGGGGGTATCAGATATCAATTAGATTGAATTCTTACTTGGGCACTGCTCAGAGACGCTAACGACAACTGTCTACCGATTGCGGATGTAAGCTCGGTCGTGGGAAAATTGTCACCAAACAAGCATAGGAACGGTCAGCAAATAACTAGCAAGGTGGGTGCATGTTATAAAGCTAGACCCAGGTTCCACTCAGGTCTAGAAACTGGGCAATTAAGAACCAGGCCTTGCATACAAGCTCACAAAGAGGACAAGGAGTAAAGGTGTAGGACTTGACTTAGGCGACATCCATGTTGTTTTCTTTCTTCTTCAGATGTGCTGCGGTTCGACAACACCTACAGTATCTTCCAGTCCAAACGCATCAGCTTCACCGTTGAGGTCTTGCTCCCAGGCCAATCTCAGTCTCCGAAAAAACGGGCTGGCTCACAAGTGGAGGCCAGCAACCAATCGCAGTCTCCGAATAACCAGGGTGGGTCAGAATCTGGGGCCAGCAGCTAATTGTGACAGACGTTACTGAGCTAGATAGAGCTAGTCTCAGCCCCGGCCATGGTCAGTGAAGTCAGACCTGAAACCACTGAAATAGACTCCAATGATCAGCACTGAGGTACTTCATCTGACAATGGGCCATTGTGCTGCTCACGAATGAAGGTATGTAGCTCTGGTCCAGTGCATTACATGCGGCTTGCTGATGCTGAGACTTCTACATCTGCAAGCCACACGCAATGCCCTGGGCCAGAGCTAGAATGTACAATGAAGAGAAACAAGTCCACAACTCAGGGTTCCTGGAGTAGAGGAGATGTATTCAAACACAGACTGAAACAACTGATTTACTTTCTACAATAAGTGTATGGCTTTTAAATATATATTTTATTTTAAAGACCAGGAAGTATATTATATGTGAATGTCATTGATCCAGGGTGTATTATTTTGCAATGCTGAGAGCAGAGCAGCAAGACCTCAGGAGATATTTATTTCGTCAACACTCCTCTATATAACCATCTGTTCAAGTACAATCCCTTTTCCGTGGCAACAACGCATTATGGGCATCACCCTGTCTTTCTCTCTCTCAAGCACTGGGTGAATTTCAAGGTTTTTCCCTTGATTTCTCATGTCCTTGATTCCTCACCTTCTTCTCAAAAGGAAAGGAATAAGGAAATACTTTTGAGATGTACCCTCTCGCTCTCAATCTTTCTTCTTTCTGTCATGATTTATGAGTCATGACAAAATTAGGCCATTTTGAGTATGCCTTTACTTTTCAAAATCAACATAGTTCTGTTCAAATGAATATGTTGACATACTGGTAGTTTTATTTTCAGGGAAAACAAATCTATATTTTGTCTTTTAATTGTTAGAACATGAAAGGCAAGAAATCTTTGAGAATGCTAATATCCACTGTCCAAAATCTGTATCATTAAGCATTATTGCAGTAGAATGACATTCCATTTTGTTGTGTAATCTTCAGCACCAGTGTTTTCCTGTATAGGGTTGCAATTTGCAAAATTCCAGTAACTTTCCCAAAATTCCCAGGATTTCCAGAAATCCTGGTTAGTGGTCTGGATTTCCTGCTTATTCCCTCCTGATTCGGTGAATTCTCCAACTGGGCAAATTACCGGAATTTTGCAAACCTTTTCATGTATATCTATATGTAACAACAAAAGACATACATGGTGTAAATGCTTGCCTTAAATACGTCAGTGTGTTTAAAGAATGTGCAGCACTCAACAAACTGGCCCTTATGGGCAGTTGAAACACTCAAAAAGCTCTATTTATATGTCATCTGTAAACTGTACTTATTGATTGAAGTCGTCTTCTGCCAGCATCTGGATATTTTGCACAGTGAAAATCATGGAATGTAGCTAGCTATTATAGCCTTATTCGACGTTGGTTTGTGCTCACTGTTCAATAGATAATTTATGTTACCTTTATGTATTTTAGTAATGAGTAGGGGGAACAGTACCCACTCCGAAACATTTAAATTGTTATCTTTTTGTCAACATTTGTCAATCTTTTCTTTAGTTAAAATTGGAAACATGTCATTTATTTTTGTAGAATTCATGTAGTCAGTGCATATCTAATGTAACAGAAACCAATCTGAGCATGTTTGAATCAACTTGAATGAATCTCGTCCACAAGCCGTCTCTCTTTCTCTGTCTAACCTATATGCAGATGTGGTAACAATTAAGCCTGGAGACTGAATATACAGTATACTAACTAAACAAGTACTTGGACGTACAGTATGGTACAAAATTATCGCACTTTAGAGCCCTGACAGTACCTTAGTCTACAAAAGTAAAAGGTATGTCTGTGTCTTTCTCCAGTAGTTGTATCTATTGTCTGACAGTTAGTTTTCTAAGCATTTTTTTTATTAGGAACATATACAGTTGAAGTCGGAAGTTTACATACACTAAATTGACTGTGTCTTTTAAATAGCTTGGAAAATTTCAGAAAATTATGTAATGGCTTTAGACGCTTCTGTGAAGATGCTGGAGGAAACAAGTAAAAAAGTATCTATATTCACAGTAAAAATTCACAGTCCTATATCGACATAACCTGAAAGGCCGCTCAGCAAGGAAGAAGCCACTGCTCAAAAACCGCCATAAAGAAGCCAGACTATGGTTTGCAACTGCACATACTTTTTGGAGCAAAGTCCTCTGGTCTGATGAAACAAAAAAAGAACTGTTTGGCCATAATGACCATTGTTATGTTTGGAGGAAAAAGGGGGATGCTTGCTAGGCGAAGAACACCATCCCAACTGTGAATCACGGGGGTGGCAGCATAATTTTGTGGGTGTGCTTTGCTGCACTTCACAAAATAGATGGCATCATGAGGGGGGAAATTATGTGGACATATTGAAGCAACATCTCAAGACATCAGTCAGGAAGTTAAAGCTTGGTTGCAATGGGTCTTCCAAATGAACAATGACCCCAAGCATACTTCTAAATTTGTTGCAAAATGGTTTAAGGACAACAAAGTCAAGGTATTGGAGTGGCCATCACAAAACCCTGACCTCAATCCCATATAACATTTTTGGGCAGAATTGAAAAAGCGTGTGCGAGCAAGGAGGCCTACAAACCTGACTCCGTTACACCAGCTCTGTCAGGAGGAATGGGCCAAAATCCACCCAACTTATTGTGTGAAGTTTGTGGAAGGCTACCTGAAATGTTTGACCCAAGTTAAACAATTTAATGGTAATGCTACCAAATGCTAATTGAGTTGTCTATAAACTTCTGACCCACTGGGAATGTGATGAAATAAATACATTCAAAATTAATAATTTTCTTTACTATTATTCTGACATTTAACATTCATAAAATAAAGTGGTGATACTAACTGACCTAAGACAGGGAATTATTACTAGAAGGAATTGTGGAAAACTGAGTTTAAATGTATTTGGCTAAGGTGTATGTAAACTTCAGACTTCAACTGTAGGTGTTCCTTTTGTCCTGGTGGGAAAGGGCAGTGTTGAGTGCAATAGAGATTGCATTATCTGTGGATCTGTTGGGGCAGTATGCAAATTGGATTGGGTCTAGGGTTTCTGGGATAATGGTGTTGAGGTGAGCCATGACCAGCCTTTCAAAGCATTTCATAGCTACAGACGTGAGTGCTATGGGTCGGTAGTCATTTAGGCAGGTTACCTTAGTGTTATTGGGCACAGGGACTATGGTGGTATTACAGACTCAGTCAGGGACAGGTTGATAATGTCAGTGAAGATACTGTCTAGTTGGTCAGCGCATGCTCGTAGTACACGTCCTGGTAATCCGTCTGTTCCTGCGGCCTTGCGAATGTTGACCTGTTTAAAGGTCTTACATGTAAGCAGGAATCAGGAGGATAGAATTATGGTCAGATTTGACAAATGGAGCGCGAGGGAGAGCTTTGTATCTGTCTCTGTGTGTGGAGTCAAGGTGGTCTAGAGTTTTTTTCCCTCTTGTTGCACATTTAACATGCTGAAAGAAATTAGGGCAAGCTGATTTGAGTTTCCCTGCATTAAAGTCCCCGCCACTAGCAGCTCCGCGTCTTGATGAGCGTTTTCCTGTTTGCTTATGGCTGTATACAGCTCATTGAGTGCGGTCTTAGTGCCAGCATCGGTCTGCGGTGGTATATAGACAGCTACGAAAAATATAGATGTAAACTCTCTTGTTAAATAATGTGGTCTACAACTTAGATACTCTACCTCAGGCGAACAAAAACTAGAGATTTCCTTAGATTTTGTGCACCAGCTATTGTTTACAAATATACATAGTCCGCCGCCCCTTGTGTTACCAGAGGCCGCTGTTCTGTCCTGCTGAAAAAGCATAAAACCTGCCAACTGTATGTTAATCATGTTGTTGTTCAGCCATGACTCTGTGAAACATAAGATATTACAGTTTTTAATGTCCCGTTGGTAGGATATACGTGCTCGTAGTTTGTCTATTTTATTATCGATGAATTGTACGTTGACGGGGATGAGGGCCTTGTCGGGTGTCTGGAGTAAATACTTCCCGTCCGACTCATTGAAGAAGAGGAATTCCTTCAGAACGGGGTGAGTAATCACTGCCCTGATATCAATAAGTTATTTTCGAACATAAGACACTGTGACAGAAACATTATGTACAAATTAAGTTACAAATAACCCCAAAAAACACACACAATAGCACAATTAGTTACGGGATCGTTAAACAGCGGCCATCTCCTTCGGCGCCATTAACTTTTTATGGCTGCAGGGGCAGTATTGAGCAGCTTGGATGAAAGGTGCCCACATCAAACGGCCTGCTCCTCAGTCATAGTTGCTAATATTTGCATATTATTATTAGTATTGGATAGAAAACACTCTGAACTTTCTAAAATTGTTTGAATTATGTATGTGAGTATAACAGAACTCATTTAGCAGGCAAAAACCTGAGAAATTCCACTTCCTGTTTTTTTTCTGGAGGTGGCAGGTTTTCAACCAAGGTCTCATTGAAATTACAGACAGATATGGATGAGTTTTCACTTCCTATGCCTTCCACTAGATGTCAGCAGTCAATAGAACTTTGTCTGATGGCACTAATGTGAAGGGGGGTCGATTGACACAAGAAATAGTCACCACAGCCATGAGTGGACCATGCTTTCACCAGGGGAAGGACTTGCGTTCCACCGCTCATCTGAAGTAATTCTAATTCTCCGGTTGGAACGTTATTCAAGATATATGTAAACAACATTCTAAAGATTGATTCAGTACATCGTTTGACATGTTTCTACTGACTGTTACGGAACTTTTGGACATTTCGTCACGTTATAGTGGACGCGCTTTGTGACTTTGGAATTGTTTACCAAACGCACTAACCAAAGTAGCGAATTGGACATAAATAACGGACATTTTCGAACAAATCAAGCATTTATTGTGGATTTGGGATTTCTAGCACTGCATTCTGATGAAGTTCATCAAAGGTAAGGAAACATTTATCATGTATTTTCTGGTTTCTTTTCTGGTTTTTTGACTCCAACATGGAGAATAATTTGGCTACTGTTCTGAGTGCCGTCTCAGATTATTGCATGGGTTAATTTTTCCGTGAACTTAAAAAAAAATCTGACACAGCGGTTGCATTAAGGAGAGGTATATCTATAATTCCATGTGTTTAACTTGTATTATCATCTACATTTATGATGAGTATTTCTGTTGAAACGATGTGGCTATGCAAAATCACTTGATGTATTTGGAACTAGTGAATCTAACGCGCCAATGTAAACTCCGATTTTTTTTATATAAATATGAACTTTATCAAACAAAACATGCATTTATTGTGTAACATGAAGTCCTATGAGTGTCATCTGATGAAGATATTTCAAGTTTAGTGATTAATTTAATCTTTATTTATGCTTTTTGTGAATTCTATATTTTGCTGGAAAATGGCTGTGCTTATTGTGGTTTGGTGGAGACCTAACATAATCGTTTGTAGTGCTTTCGCTGAAAAGCCTATTTGAAATCGGACACTTTGGTGGGATTAACAACGAGAATAGCTTTAAAGTGATAATGTTTTACGAATTGTAAATATGAGATTTCTGTGGTTTGAATTTGGCGCCCTCTATTTTCACTGGTAGTTGTCATATCGATCCCGATATCGTGATTGCAGCCATAACAGGTTTTAATGATGGCAGCTGTGTGTGTGCAAAGTTTATCCAGTGAAGCATGTCAATACTGGACAATATTTTGTATCAAGTCTGCCCAAATGTGCCGAATTGGCCAATTGATACATTTCCAAGTACATAACTATAGAGAACATTTAAAAAATGATGTGGTAATACAACATTTAAGTTTACACACTACCAGGAATGTCATACATTTATGGATCATTAGCTTATACACTAACTTTCACACATCTAGATGGCTGGGTGGGGTGGGTGCGGAGCCAGAGACAGCAGGGGTTCAAACTGTAGAACCCATTTCCTACATTTGAGTATAAAAATAGATTTTATCAAACAAAACTATGCTACATTTTATCTCTGGGACCCTCGGGATGAAAAATCAGAGTCAAGATTACTGAATGTAAGTACATTATTTACCTTCAGAGGTGAATGTATCAAACCACTTGCCGTGATAAGTTGTTGTTGTGCACTCTCCTCAAACAATAGCATGGTATTTTTCACTGTAATAGCTACTGTAAATTGGACAGTGCAGTTAGATTAACAATAATTTAAGTTTTCTGCCCATCTAAGACATGTCTATGTCCTAGAAAGTTTGCTGTTACTTACAACTGTCATGCTGATCACATTAGTGCACGTTAGCTCAACCATTCCGGTATAGGGACCCACATCCTGTATACATTTCAACAGTATTGAGGTTATTTTTTAAATAAAATAAAAAACTTTTACATTTGATTTGTTTAATCTCATATTGATGTCATGACTTACAAATTCACACCTGATAGTGAGTCAGATGATTACTCCACTACTCCTATTGTCAGAGGGAGGGGTATTTGGTTTGGTGAGCATGCTGAGAGCAATGCAATGTCCAGTTGGTTTCACAGTTGCAGAGTGGGGACTTCTCAGTCATTATCTGATAGTGCTAAGAGTGCAGGGCTAGGTCAGAGCCCAGGTTGTTCTAATATGGGTACGTTTTTGAGGGGAGGTCCACACACGTCCACATCCAGTAGTGACACAAACACCATACCGTGACATGGTAGGCCAGTTAGGAGTGCAGATAGGTGTCTCCATAGTAGCCAGACTGATGTCAGTTGGAGCCATTGATAAGAGTGGTGAGCGCCACAGTACATCACCAAGAGACACAGCAGTCGCTGGTTCAGTGAGCCAGGAAGTTCCACAAGTGACTGTCCATGTCAAGTCTGAGAGAGAAACCAAAGTATTCAGAGGTCACAGCTCTGACAGATTCACAGTTCAAGAGTCGGTTGAAATCACAAAAGCATACCTGAAAAAACAAAGATGTGATGAGCCTGATCAGGCGAAGGATATCACGAAGAGGTTGATGGGTAAAGTTAGGGATGTTGTGAAGGTTGGGTTGTGGAGTGTGTGGAGGCCATGTCTTTACTGTTTGGATTGACGTCAATCCGCTTACTCTCATAATAACCAAGCCTAAACTGAACTGTTGTGAGCAGTGTTGTGTGGTTAGGAGTTAGGCATCAAGTATATACCAGGTCCTCAGAATGTAGTTTCTGATGCCTTGAGTCAAATGCCCTTTCATAAAGGTGTTGGCCACAGACTGCTCCATGAGTCCTACGAGAATATCCTCAGCGACGTTCATGCAGTGTCAATCGCCTCAGTCCAAGATGCCTTTGGGTGGTCAGTCACAATGAGTGGGAATCTGGAGCCAGAACACGGGCTGTGGAAATGGTGCAACACCTGCCTCAACTAATACCTCCTGGTCAAAGCACCTGAACTGCCTACTCAGAGAAGGAGCCTTGTGATGAGCAGCTCAATGACAGGACACTCTCTCATGTTTGGTTCTATGTGGAGAAACGCCGCAGACCCTCCAGAAGAGAAAGAGCAAAGGAATTAGTCACAGTCGTCAGATATTTGAAAAGCTGGGATATAGCTTATTGTCAGTAACGGCACACTATATAGAGTCTCGAGATCAGATTGCAAAGACCAAACGGTTCCAATATGTCATTCCGGAGTCCTGAAGGGTGTCCACAACCACACCAGTCATCAGGATCAGTTCAGAAGCCTAAATTTAGCAAGACAGATTATTCTGGCTGCACCTTGATGCTTGGGACTATGTCTGTGGTTGCCAGCCTTGCATCGTCAGCAAACTGTTGAGCCTGAGGGTAGGGTCCCCCCTAGAAAGTATCACCTCTACTATACCGTAACAGCTGGTTTGCATTGACTTTTGGTCAGCCGAAGATTCAAGCAACAAGTCCATCGACGTGTTGTTGGTAACAGACCACTTTAGAAGAATGGCTCAAGCGTTCGCCTGCACAAAAGACCAATCAGCTAAGCAAGTGGCAAGAATCCTGTGGGACAGATATTCATGTGTTCATGGATTTCCTGAGAGAATTCATAGAGACCAAGGGGCAAACTTCAAGAGTCAACTGATCAGCGAGCTACTCAGAGTGTCCGGTGTGAGGAAGTTTCACAAAAACCTAATGATCTCTCTTGCAATGAGATTCAGTGCCTTAGACCACTGCGCCACTTGCAAGCCATGACCAATATATATTGTCCTGCTAAATAGACACGTTGGGCTTTTGGTTTCTCCCCCTCTAAAAACAAAAATAAATATTTTGGCCTTTATAAATTATTATTTTGGCCTTTTTCAGATTACAATTGCTCACTTTTGGTTATTTAAAATCTCCAAAATCTCATATTTTTTTTAACAAGGGGGGAAATTTAAGGAACTTCTGTCCGCCCCCCTGGAGGCCTTTTGAAAACATGTTTTCTTAGGGACAATAGACATGTGGTCCATAAAACGCCTCTCTGACATAGGGTCCAGCATATCTCTTGATGATGATCGGGCTTGGGCTGACATGGTCCGCTTTATATAATTAACATTTCATTATTTATAGATGTTTACATATTTTCTCATTGTTTCTGTGATAAAAAATGAAGTTCACATTTAAGTTAAATTCTTTAAAAGTCCTGTTTAAGTAACCAAACCAAGATGGCATAGCAGTCAGACGTGTGTTTTGTTTTGTCCCGTGTAAATATAGTTTCTTCCTTGTTTTTTCCTTATATATTTTAATATCATTTTCCATCTATGGACTGAAGATACTCTCCTGCAACCCGCCTCACACATTGTGGTACGGATGTGCTATTTCTATACTTTAATTAAGAACCAGAAACCCCATCAAAAGCTAGCCAGCAAACTGGCTACTAGCTAGTATTCAGTTAGCCATCTCCCGGCTAGCCGAAGAGGCCCATGAGCCACTCCTTGGGCTACATTACCTGGACCCCTGCCGACCCATCACGACTGGATTACCGACGTAATTCCGCCCGAGGGGTTTTTTCAACTGACTCCTCCGTCGTGACGTCCCATGAATGCCCACCCGCTAGCCTGCTAGCCGTGGCCCGCTAGCTGTCTAGACCACATCGGACTGTTAGCTTAAGAGGCCCATCGGACAAATTCTTTGGCCACTATACCTATTTTGCCAATTGGCCTGGTTTACCACACGGAGCCCTGCTGATCCGTCCTCTGAACCGGAACCCCCCAACAGAAGCTAGCCAGCTAACTAGCTACTAACTAGTAGTCAGCTAGCCACTGCTAGCGGTCATCAGCTACCTTTAGCCCGGACAACTCTCACCAGTCTGCACAGCACGACTCAAATCAGAGCAAATCGGACCTATTTTCCCCATATCTCCTGATTCCTACCGCAAGCGCTGAACCTTTTTTTAAATTATTTTTTTCCCTCACCTGGATCATCGCAACTAGCTAGCTGCTGTCCGAGTGGCCACTCGTGGCTAACGTCTCTGTCCTGAAGCAAGAACCAATCAGCCTGGAGCTATCCTTGCTAGGCTCATTTACCACACAGAGCCCTCCTGATCCATCTCCCGACGTCACAGCAAGAGGGCGCCACAACAGACTTTCTTCTGTTGCGATGTCCCTCAAAGGCCCTTCTGCTAGCTTGCTTGTCCTGGCCGGCTAGCTGCCTGAAGCCACTCACTGGACTCCTGCGATCACTTGGCTACGCATGCCTCTCCCGAACGTCAATATGCCTTGTCCATTGCTGTTTTGGTTAGTAATTATTGCCTTATTTCACTGTAGAGCCTCTAGCCTTGCTCAATACGTCTTAGTTAACACTTTATTTCCACCTCCCACACAAGCGGTGACATCACCTGGTTTAAATGATATTTTTAGAGACAATATCTCTTTCATCGTCACTATACACAGGTTTACCCCCACTGTTTCACATCCTACCATACCTTTGTCTGTACATTATGCCTTGAATCTATTCTACCGTGCCCAGAAATCTGCTCCTTTTACTCTCTGTTCTGAACGTACAAGCCAGTTCTTTTAGCCTTTAGCCGTACCCTTATCCTACTCCTCCTCTGTTCCTCTGGTGATGTGGAGGTTAATCCAGGCCCTGCAGTGCCTAGCTCCACTCCCATTCCTCAGGCACTCTCATTTGTTGACTTCTGTAACTGTAAAAGCCTTGGTTTCATGCATGTTAACATTATAGAAGCCTCCTCCCTAAGTTTGTTTTACTCACTGCTTTAGCACACTCTGCCAACCCGGATGTCTTAGCCGTGTCTGAATCCTGGTTTAGGAAGACCACCAAAACCCTGAAATTTCCGTCCCTAAACCCTATGAAATTTTCCGACAAGATAGAACTGCCAAAGGGGGCGGAGTTGCAATCTACTGCAGGGATTACCTGCAGAGTTCTGTCTAACTATCCAGGTCTGCGCCCAAACAATTTGAGCTTCTACTTTTAAAAATCCACCTCTCCAGAAACAAGTCTCTTACCGTTGCCGCTTTCTATAGACCACCTTCTGCCCCCAGCTGAGCCCTGGACACCATATGCGAATTCATTACCCCCATCTATCTTCAGAGCTCATGCTGTTAGGTGACCTAAACTGGGACATGCTTAACACCCCGGTCCCATCCTACAATCTAAATTTTATGCTCTCAATCTCACACAAATTATCAATGAACCCACCAGGTACAACCCCAAATCTGTAAAAACGGGCACCCTCATAGATATCATCCTAACCAACCTGCCCTCTAAATACACCTCTGCTGTCTTCAACCAGGATCTCAGCGATCACTGCCTCATTGCCTGCATCCGTAATGGGTCTGCGGTCAAGCGACCACCCCTCATCACTGTCAAACGCTCCCTAAAACACTTCAGCAAGCAGGCCTTTCTAATCGACCTGGCCTTGGTATCCTGGAATGATATTGACCTCATTCCGTCAGAAGAGGATGGCTGGTTATTCTTTTAAAAGTTCTTTCCTCACCATCTTAAATAAACATGCCCCATTCAAATAATGTTGAACCAGGGACAGATATTGCCCTTGGTTCACTCCAGACCTGACTGCCCTTGACCAGAACGAAAACATCCTGTGGCGTACTGCATTAGCATCGAATAGCCCCCACGATATGCAACTTTCAGGGAAGTTAAGAACCAATATACACAGGCAGTTAGGAAAGCTAAGGCTAGCTTTTCAAACAGAAATTTGCATCCTGTAGCACTAACTCCAAAAAGTTCTGGGACACTGTAGTCCATGGAGTCCATGGAGGATAACAGCACCTCCTCCCTGCTGCCCACTGCACCAAGTCTAGGAAACACTGTCACCACCAATAAATCTGCGATAATTGAGAATTTCAATAGGCATATTTCTACAGCTGGCCTTGCTTTCCACCTGGCTACCCCTACCCTGGTTAACAGCCCTGCACCCCTCACTGCAACTTGCTCAAGCCTCCCCATTTCTCCTTCACCCAAATCCAGATAGCTGATGTTCTGAAAGAGCTGCAAAATCTGGACCCCTACAAATCAGCAGGGCTAGACAGTCTGTACCCTCTCTTCCTAAAATTATCAGCCGAAATTGTTGCAACCCCTATTACTAGCTTGTTCAACCTCTCTTTCGTATCGTCTGAGATCCCCAAAGATTGAAAATCTGCCACGGTCATCCCCCTCTTCAAAGGGGGAGACACTCTAGACCCAAACTGCTACAGACCTATATCTATCCTACCCTGCCTTTCTAAGGTCTTCGAAAGCCAAATGAACAAACAGATCACGGACCATTTCGAATCCCACCGTACCTTCTCCGCTATGCAATCCGTTTTCCGAGCTGGTCATGGGTGCACCTAAGCCACGGTCAAGGTACTAAACGACATCATAACCGCCATCGATACTAGACAATACTGTGCAGCTGTATTCATCGACCTGGCCAAGGCTTTCGACTCTGTCAATCACCACATTCTTGTCGGCAGACTCAACAGCTTTGTTTTCTCAAATGACTGCCTCGCTTGGTTCACCAACTACTTCTCAGACAGAGTTCAGTGTGTCAAATTGGAGGGCCTGTTGTCCGGATCTCTGGCAGTCTCTATGGGGGTGCCACAGGTCTCAATCCTCGGGCCGACTCTTTTCTCTGTATACATCAATAATATCACTCTTGCTGCTGGTGATTCTTTGATCCACCTCTACGCAGACGACACCATTCTGTATACTTCTGGCCCTTCTTTAGACACTGTGTTAACTAACATCCAGACAAGCTTCAATGCCATACAACTCTCCTTCCGTGGCCTCCAACTGCTCTTAAATGCAAGAAAAACTAAATGCATGCTCTTCAACTGATCGCTGACCACACCTGCCCGGCCGTCCAGCATCACTACTCTGGACGGTTCTGACTTAGAATATGTGGACAACTATAAATACCTAGGTGTCTGGTTAGACTGTAAACTCTCCTTCCAGACTCACATCAAGCATCTTCAATCCAAAATTAAATCTACAATCGGCTTCCTATTTCGTAACAAAGCATCCTTCACTCATGCTGCTAAACATACCCTTGTAAAACTGACTATCCTACCGATCTTTGACTTCGGCGATTTCATTTACAAAATAGCCTCCAACACTCTACTCAGCAAATTGGATGCAGTCTATCACAGTGCCATCCATTTTGTCACCAATGCCCCATATACTACCCACAACTGCGACTTGTATGCTCTCATTGGCTGGCCCTCGCTTCATACTCGTCGCCAAACCCACTGGCTCCAGGTCATCTATAAGTCATTGCTAGGTAAAGCCCCGACTTATCTCAGCTCACTGGTCACCATAGCAGCACCCATCTGCAGCACGCGCTCCAGAAGGTTTATTTCACTGGTCAACCCCAAAGCCAATTCCTCCTTCGGCCGCCTTTCCTTCCAGTTCTCTGCTGCCAATGACTGGAATGAACTGCAAAAATCACTGAAGCTGGAGACTCATATCTCCCTCACTAGTTTTAAGCACCAGCTGTCAGAGCAGATCACAGATCACTGCACCTGTACATAGCCAATCTGTAAATAGCCCATCCAACTTCCAATCACCATATTTTATTTATTTTATTTATTTTGCTCCTTTGAACCCCAGTACCACTACTTGCACACTCATCTTCTGCACATCTACCACCCCCGTGTCTAATTTGCCATACTGTAATAATTTCGCCACGATTACCTATTTATTGCCTCACCCCCCTTATCCTACCTCATTTGCACACACTGTATATAGACTTTCTCTATTGCATTATTGACTGAATGTTTGTTTATTCCATGTGTAACTCTGTGTTGTTGTTTTAGTCACACTGCTTTGCTTGATCTTGGCCAGGTCGCAGTTGTAAATGAAAACTTGTTCTCAACTAGCCTACCTGGTTAAATAAAGGTGAAATATAAATAAATAAATCAAATTAGTAGTATTTTAGTATTTTGATAAAACAGGGAGAGAAAACAAGCGTTGCAGGCTGTGAATTCTGCAAACAACATTTCTAGGATGGGCTATTGGCAGGACAATCAACTTTTTCCTTTATTCAGATTACAACCGCTGACTTTAGGTTATTTGAAAACTAAATCTCCAAAATATCGTTATTTTTTAAACAAGGACTTGAAAATGGGATTGTGAGCTCTGCGAACAACATTTCCCGTCCGAGAATGGTAAATGACTAATTAATACATTCATTCAATACATTGGAATACAACATTAACCATTCATCCACCCATTATTGAGCAGGAGCTGAGAGGATCACCAAAACTAAAGGTATTTTGGTTTCAGTGCATTTTCTTTAAAAAAGGTTTTATATAGCCTATCAATGTGCAGGCATACTGTGTAATAGAATTGCTAATTGTGTACTAAAAACGTGAATGTGTTTTTGCAGAGCATACAACCATGCCGACAACCATCCGTGGAGATCAGTGGACAACAACAGGCTGCAGAGAAAAAATGCATGGTTCCGTAGAGTACCAACTGGGATGGATCCCGAGGCAAATGTGGTTTCTTCATCAACATCTTTTTGCTTTCTTTAATAAAATAAAGATACAAATAATCTCCAGCTTTGATCCATGCCTGGGCCTGCAGGACGCAAATGTCTTTGTTTGTCAGACGAATCATTGGGTCGAAACTGCAGAACAGTTAGCAGGACAATATACAGTATATTGTGGCGAGGCGGTCTAATGTACCGCATCTCAGTGTAAGAGACTATAGTCCCTAGTTCGAATCCAGGCTGTATCACATCCGACTGTGATTGGGAGTCCTATATGGCGGTGCACAATTGGCCCAGCATCATCTGGGTTTTGCCAGGGTAGGCCGTCATTATAAATAAGAATTTCTTCTTAACTGACTTGCCAATTTAAATAAAAACAAAACAATTTTGTAATGTGTTTTGTTTGGTAAATTGTTTTGTAAATATGAATTCACATTTGTGGTGCCACTAAATAAACAATGGAAACATTTTTATTTATTTTTTCTACTTGATCAGAACAAGCTGTAACTGGACTGTTGTCACGTTCTTTCAAAATCGAACCCAGAAGCAGACCAGGACAAGGAGAGTAGGAAGAAGGTGAGTATTTATTTACAAGTGAATGTGAATGGGTAGATATATCCAGGTGGCGTAGCGGGCAGCGGTGGTGAGTTGATGGGAGTAAATAGGTGGATCCAATGGGGTAGCGGAATCCTCCGACGACCAGACAGGAATGGGGTAAATGATCCGGGTGAGTAACTGAAGACAGAACAAACGGAGGTAAGTTTAAGGCAAGCAATACGTAAAAAACAACAAAACAAATTCTATCCAATTTGAGGCTGATACTATGGCACAACATACTGTTCATGGCTAACGATCCGGCAGGGAATGGATGTCAGGTCAGAGCTTTTGAAGGGGAGAGGTGATGATCAGGACAGGTGTGCAGATTACTGATGGAATACAGGTGCGGGTGAACATCGATCTCCCAACAAGCTAATTCGCCCGGCAACCAGACAGGGTGCGTTCCAGGACACCGGAAACACACTCCAGGACAGAAACACAGGCAAACACAGACTCAGGAAGCGGGATTCGTGACAGTACCCCCCCTCCGACGAACGCCACCGGGCAGACTACCTGGAGCGCCAGGGTGGAGGCGGTAGAAGTCACGAAGCAGGTCGTCATTCAAGGATCTGACGCCGAGGAATCCAACTCCTCTCCTCTGGACCATATCCTTCCCAATCCACGAGATATTGGAAACCTCGACCCCGCCGTCTGGAATCCATTATGCGGCGCACCGTGTAGGCAGGACCACCTCCGATCATCCGAGGAGGACGAGGAGGAGGGGGCAACAGAGGACTGAGGAGAACCGGCTTGAGGCAGGAGACATGAAAGGTGGGGTGTACTCGAAGCGTTGCCGGCAATTTGAGTCGGACCACAACAGGGTTAATGATTCTCTCCACCACAAACGGACCAATGAACTTTGGTGACAGTTTCCTCGACTCAGTCCGTAGAGGAAGATCCCGTGTAGCCAACCAAACCTTATCTCCGATGGTATAAGCGGGAGCAGGAATACGGCGACGATTCGCCTGGATCTGATACCGGTCAGAAACTCTAAGAGGGACCTTCCTCTCCTGAGAAGGAAACAAGGGAGGTTGGTATCCGTACAGGCATTGGAAGGGGGACATCCCAGTGGCAGATGAAGGAAGGGTATTATGGGCATACTCGACCCAGGGTAATTGAGATGACCAAGAGGTGGGATCAGAGGAGACAAGACAACGCAGCGTGGACTCCATCTTCTGGTTGGCTCTCTCCGCCTGACCATTAGATTGTGGGTGAAATCCAGAAGTGAGACTGACTGTAGCTCCAATGGCCAAACAGAAGGATCTCCAGACAGCAGAGGTAAACTGAGGACCACGGTCAGAAACAATGTCACTGGGCAATCCGTGGACCCTGAAAACCTCCCTAACCAGGATCTCGGACGTCTCCGTGGCAGATGGAAGCTTGGAGAGAGGGACAAAATGAGCAAACTTGCTGAATCTGCCCACAATGGTCAGAATGACCGTGTTCCCAACAGAAGGGGGGCAATCCCGTGACAAAATCCAGGGCCAGATGCGACCAAGGTCGCCGAGGAATAGGTAGGGGGTGAAGAAGCCCAGAGCTGGGCCGATTGGTACTTTTGTTCTGAGCACAAACAGGACATGCGGCAACAAACCTCCGGGTATCTTCTCCCATGGCAGGCCACCAAAATCGTTTGCGCAGTAGCGCCATAGCTTGTCACCCTGACGTTGCTCGGACTATCTTGCTGGCGTGGGACCACTGAAGAACAGCAGAACGGACCGACTCAGGCACGAACAACCGACCGGGTGGACCGTTACCGGGGCCGGGCTGCGTCCGAAGGGCCGCCATCACATCCTCCTCAATCCTCCATGTAACGGCTCCCACGACAAGGTTCTGGGGAAGAATCGTCTCAGTCTTGGCCCCACTCTCATCCGTCTTGGAGAACACCCGGGACAAGGCGTCCGCTTTGCCGTTCTTCGATCCAGGTCGGAACGTCAGGGAAAAATTGAAGCGTCCAAAAAACAAAGCCCACCTGGCCTGACGGGAGTTGAGACGTTTAGCCGATTGCACGTAAGCCAGATTCTTGTGGTCAGTCCAGACCACAAACGGTTGCTCCGCTCCCTCCAACCAGTGACGCCACTCCTCCAAGGCAAGCTTCACAGCGAGAAGCTCCCGGTTACCCACATCGTAGTTTCTCTCAGCTGGTGAAAGACGACAAGAGTAGAAGGCGCAGGGATGGAGTTTACCGTCAGTGGAGCTACGCTGGGACAGGATGGCGCCCACTCCCACATCAGACGCGTCCACCTCAACAACAAACTGACGGGAAGTGTCAGGTTGAGAGAGAAATCGGCTCTTCAAGTTCAGAAATGCTCGGTCTGCCTCAGGAGTCCAACAGAAAATTCTGGTGCAAGACGTCAGAGCAGTTAAAGTGGCGGCCACCCGGCTGTAATCATGGATAAACCTCCGATAGAAGTTCGCAAATCCCAGGAATCTCTGGAGCTGCAATCTCGTACCGGGCCGGGCCCAATCCCGAACCGCCCAAACCTTCTCTTGGTCCATCTTGATCTCACCCCTGGAGATGATGTACCCGAGGAAGGATGTAGTGTGGGCGTGAAAATCACACTTCTCTGCCTTCACAAACAGACGGTTCTCCAATAACCTCTGCAGGACCTGCTTAACATGCTGGATGTGGCTGGAAAGCTCCTTGGAGAAAATCAGGATGTCATCCAGGTAAACGAACACAAACAGACCGATCATATCCCTCAGCACGTCATTCACCAAACTTTGGAACACTGCTGGAGCGTTGGAAAGTCCAAACGGCATCACCTGGTACTCGAAATGTCCCATAGGTGTATTGAATCCAGTCAACCACTCGTCCCCCTCTTTGATCCGAACCAGATGATACGCATTGCGTAGATCAAGCTTCGTAAACACAGTAGCACCCTGTAAAGAATCGAAAGCGGAGCTCATCAAGGGCAAGGGGTACTTGTTCTTGACCGTAATATCATTCAACCCCCGATAATCAATACACGGTCGAAGAGAGCCATCCTTCTTACTCACAAAAAAAATCCAGCTCCCAGGGGTGATGACGAGGGACGAATGAGACCTGCAGCAAGAGACTCCTTTATGTAGGTCTCCAGGGCTTCCCGCTCAGGTCGAGAAATACTGTATAACCGTCCCTTGGGAAAGGCAGCTCCAGGGAACAGCTTAATTGTACAATCATAAGGTCGGTGGGGAGGAAGTGACTGAGCTTTCTGCTTACTGAACACCTCACCCAACTCGTGATATGTTTCAGGAACCAGGGACAAATCAGGAGGAGCAGACTCACTGACCCGACTGGGGACAGCATGAGAACAGGCAGTCCTGAGGCAGTTAGCATGGCACTCAATGCTCCAACTAGTTACCTTACCAGTCACCCAATCGAACGAAGGATTGTGTTCTCTTAGCCAGGGGTATCCAAGAACCAGAGGAACATGGGGGGGAAGGCAAAATGAAAAAAAGAAATAACCTCTGAATGATTCCCCAACAACAACATCTTAACCGGTTCAGTCCTCATAGTGATCCGTGCCAGACTACTGCCGTTCAGAGTGGTTGCTTCAATGGCTTCCGGTAATTGCTCCTTGGAAAGCCCCAGCTGTTCCACTAAGTCGGCATCAATGAAGCTGTCATCGGCACCTGAATCGATGAAAGCGTTAATCGCTAAACTCTGATTCTTATTTATGAGGGTAGCAGGAAAACGAGGTCTGACAGGGCTCTTGAGAGGTTGAAACTGGCTCGCTAACAAACCTCCCAAACTTAACGAGCCGAGCAGTTTAACGGGCGCTGAGGACAAACGGAGATGTAATGTCCCGAGCTACCACAGTAGAGGCAGCTGTTGGTCTCACGTCTACATTGGCGATCGTCCTTAGTTAACCCGTGCCGCCCCACTTGCATAGGTTCAGGATCTGGCGGCAGGACTCCTCCACTAATCCCGTGTGAGGGAAAATGATCAACCCGTTCTGGTCCACTTCCTGACCCGAATGGTAACCGAGTCTCAGATTGATTAGATGGACCCCACTGCTTCTCCCTCCTTCTCTCTCGGACTCTATTATCTACCCGAATAGCTAAGGTGACCAAACTATCTAGGTTACTAGGCTCTGGATAGGAGATCAGCTCGTCCTTGAGTTGCTCCGACAACCCCTGGTAAAAAAACGCTTGTAGTGATTCCTCATTCCAACCACTCTCCACAGCCAATGTCCTGAATTCTATCACAAAGTCTGCCACACAGCGAGCTCCTTGGCGAAGAGAGAACAAATGTTTAGCTGCGTCCTTACCTCGGACTGGATGGTCAAAAAGCTTTCTCATCTCTGCCGTGAAACCCTGGTATGACGTCATGCATGTGTCCCGTCGTTCCCAAACAGCTGAAGCCCATTCCAGAGCTCTACCACGCAGCAGCTCAATAACAAAAGCTATCCTAGCCTTATCTGTGGCGTAAGAGTAGGGCTGCAGATCAAAAACCAACCCACACTGTAAAAGAAATGAACGGCATCCTCCCAGATCTCCCTCGTACTTCTCCTGTGTCGGAACCTTGGGCTCACGGAAGGAAACCGCACCAGACACGGCAGGTGAGATGGGTGAAACAGGTGGTGAATGAATCGCCGGCAAACTGAGCTGATCCTGGATTTGTGTCAAGCTAGCAGATAAATTCTGGATTGAACCCGCTATCTCCTGTAGCGCCGTCTTGTGTTGTCCCAATGTCTTCCCCTGCTGGGTAATGGCATGACAATACGTAAAAAACAACAAAACAAATTCTATCCAACTTGAGGCTGATACTATGGCACAACATACTGTTCATGGCTAACGATCCGGCAGGGAATGGATGTCAGGTCAGAGCTTTTGAAGGGGAGAGGTGATGATCAGGACAGGTGTGCAGATTACTGATGGAATACAGGTGCGGATGAACATCGATCTCCCAACAAGCTAATTCGCCCGGCAACCAGACAGGGTGCGTTCCAGGACACCGGAAACACACTCCAGGACAGAAACACAGGCAAACACAGACTCAGGAAGCGGGATTCGTGACAACTGTAGCATATTACTTACTAAAACTGTTGTTATACTAAGGTTGTTATTCTGAGAGAAACAAAAATGACCTGGACGCCATGTACAGTATTATAGACTCTAAAAGGAAACATTACCACTGTCTCTTGCACATGTAATTTGCCTTTCATAATGCATCCTTATTTACAAAGTGATTATTATTATTAGATATTCTCACAGCGCACATTTGTAAATCCCAAATTCTAAAAGTAATTGGAACGGTAGATACAAATGATTTGTGACATTGTGGTTACAGTAAAGAATGTAAACATGCTGTGTTTTTATTTACAGAAGTGATGGACAGCTGGAGGCATTTTGAAAACAGGTTTTCATAGGAGAGTGTAGCAGGTGTTGCCCATCATGCAAACAATGTTTCCTATTCGCAGGACAATAGACTGTTCATAGCCAGGTGTGAAAATCCCCCAATTTGCAATGTATTCGATGCTTAAGTACTCTAAAGTGTTCCATTTCTAACTCAAGACCTCATACAACAAATAATACAACAAACATTGTGGTTAAACTCAAATATACAATTGATAGAAAAAACTTTAACAAGTAGAAGGGTGAAAAGTATTATTATTATTAACCCTGCATTATAATTATATAAAAGCTCCTTAGACATTCTGTGTTTTTATTTACAGTAGTGATGTGCAGCTGGAGGCATTTTGTTAAATAAAGTTTATATTTACATTTTAAAAACCTCACCTAGCGAGGGTATCGTTTTCTTAGCATGGGAGGAGAATTCTCCACCTGGGCGGACTGTGAGAGGATCATGTACAACACAATGATATCCTTGGGCATGCTGTAGTCTTCAAATCTGGTGGGTAAAGTTGTCCCTCAGCTGCTTGATGAAATCTTCCATCACCTCTGTGACAATGCCTGGTCCCTCTTTCTTCAGTGTGCTGAAGTACAGTAGCTTTTCAGATGACAAGTCCAAATTGAACAACTCAAGCTTCCTTAGTAAAGGCCTCAAATTTCTCCACCTTGTCCGCGACTGTTTCCCTCCTTGTAACTGCAGATTTAACCCGTTTAAGTTAGAATATGTCCGCAAAAAAAGCTGTGTGTGCAGCTTGCAGTTAACGATTTAATGTTTCTGCGTCAGGCCTGTATATGGGGCAGGAAGGCCACTAAAAGATCTATGCTCGATTCATAATTAGTCTGAGATTGAATTATTTGCTAACAGCAATATTTTCATTGCAAATAAGACACTCTGGCTTGGCATTGGGAAAAGATGGAGAGATGAAAGCATATCTCTCTGTACATTCTTATCTGAAATTTCGATTTTCATTATCCACCTTTCTTCTTGATACTTTTTGAGAGTGACATTTTATCTTGCTATCAAGTAAATTGTTATGAACAAATGTTGACGTTACAGAAAGTAGAGTAGCCTACATTAGGCTACATAGACCAACACACGCAAGGTGTGCTGCAGTATGATGCAACTTTTACAGGAAGAACCTGTACAGTTACGGAAGGACCCCTTATCTGCCAGTAGATGTGCTCTTCAGAAAAATCCTGAACGACCCAGCTGTAACCAGTTACCTGTGGAGGAGAGAGTGAATTCCATTCCTGAAAGAGGGAGAGATAATTCCTTACCTGATCCGGAGCCTGATGGAAGAACTTGAGAATGGATAACACAGCTACCAAGTGGAAGAGATGATTGAGAAGAACTCAGTGGGGCTTCAGCACCTCTGGTCTCTCAAGACTCAAAAGATACTCCGAAGAGATCCAGTGAACAGTTACAAGGGTCTGCTAAATGCTAGCCCCGGGGCGGCAGGGTAGCCTAGTGGTTAGAGCGTTGGACTAGTAACCGGAAGGTTGCAAGTTCAAACCCCCGAGCTGACAAGGTACAAATCTGTTGTTCTGCCCCAGAACAGGCAGTTAACCCACTGTTCCTAGGCCGTCATTGAAAATAAGAATTTGTTCTTAACTGACTTGCCTAGTTAAAAAAAAAAAAAATGGTAGCCCCTGCTAACGGCTTGCTTGCTAACCCGGCATGCTATAACTGCTAGCTTGCCCCGGTCTACTAGGTGTTAGCTTGTTAGCATCGGCCTGCTAACTGTCTGAATCGTCGTGTCCCCAGCCCAACCACTCACTGGACCCATATGTTCACTTGGCTACGCAATATCAATATGCCTCATCCATTACTGTCCTGGTTAGTGATTACTGTCTTATTTCACTGTAGAGCCTCTAGCCCTGCTCAATATGCCACGTCCTACATGTGTCACCTGGTTTAAACATCTCTAGAGACTATTTCTCTCTCATCATTACTCAATGCCTAGGTTTACCTCCAATGTACTCACATCCCACCTTATCTTTGTCTGTACACTATGCTTTGAATCTATGCTATCATGCCCAGAAACCTGCTCCTTTTAATCTCTGTTCCGAACGTGCTAGACGGCAAGTTCGTATAGCCTTTAGCCGTACCCTTATCCTACTTCTCATCTGTTCCTCTGGTGATGTGGAGGTTAATCCAGGTCCTGCAGTGCCTAGCTCCACTCCCAACCCCCAGGTGCTCTCATTTGTTGACTTCTGTAAACGTAAAAGGCCTGGTTTCATGCATGTTAACATTTGAAATCTACTCCCTAAGTTTGTTTTACTCACTGCTTTAGCACACTCTGCCAACCCAGATGTCTTAGCCGTGTCTGAATCCTGGCTTAGGAAACCACCGAAAACGCTGAAATCTCCATCACTAACCATAACGTTTTCCGCCAAGATAGAACTGCCAAAGGGGGTGGTGTTGCAATCTACTGCAAAGATAGCCTGCAGAGTTCTGTATTACTATCTAAGTCTGTACCCAAACAATTTGAGCTTCTACTTCTAAAAACTCACCTTTCCAGAAACACGTCTCTCACTGTTGCCCCTTGCTATAGACCTCCCTCTGCCCCCAGCTGTGCCCTCGATACCATATGTGAATTGATTGCCCCCCATCTATCTTCTGAGTTCGTGCTACTAGATGACCTAAACTGGGAGATGCTTAACACCCTGGCCATCCTACAAACTAAGCTCGATGCCCTCAATCTCACACAAATGATCAATGAACCTACCAGGCACAACCCCAAATCAGTAAACACGGGCATCCTCATAGATGTCATCCTAACTAATTCGCCCTCCAAATACACCTCTGCTGTTTTCAATTAAGATCTCAGCGATCACTGCCTCATTGCCTGCATCCGTAATGGGTCTGTGATCAAACGACCACCCCTCATCACGGTCAAACGCTCCCTGAAACACTTCTGCGAACAGGCCTTTCTAATCGACCTGGCCGGGGTATCGTGGAATGACATTGACCTCATCCCGTCAGTAGATGATGCCTGGCTATTCTTTAAAAGTGCCTTCCTCACCATCTTAAATAAGCATGCCCCTCTCAAAAAATTTAGAACTAGGGATAGATATAGTCCTTGGTTCACTCCAGACCTGTCTGCCCTTAACCAGCACAAAAACATCCTGTGGCATTCTGCATTAGCATCGAATAGCCCCCGTGATATGCAGCTTTTCAGGGAAGTTAGGAACAAATATACACAGGCAGTTAGAAAAGCAAAAGGCAAGCTTTTTCAAACAGAAATTTGCATCCTGTAGTACTAACTCAAAAAAGTTCTGGGACACTGTAAAGTCCATGGAGAATAAGAACACCTCCTCCCAGCTGCCCACTGCTCTGAGGCTAGGAAACACTGTCACCACCGATAAATCCACTGAGAATTTCAATAAGCATTTCTCTACGGCTGGCCATGCTTTCCACTTGGCTACCCCTACCTCGGTCAACTACCCGGCACCCTCCACAGCAACCCTCCAAAGCCCCCCCCCCATTTCTTCTTTACCCAAATTCAGATAGCTGATGTTCTGAAAGAGCTGCAAAATCTGGATCCCTACAAATCAGCCGGGCTAGACAATCTGGACCCTCTCTTTCTAAAATGATCTGCCAAAATTGTTGCAACCCCTATTACTAGCCTGTTCAACCTCTTTTTCGTATCGTCTGAGATTCCCAAAGATTGGAAAGCTGCCACGGTCATCCCCCTCTTCAAAGGGGGTGACACTCTAGACCAGACATGGGCAAACTACGGCCCGCGGGCCACATACGGCCCGTTAGGCTTTTTAATCCGGCCCGCCGAACTTGTCCAAATTATAGTAAAAACCTCCTTTTTTCCCCTTTCCCTGCAATGCCCACGTTTCCCCAATAGATGGCGCACTCAAAACACATTGACCGTTGTTGGAGTGGCGCGTATTTCTCTTTATTTCACTTTAATTTTCACTTCGTTTCACGTCACCATTAAGCCCTTCTGTGAAAATGAGCGGACCAAAGAGAAGGAAAGTGGACAGCGAATGCAGAGTGTTTAATAAGGAGTGGACAACAAAATACTTCTTCACTGAAGTCCGATCAACGGCTGTATGTCTGATATGCCAAGAAGCTGTTGCGGTTTTCAAAGAGTACAATATCAGCCGTCACTTTGCCACGAAGCATGCAAACTATGCTAGCAAGCAGTCAACACAAGAACGGGCGGCTACTGCTCCGAGGTTGGCAGCTAATTTACAGAGTCAACAGAACTTTTTTCACCGACAAACTGCAATTCAAGAGTCAAGTACCAAGGCAAGTTATTTGCTGGCATTCAAATTAGCAAAGGCTAGCAAGCCTTTCTCCGAAGGCGAGTTTTTGAAAGAGTGCATGGTAGAGACAGCAGGTCTCTTGTGTCCGGAGAGCAAAGCCAAGTTTGAAAAAAATCAGTTTAGCACGCAGGACAGTGACTCGCCGCGTGGAACTGATTGACGAAGATATAGTCAGCGAGTTAAACAAAAAGGCGGAGTCCTTTAAGTTATATTCACTAGCACTGGATGAAAGTAACGACATAAAAGACACTGCTCAGCTCCTAATTTTTATCTGAGGGATTAACGACAGTTTTGAGATAACGGAGGAGCTTTTGAGCATGGAATCACTGAAAGGGAAAACGCGAGGAGAGGACTTATATGAACAGGTGTCTGCTGTCATCGAGAGAATGAAGCTACCTTGGAGTAAACTTGCCAATGTCACCACGGATGGATCGCCAAATTTAACTGGAAAAAACATCGGGCTGCTGAAAAGAATCCAGGATAAAGTGAAAGAAGAAAACCCTGACCAGGATGTTATTTTACTTCACTGCATCATTCATCAGGAGTCTCTGTGTAAGTCTGTATTGCAGCTTAATCACGTCGTGGATCCAGTTGTAAAACTTGTTAACTTCATACGAGCAAGGGGACTTAATCATCGTCAGTTCATTACGTTCCTGGAAGAAACTAATGCGGATCACCAGGACCTAATTTACCACTCTCGCGTCCGCTGGTTAAGTTTGGGGAAAGTGTTTCAACGAGTCTGGGAGCTCAAAGACGAGATTCGCTCATTTTTTAATTTAATGGGGAAATCCGAAGAATTCCCCGAGCTGAGCGACACAAACTGGCTTTGTGACTTTGCGTTTGCTGTGGACATATTTTCACACATGAATGAGCTGAACGTGAAGCTACAGGGGAAAGATCAGTTTGCGCACGACATGTACACAAATGTGAGAGCCTTCAAATCCAAGCTGGTTTTATTCTCCAGGCAAATGTCAAACAAATCTTTCGCACATTTCCCCACACTAGCCGTGCAGAAAGAGGCCGCCCGAAATGCGAAGAAATACTGCAAATCACTGGACGATCTGCACAGAGAATTTTGCCCTCAGTTCTGTGATTTTGAAAAAATTGACAAGTCACTTCAACTGGTGTCCTGTCCCCTGTCACAAGACCCCGAATCAGCACCGCAGGAGCTGCAATTGGAACTGATCGATCTTCAGTCTGACTCCGTCTCAAAGGAGAAGTTCAAGTCTCTTAAACTGAATGACTTTTACGCTTCACTTAACAAGACGCGTTTCCAAACCTCCGGAGGACGGCGCAGAAGATGCTGGTGTTGTTTGGCTCGACCTACGTGTGTGAGCAGACGTTTAGCGTCATGAAAATCAACAAAGCCCATCACAGATCCAAGTTAACTGACCAACATCTCAGATCTGTCCTGAGAATTGCCACAACAAAACTAACTCCAGACTTTGATGCACTGGCAAAAAAGGGAGACCAACAACACTGTTCCCACTGAAATGGTGAGTTTTTCTGCTGTGTTATGAAAAAATGCATATGGAAAGTTTGGAAGTGCGTCTTTTAATTAAGAGCAATGCGCATTTACGCACAGCAGCGGTACAGTAGCTTAATTAACACGCCGCACATCGCTCTTAATTTAAATTTTCAGCTGCAGGTAGGATATTTAATACAGCCTGTCTGTGTGCTTGGCAACGATACACGTGTACTGTTTGCGCGTGAAGGCGAGGGCGTCCGTGGCGAGTTTGTAGAGCGCGCGGTCAGGACAATCCATCCATGATTTTGCGGAGTTTAACACAAGTAGATATTATTGAGCTTGAGTATTTCGTTGTGTAATAATATGTTTTGAATGTTGAAAGTGATTCCATTTTTCAATAAATGTTGATTTCTTTAACTTTGCACCTTCGATTGAAACTTATTAAAAACAGACGCAATCTTGATAAATCACAGTGCGTATGTTATTTTAATCTATTTACATTTCCTCCTCCCAGTATCTGCGAAATAGTATGTAAATGCCATATCTTGCATATTCCTTGAGACAAATTTATTAACTGATAAGGGCTATTTTTCACATTTGAAAGACAGTTAATAAATTGGGTTGTAGTGTTCTTACTGTGCTATGAGGTTTGCACACACTACATTTAATGCTTTAGTATATCCGGCCCAAACACTCCCTCCAAATGCTCCTGGCCCGGCCCCTCTGTCAAATTTTAGAACCCATTGTGGCCCGCGAGTCAAAAAGTTTGCCCACCCCTGCTCTAGACCCAAATTGCTACAGACCTATATCTATCCTACCCTGCCTTTCTAAGGTCTTCGAAAAGCCAAGTTAACAAACAGATTACTGACCATTTCGAATCCCACCATACCTTCTCCGCTATGCAATCTGGTTTCAGAGCTGGTCATGGGTGCACCTCAGCCACGCTCAAGGTTCTAAACTACATCATAACCGCCATCGATAAGAGACAATACTGTGCAGCCGTATTCATCGACCTGGCCAAGGCTTTCGACTCTGTCAATCACAACATTCTTATTGGCAGACTCGACAGCCTTGGTTTCTCAAATGATTGCCTCGCCTGGTTTACCAACTACTTCTCTGATAGAGTTCAGTGTGTCAAATCGGAGGGACTGTTGTCCGGACCTCTGACAGTGTCTATGGGTGTGCCACAGGGTTCAATTCTCGGGCCGACTCTCTTTTCTGTATACATCAATGATGTTGCTCTTGCTGCTGGTGATTCTCTGATCCACCTCTACGCAGACGACACCATTCTGTATACTTCTGGCCCCTCCTTGGACACTGTGTTATTAACTAACCTCCAGACGAGCTTCAATGCCATACAACTCTCCTTCCGTGGCCTCCAACTGCTCTTAAACACAAGTCAAACTAAATGCATGCTATTCAATCGATCACTGCCCGCACCTGCTCGCCCATCCAGCATCACTACTCTGGACGGCTCTGGATGACTCTGTCCAGAATACGTGGACAACTACAAATACCTAGGTGTCTGGTTAGACTGTAAACTCTCCTTCCAGACTCACATTAAGCATCTCCAATCCAAAATTAAATCTAGAATTGGCTTTCTATTTCATGCTGCCAAACATACCCTCGTAAAACTGACCATCCTACCGATCCTCGACTTCGGTGATGTCATCTATAAAATAGCCTCCAACACTCTACTCAACAAACTGGATGCAGTCTATCACAGTACCATCCGTTTTGTCACCAAAGCCCCATACACTACCCACCATTGCGACCTGTACGCTCTCGTTGGTTGGCCCTCGCTTCATACTCGTCGCCAAATCCACTGGCTACAGGTTATCTACAAGTCTCTGCTAGGTAAAGCCCCGCCTTATCTCAGCTCACTGCTCACCATAGCAGCACCCACTCGTAGCACGCGCTCCAGCAGGTATATCTCACTGGTCACCCCCAATTCCTCCTTTGGTCGTCTTTCCTTCCAGTTCTCTGCTGCCCATGACTGGAACGAATTGCAAAAATCTCTGAAGCTGGAGACTCACATCTCCCTCACTAGCTTTAAGCACCAGCTGTCAGAGCAGCTTACAGATCACAGCACCTGTACATAGCCCATCTGTAAACAGCCCATCTATCTACCTACCTCATCCCCATACTGGTATTTATTTATTTTGCTCCTTTGCACCCCAGTATCTCTACCATTCATCTTCTGCCGATCGACCATTCCAGTGTTTAATTGCTATAGTGTAATTACTTCCCCACCATTGACTATTTATTTCCTTAACTTACCTCATTTGCACTCACTGTATATAGACTTTTTGTTTTCTTTTGTTCTACTGTATGTTTTGATTATTCCATGTGTAACTCTGTGTTGTTGTATGTATCGAATTGCTTCGCTTTATCTTGGCCACGTCGCAGTTGCAAATGAGAACTTGTTCTCAACTAGCCTACCTGAGGAGTGCTGAGGAGTGGGGGAGTGCTGACCGCCACCGCAGTGAGGCCCCCGTGTTTGTACCGGAGGATAGGGTCTAGCTCTCGACCCGAAACCTACCCCTCCGCTTGCCCAGCTGGAAGCTGGGGTGTGTGTGTGGGGCCCTTCAAAGTCCTGAGGAGGATAAACGAGGTGTGTTATCGATTACAACTCCCTTCCTATTATCGTATTAACCCCTCGTTTCATGTGTCTCTCCTCAGGCTGGTGGTAGCTGGTCCCCTGCAGGAAGGTGAGGTGCCGGAGGTCCCTTCGCCTCCTCTGGACATCGAGGGGTCCCCGGCATACACGATACGTGCCATTCTGGACTCGATATGCCGGGTGAGGGGCCTGTAGTACCTCGTGGACTGGGAGGGGTACGGCCTGGAGGAGAGGTGCTGGGTCCCGGTGGGGGACATCTTGGACCCGTCACTGTTGAGGGATTTCCATCGCCTCCACCCGGATCGTCCTGCGCCTCGCCCTCCGGGTCACCCTCGAGGCCGGTGTCGGAGCGCTGCGAGAGCTGCGCGTCAGGGGTGGGGGTGGGGGGGGGGGGGGGTACTGTCACGGCTCCTACCGAAGGTGGCTCCCCTTCTTGTTCGGGTGGCGCTCGGCGGTCGTCGTCACTGGCCTACTAGCTGCCACTGATCCTTTTCCCCCTTCCTGTTGATTGGTTTCACCTGTGTTGTGTTTAGGCTGATTAGTCGGGCTATAATTACCCAGATCGTTACAGACAGGCGCAGGAATACGTAATATATGGTTTTATTACTCCACCCAAAATACAACATGTCATGAAAAAAGGCAGGGAGACAAAGCCCAAAACAAACACATATATAAAATACACTGGGATGTAACCCAAACAAAAGAGTGAGGTTTAAACCTCTAAACATCAGCATCCTGGTGTCGCCTCTTCACTGTTGATGTTGAGACTGGTGTTTTGCGGGTGCTATTTCATGAAGCTGCCAGTTGAGGACTTGTGAGGCGTCTGTTTTTAAACTAGACACTCTAATGTATTTGTCCTCTTGCTCAGGTGTTCTCTGGGGCCTCCCACTCCTCTTTCTATTCTGGTTAGAGCCAGTTTGCTCTGTTCTGTGAAGGGAGTAGTACACAGCGTTGTACGAGATCTTCAGTTTCTTGACAATTTCTCGACATGGAATAGCCTTCATTTCTCAGAACAAGAATAGACTGACGAGTTTCAAAATAAAGTTCTATGTTTCTGGCCATTTTGATCCTGTAATCGAACCCACAAATGCTGATGCTCCAGATACTCAACTCAAAGGCCAGTTTTATTGCCTCTTTAATCAGGGCAACTATTTTCAGCTGCGCTAACATAATTGCAAAAGGGTTTTCTAATGATCAATTAGCCTTTTAAAATGATAAACTTGGATTAGTTTACACAACGTGCCATTGGAATACAGGAGTGATGGTTGCTGATAATGGGTCTCTGAATGCCTATGTAGATATTCCATTAATAAATCTGCCGTTTCCAGCTACAATAGTCATTTACAACATTAACAATGTCTACACTGTATTTCTGATCAATTTGATGCTATTTTAATGGACAAAAAAATAGATTTTCTTTAAAAAACAAGGACATTTCCAAGTGACCCCAAAGTTTTGAACGGTAGGGGATGTGTATTTGTACGTATCTATTTGTATGTGTATATGTATGCATATTTATATTTAAATATGTGGGTATGTGTATGTACAGTTGAAGTCAGAAGTTTACATACACCTTAGCCAAATGCATTTAAACTCAGTTTTTCACAATTCCTGACATTTAATCCAAGTAAAAATTCTGTGTCTTAGGTCAGTTAGGATCACCACGATATTTTAAGAATGTGAAATGTCAGAATAATAGCAGAGAGAATAAATTATTTCAGCTTTGATTTATTTCACCACATTCCCATTGGATCAGAGGTTTATATACATTCAATTAGTATTTGGTATCATTGCCTTTAAATTGTTTAACTTGGGTCAAACGTTTCGGGTAGCCTTCCACAAGCTTCCCACAATAAGTTGGGTGCATTTTGGCCCATTCCTCCTGACAGGGCTGGTGTAACTGAGTAAGGTTTGTAGGCCTCATAGCTCGCTCACGCTTTTTCAGTTCTGCCGACAAATGTTCTATAGGATTGAGGTCAGGGCTTTGTGATAGCCACTCCAATACCTTGACTTTGTTGTCCTTGAGCCATTTTGCCACAAATTTGGAAGTATGCTTGCGGTAATTGTCCATTTAGAAGACCCATTTGCGACCAAGCTTTAACTTTCTGACAGATGTCTTGAGATGTTGCTTCAATATATCGACATCATTTTCCTCCTCGTGATGCTATCTATTTTGTGAAGTGCACCAGTCCCTCCTGCACAAAGCACCCCCACAACATGATGCTGCCACCCCCGTGCTTCACGGTTAGGATTGTGTTCTTCGGCTTGCAAGCCTCCACCTTTTTCCTCCAAACACAACGGCCAAACAGTTCTATTTTTGTTTCATCAGACCAGAGGACATTTCTCCAAAAAGTACGATCTTTGTTCCCATGTGCAGTTGCAAACAGTAGTCTGTATTTTTTATGGCGTTTTTTGAGCAGTGGCTTCTTCCTTGCTGAGCACCTTTCAGGTTATGTTGATATATGGCTCGTTTTACTGTGGATATAGATACTTTTGTACCTGTTTCCCATAGCATCTTCACAAGGTCCTTTGTAGTTGTTCTGGGAATGATTTGCACTTTTCGCACCAAAGTATGTTGATCTCTAGGAGACAGAATGCGTCTCCTTCCTGACTGGTATGACTGCTGCGTGGTCCCATGGTGTTTATACTTGCATACTATTGTTTGTACAGATAAACGTGGTATCTTCAGGCATTTGGAAATTGCTCCCAAGAATGAACCAGTCTTGCGGAGGTCTACAATTTTTATTTCTGAGGTATTGGCTGATTTCTTTTGATTTTCCCATGATGTCAAGCAAAGAGGCACTTAGTTTGAAGGTAGGCCTTGAAATACATCCACAGGTACATCTCCAATTGACTCTAATTATGTCAATTAACCTATCAGAAGCTTCTAAAGCCATGACATCATTTTCTGGAATTTTCCAAAACAGTAATTATAAGTGAAATAATCTGTCTGTAAAACAATTGTTGGAAAAATTACTTGTGTCATGCACAAAGTAGATGTCCTAACCGACTTGCCAAAACTGTAGTTTGCTAACACAAAATTTGTGGAGTGGTTGAAAAACCAGTTTTAATGACTCTCACCTAAGTGTATGCACACTTCTGACTTGAACTGTATATATATATAAATATATATATATATATATATATTTACCCCCAAAATATAGGGGATTGGAAATTATGTTGACAACTTCCATTGATGGAAGCGACAATCTATCTGCAACATTAAAGCTGATCCACCCCCTACATGTTTTTTTTCAAAAATGTAAATTCCATTATTTAAAAAGAATGTATAATAACATGAAAAAAAGAAGGGTTATTTTCTTTCTATTTTCTTCCCATTAATTTTTGCTCTGTCATCTCATCCTTTTCTAAATATCTTTATTGAAGAGATTATTGTTTTCACTCAACTTTTTAATTACGTTGTAATTACATAATCATAAATCATTATTTTGACACATCACCCCCACCTCAGACATTCTCCCTTCAGACATTCTCCCACAAACCCCCGATTTGCCTTATTACTAATATAAACTGATTATCAAAGTAATTAGAGCAGTAAAAATACATGTTTTGTCATACCCATTTTATACCGTCTGATATACCACGGCTGTCAACTAATCAGCGTTCAGGGATCGAACCACCCAGTTTATAATACAAAACATTTCATGGAATAATAATGATTTCATAATATTTTCTTATTCAATAATAATTATATTTGGCTATGTGATAATTTAGAAAAGACAGAAGAGATACAGTCTTTTGAGGTAATTTAAATGTTCAAACATGTATTTTGGCTGCAGGGTAAGTCGATTATGTAACGAGATTGTATTCGCTTATCTTCAGTTGGCCGCTTGGGCACGGGGCATGTGGCGAGCATGCCCTCAAGCAAGCACAGCACATACGCACGGAATTTAAGTAAATAAAGATACTACTTATTCGTGGAGAAAATATTCTTCAATAGAACGAAGGTGAGTTATATTGTAATCTTGGGCTTTATTACGCGCCGCGTTCGTTCTGTACCTATGGGTGAAGAATTCGGTATTTTTATTGCAAGTACTGAGCGAGTTGGAGCAGAGAATTAGGGCACAATGAGCGGCCTGAGCATCTCGGACGCACTGGTTGGATTAGGTATAGTTTGAACCCAGTGACTCCTGAAAGCTTTATACAACAAACAGCACACTACGTTGTATAACAAGCTGCATGTATCTCATAAAATCTTTTCACTTTCCTTGCGTAGTGATGCCCACAATATGTCGAGAACAAAATGTTCCAAAAACAGGACATAGACTTTGTTAAATGTCCAACAGACCGTGATTACATCCCCAAATCAAACCAGCGCCATGCACAATGCGTTATTATGTAAGAGATGATGAATATAAGGTATTTTCTAGAGTGGATTTTCTATGGATAGGGAAAATGATAATTACTCTCTCCTCCAATGGGGTTCCATAGGCTAAATGCAAGTTGCAGATTCTTATGTTTAAATGTATGCCTCTACAGTCTTAGAAAAATGGTTTCAAATAGTTATTCGGCTGGCCCCATAGGATAATCCATATTGGTTCCATTTAGAACCGTTTTTGTTTCCAGATAGAACACTTTTGGGTTCCATGTAGAACCTTAATGGAACAAAAAATGGTTCTCCTTTGGGGTTCTCCTATGGGGACAGCCAAATAACCCCTTTAGGTTGTACATAGCAGTGTGTTCTTCTAATATATTTGTTTAATAATGGAGCAATATGTTTCCATGTGAATAATTGAATAGATTGTCGTGCGAAATACAATAAAAATGCCTACAGTTCTCTCAATGTATACAAATTAGTTATGATTTCTGTGTATCCAGATCTCATGGGGAAATGTGCGGACTAAGTTGCCACTAGCTTCACAATGATCTTTACTTGACATTGTTTTGATAATTATTTCATAACTTATTTTCGAGTGATATCCATATCCAGTCTTGCAGCGTGGCTACTAGACAGTGTAGAGTAGGCTACACTCCCATTCCTCGTGTGCGCGACGAGACACCTGCCTCTTTCTTTTTACTCACTCTCGGTTTCCCTATACTGTGTTGTCGAACTCTTCCTTCCAAACGTGGGGGATAGCCTAGCAATTCTTAGCGTTTGAGAAGATTGTGAATAATCACCGCCTTGTTATGCCTTCCTGTTTTGAAATAAAATATTTTTGCGGCGCTTGTGCATTATAACTGAGTTTTTGCTTTGGATACATTCTGTTACATTGATTGTACTCTTTCTTCTGTTTACTTTTGCATGATGGATCATGGTTACTTTCCTGATTTAGTTCGATAGTATTTCAAACGTGTAGCCTATTTTTTTTTTTGGGGGGGGGCTTTGTTATTTAGGGAAAGACAAGGACTTCAATGTTATTTGCATGTCACCTGAGGCGGATTTACCATTAGGCAGAATAGGCAATTGCCTCATGCCTCACATCATTAAGGGCCTCTTGAATTGGGCATAATTACAAATAATACTAATAATAAAATAATAAAAGCTTGATGGTGCATAGATTATATAAGTCTTTACTATAGCCTATATATTAGTCAAGAGAATTTAAAGTATTTATAAACAAAGTAAAGTATTTATAAACAAAAAATATTATCTCTTAAACTTTTCATTCATTTTGTTCTATTTATCTATACAATAGGCCATAATTGATTTTGGCCCATTAGGCCTGCCATATTCCCACATTGAAGGAGCTTTCGTTAAGTATTTTTTTGCTTAATAACCTTTAGGCCTACCTATACAAACATTTTAAAAAACAACTCTGCATCTCTCCCCAGCCCCAGTGGCTCTGCAAGTGTGGAGAGGATATTATCCGCTGCTGGCTGGCTCTCCAGTTACCATCGCATGAACCTGATGCCACAGACTGGCCAAAGTCGTGTTTCTAAAAATGAATTCTAAAAATGCATTCAAAAGGCACCAATTTTTTGTTGAATTTTATTTCATTCTTAGTAAGCCACAGCCTACGTATATGAACAATTGATAGACTATAATGATTTGATACAACAAAATGTTGTTTAAATGCTGGGCGCTTTATGTACCGTCTCAGGGAAGCTCATCTGCATGCTCGTCATCCTCACCAGGGTTTTGACCTGCCTGCAGTTCGATGTCGTAACCGACTTCAGTGGGCAAATGCTCACCTTCGACGGCCACCGGAGAAGTATTCTCTTCACGGATGAATCCTGGTTTCAACTGTACCGAGCAGATGGCAGAGAGTATGTATGGTGTTGTGTGGGCAAGCAGTTTGCTGATGTCAATGTTGTGAGTCCCCAATGGTAGCGGGGAGGTTATGGTATGGGCAGGCATAAGCTACGGACACCAAACACAATTGCATTTTATCGATAGAAATTTGAATGCACACAGATACCGTGACGAGATCCTGAGGCCCATTGTCATGCCATTCATCCGCCGACATAACCTCATGTTTCACCATGATAATGCATGGCCCCAAGTTGCAAGGATCTGCACACAATTCCTGGAAGCTGACAATGTCCCAGTTCTTCCATGGCCTGCATACTCACCAGCCATGTCACCCTTTGAGTATGTTTGGGATGCTCTACATCGACGTGTATGACAGCATGTTCCACCAATATCCAGCAACTTCGCACAGCCATTGAAGAGGAGTGGGACAACATTCCACCGGCCACTATCAACAGCCTGATCAATGTCTTGCTGCAATGAGGCAAATGGTGGTCACACCAGAAACTGACTGGTTTTCTGATCCAGGCCCCTACCTTTTTATAAGGTATCTATATTCACAGTCATGTGAAATCCATAGATTAGGCCCCAATTAATTTATTTCAATTGACTGATTTCGTTATATGAACTGTAACTCAGTAAAAATTTAAATCTTTCAATGTTGTCTTTATATTTTTGTTCAGTGTAAGCATTGTCTTGGTGCGTTCACACTCTTAGGGTCGGCCCATGGGTCCCAAGCTTCTCGTCCACTAGGAAAAGGCATTGTCAGATTCGAAGAGTTTCTCCAGGGTCTTGCCTGTCTCATCTGCCCCCTCTCCTGTCTCATCTGCACCATTTCTTTCCATTGTGCCTGAGGGTGCTTGTCAGAGCAGCCACCCCAATTCCATAGTTGTGTGTTGTTGTGAAAGTAATTGTGCTTGTAGTCGCTGGACCTGGGCCTCATCTGTGGGTGAGGGGGTCCTTTGTAGGCTGTGTCTGTCTTTGGGCCCATCCTAAGAAACAGAAAAGAAGCATTGAATGTAGCTAGGCCTACATATCCCCTCTCATATCAAAACAGCAGGATGTGATCTTCAAGTTAGATTGGATTGCTACATTTTATGTATATTTACCTGCTTATAATTAGTGTACTGATTTCTCAGAGAAGTCCATCTCATAGTGACATCTGACACAAAGGGGAAAGGAGAAATATTAAACTATGTTTCTAGCAGCAGGGTAGTAGTGCAGGATCATCTGCAAATATTCAGGCTTTAGCTTTGTGAAATCACCATCTCAAATTGTAGAGCAGACATTGTTTTCACCCAAAGAAAACAATCAACACATTGGATGAGTCAGTTTGTTATCTGGCTAGCATCCACCACTCTTCATGGCCAACTAGTTAGCTAGAAAACAAACAAAGTAACAAAACAGACATAGCCAGCGTGCTTCATAACATAGTGTGGCATACAAAACAAACAAAGTCCAAACAAAGCTACCTAGCTACAAATGGAATTCATAACAGGAAGCAATCAAGCTACAGTTGGTAGTGGTCATTTAGCTAGCAAGCCAGTTATCCAACTAACATTAACTGTGGGACAGGCAAGGGTTTCTGACTCAGTCATAAGCCAACTTTTTTATAGCAAGTTCAACAAGGACTAAATTATCTTACCCGAACTGAGGACACAGGATAGGTGTGGTATTCCAATGAGATACTTAATTTCAACCAGTGGAGAATGTGAAACACTTTTTTGAAATGTTATTATCCAGGTGTTATAAATACAAAATACATGATTATAAATATTATAATTGTAATATATTATAAATACAAGTTCAATATGTACTTCAATGCACATAAGAGGAGGTGGGGAGAGAGGTGTAGAAGACAGAAAAGGAAATAGATAAAACATAGGAGGAGGGAAGACAGCATATGATAAAGATGTACAGTGCTACCCTAATATTCTCTCAGTTCATCACAATTACATAGTGTCTCTAGCGGTATCTCCTAACCAGTTTTGGGATCCCAGTCGGCCAGGAGGTTATCTTAAGAGCGGGTGAGGTGGCGATGACGGGACTGGCTTCTTCTCTCACATCAAAACATACCTGCAGACGAGAGACAGATGGATAGAGAGAGAGCATGATTAAGCTTTGTTTTTTTTTCATTCTAACACGGTCAGTCATCATATCAGGAGGTGAAATGGAAAGCTGACCATGAATCATTAACTCTACTACTACATCTCTATCTGTATTTCAATGTAAAGCATCTCTTTAATAATACTTACTGTATAATATAAGCATACTTTCCCTTATAACAAATCAGAAAAACACTGGATAGATAGATCCATGTGCATGTGTAGCATGTGACAATTGCAGGATCATATCAAGGATAGCATCACAAATTAATACATACAGTTGAAGTTGGAAGTTTACATACACCTTAACCAAATACATTTAAACTCAGTTTTTCACAATTCCTGACATTTAATCCTAATACAAATTCCCTGTCTTAGGTCAGTTAGGATCACCACTTTATTTTAAGAATGTGAAATGTCAGAATAATAGTAGAGAGAATTGATTTATTTCAGCTTTAATTTCTTTCATCACATTTCCAGTGGGTCAGAAGTTTACATACACTCAATGAGTATTTGGTAGCATTGCCTTTAAATTGTTTATCTTGGATCAAACGTTTCATGTAGCCATCCACAAGCTTCCCACAATAAGTTAGGTGAATTTTGGCCCATTCCTCCTGACAAAGCTAGTGTAAAGGTTTGTAGGCCTCCTTGCTCACACACGCTTTTTCATTTCTGCACACAAATGTTCTATAGGACTGAGGTCATCTTGAGATGTTGCTTCAATATATCAACATAATTTTCCAAACATAACGATGGTCATTATGGCCAAACAGTTCTATTTTTGTTTCATCAGACCAGAGGACATTTCTCCAAAAATTACGATCTTTGTCCCCATGTGCAGTTGCAAACCGTAGTCTGGCTTTTTTGGCGGTTTTGTAGCAGTGGCTTCTTTCTTGCTGAGCGGCCTTTCAGGTTATGTCGATATAGGACTCGTTTTACTCACATAGCATATCATTACATGTCATTACAGCAGTATGTACCGGTATGTTAGCTGTCTACACAACGTTAGTACCTATACATCAAACTTGACAGTATATTAACTATAGGCTATTTAACTACCCAACATTTATTGACTTGATTATTCCTGTCATTCTTAGGTTCCCTAAATGTTATAGTCGTTGTGCGTTCTCAATGGACATTCGGTGTGCTTTCGTAAATCCGCTCTTATCTACTCCGATTTCAGAGCACTCTCATCTGAGTGTACCAGACCGCAGAATAATGAATTGACGAGCGCTAAAAACCCGTTGAATTTGCCGGTGTCAGTAAACATCGGCAAAAAAACGGACTTAATTTGTTTCCAGCAGCACAGTTACAGTCACTAACGCTCTGGTTAACACGAAAACTGCCTAACCAGCTCTGCTAGGGCAAGTAAAATGGTCCGAGGGGTCTCACTTGTGTCTGGAAGTAGCTAGCAATCTAGCCAACGTTAGCTTGGGTGCTTGACTGCAGTTGTAAGGCCAGAATGCTCAAATCAACCCTACTCCTCAGCCCAAACGTCCAGTGTGCGCTCCGATAGCGAAACGGTGGGAATATACCCAGAGGGGTTTTCATTTTCATTGAATAGAAACACTATAATATTAATCAAATGAATTAAGCAAGTACCAGTCAAAATTTTGCACACACCTACTCATTCCAGGATTTTTCTATATTTTTACTATTTTGTACATTGTAGAATAATAGTAAAGACATCACAACTATGAAATAACAGGTACGGTATCAGTTAAGAACAAATTCTTACTTACAAGGACAGCCTACTCCTTCCTCGCCGTCGGGGAATTGAACCCCTGTCTCCCACTTGCCTGCAATATGGAAGACTATCAAATGCTTCTCAAAGATACCCTCTGGTGGTCAAACTACCAATAACTTGCATTAACAGAATAAATGGCTGACAATTAGATAACGTGCCACAGAATGCTGCAGCAGCCCACAAGGTGTGCCACAGTATGACATAACTTTTAAAGGAGGAACCACTGTATCTATAGAGTACATTATGTACTCTATTGCTTTGGATGTGCAAGTGTCACAGACATATAGCTTGAACTTGATATTGATAACCCATTCACAAGTTGCATTGTAATGAGACAAGTACTAGTAAAGTGGGTGCTAGACATTGGTGGTGAATGAGGTCAGTTTTCCACTTACTAGTTAAGCTCTTTGAGCATCTGGAAAAGCAATATATAAATGCAATCAAGTATTAGTATTATTATAAAATATGGTAGAGATTGAGGTAACCCGTCCTGCAAGTACAGGGAACTTTATGGTCTGCCCGCTGATCTTATTTTCTGAAGGGTTAGGAAGGGAAGAGGGAGGGGTATACTATGTGGGGTATGCACTGGAACAGACCACATGGAAAGTGTTTGTGTATACAGTATGTGTGTGCTTTCATATATCCATACCACATAGACTGTGGTCTATACATACGGTATGTGTTAATATTTATTCAGGTGTCCATACATGTGTGTGTGTGTGTGTGGGTTGTTTATGTTTCCATTCATAGTATGTGTGTGCGTGCGTGCATGCAGTGAGTGTTTTTTATATGAGTGTGTGTGCATATGTTTATTTAAGTATGTTTAATGGTGCATATAGCTACACGTGCTCTCATTTCAAGTACAATACCCTGATCTATCCACTGTCTATTGTTCCCTCGTCTTCTTGGGATGGGAAGGGGGTGGGAGGTGTCTGGGTAGGTGGGTAGGACTCTGGCACATAGACTACTACTTCTCAAGCTGCACTGAGATGGTGGTTGTTCAGATATTGTGTTCAGATATTTTGGTTATCTGACTTACATCCCTCCCCCCCACACCAAGTTTAGCCACAAAATGGTTCCCCATGGTAGGCACTGTGTACTTATAGTTACACTTCCAGCACTATGGGTACAGCCTTATGGATGGAACCAACCCCCCAATGGCAACAGGGCATGCTAGCTAAATGCCTGATTTGTTGACAAACTCAGTAAGTTGTTTAGTTGATTGTACTGAAGGTCACAAACAGAGATCCTACCTAACAGGTAATATCTATTGTTACTTCAAGTCAGTGCTACATTTTGTGTCATATTTTAGTTGATTGTCTAAAACAGCTTACAGGTAGCTTTAGGCTGATCAAACGTCATTTACCAACTAACCTAACGTAGCAAGTGTAAAAGAAATGCCTGAAACTACATGCCCCACATTTGTATTTGTATTAATTATGGATCCCCATTAGCTGCTGCCAAAGCAGAAGATCATCAAAGGTAAGGCATTAATTATATCGCTATTTCTGACTTTCGTGGCGCACATGCCTGGTTGAAATATCTTTTTCATGCTTTGTATGCGGGCCTCAGATAATCGCATGGTGTGCTTTTGGCGTAAAGCCTTTTTGAAATCTGACACAGCGGCTGGATTAACAAGAAGTTAAGCTTTATTTTGATGTATTACACTTGTGATTTTATGAAAGTTAAATGTATTAATTCTGTAGTTTGAATTTCGCACCCTGCAAATACACCGGATGTTGGCCAGGTGGGACGCTACCATCCCACCTGCCCATAAGAAGTTAACAAGATTCAACAACTGAGACATAAACTGAACAAGTTCCACAGACATGTGACTAACATAAATGGAATAATGTGTCCCTGAACAAAGGGGGGTGGGGGTCAAAATCAAAAGTAACAATCAGTATCTAGTGTGTCCACCAGCTGCATTAAGTACTGCATTTACATTTACATTTAAGTCATTTAGCAGACGCTCTTATCCAGAGCGACTTACAAATTGGTGCATTCACCTTATGACATCCAGTGGAACAGTAGTGCATCTAAATCTTTTAAGGGGGGGGGGGTGAGAGGGATTACTTTATCCTATCCTAGGTATTCCTTACTGCAGTGCATCTCCTCCTCGTGGACTGCACCTGATTTGCCAGTTCTTGTTGTGAGATGTTACCCGACTCTTCCACCAAGGCACCTGCAAGTTCCCAGACATTTCTGGGGGGAATGGCCCTAGCCCTCACCCTCCGATCCAACATATCCCAGACGTGCTCAATGGGATTGAGATCTGGGCTCTTCGCTGGCCATGGCAGAACTATGACATTCCTGTCTTGCAAGAAATCACACACAGAACGAGCAGTATGGCTGGTGGCATTGTCATGCTGGAGGGTCATGTCACCCTGACCATCACCCTTGGTGAGACAAAACCAGTGAATCAGCGAAGGGCACTTTTTTCCAGTCCTGTCGGGTCCAGCGACTGTGCCCATAGGCAATGTTGTTGCCGGTGATGTCTGGTGAGGACCTGACTTACAACAGGCCTACAAGCCCTCAGTCCAGCCTCTCTCAGCCTATTTCGGACAGTCTGAGCACTGATGGAGGGATTGTGCGTTCCTGGTGTAACTCTGGCAGCTGTTGTTGCCATCCCGCAGGTGTGATGTGTGGATGTACCGATCCTGTGCAGGTGTTGTTACACATGGTCTGCCACTGCGTCACTGCATCTCTCTGTAGTGCTGTCTTAGGCATCTCACAGTACGGACATTGCAATTTATTGCCCTGCCACATCTGCTTTCCTCATGCCACCTTGCAGCATGCCTAAGACACATTCACGCAGATGAGCAGGGACCCTGGGCATCTTTCTTTTGTTGTTTTTCAGAGTCAGTAGAAAGGCCTCTTTAGTGTCCTAAGTTTTCATAACTGTGACTTTAATTGCCTACAGTCTGTAAGCTTGTTAGTGTGTTAACGACCGTTCTGCAGGTGCATGTTCATTAATTGTTTATGGGTCATTGAACAAGCATGGGAAACTGTGTTTAAACCCTTTACAATGAAGATCTGTGAAGTTATTTGGATTTTCACTAATTATCTTTGAAAGACAGGGTCCTGAATACGGGACTTTTCTTTTTTTGCTGAGTTTAGAACTAAGTTCTATTTTAACACCTGGCTCCGCAGACGCTTGCAAGCAGTTTGGATGAAATGATTGAATAACATGTAGGTGTACATTTACTTTGCAACATTCAGGCAGGCAAAGTGCGCAGTATGGTCAGCATGTCAGAACAGCCCTTGTTGGGAGTTACCACAGGATAATTACAGGGTTCTCAGGCATTATTGCTTAATTAAGTACAAACATTTTAAAGACCACAGGGATTTTATAGAATTCGATTCTATAAAAAGTGACATCTTTCACATGCATCTGTTTCCAATTACATCTCATTGAATGTTGACTATTAAATAGAAAATAGCATCCACCATCTATTTCCTTTCTCTTCTGTTGTCCGAGTGAAGATACAACAAGTTAGTTAGACACACAAGTGGGCATGAAAGATCGAAGCAGGATTATTGTTATTTGTTGTGACACGTGGATTAGATTAGATGACAATGACATCTCAGCAGATGTGTAATCTCCTCTTCTTCCCTGCACAGACGAGCCATGGTAGTCTAGACTATTGTTTGTTTTGTTGATCATGTTATGCACTCTGAATGATAGGGCTGCGAGATGTTTTCTTTGTTAGAATATATGACAAATGCATTAGATTAATATAATGAATTACGATAAACTACAACAGACTAATCAATCAAATAAATAGATAACAAGACATCATTTAATTACAAAAGATAATGTTACAATACTAATGTTAGAATACACACAGATCACTCTCTCACATAGGTTCTGTAGATCTGCAAAGTGCACAATCTGGTCTGCTGCTGGCTTTCCAACAAGTACTAAGAATTACACTCTCAGTTTGTTTGGCTAAATCTGCTCATCCACCAGTGACCTGTATTGTGGGAGTTGTAGTGTTAATAACCACTGATCTGTAGTCCTCCAGTGCAGTTTATGGCAGTAGGGATGGAGGCAAGTCACGTCAATGCTTTCCCTGTACTGTCTGGTACCATTACAGCCACATGTCAATATGCAATATGCAAAGGTCTTAGGGCTCAGTTCCAACCAACAGTTGAACTAGTGTTCTCCCAAAATAAGCGTCATGTCTATGTCATGCAACTGACTTTTTCAAAGGCTCCAGAAATGACAATGAGACATGCCTAGTTAAATAAATAATAAAATAAATGTAGAAATATAACCACTTATTTTCTGACTGAGTGATCCGAGTGATTCCCTTCTAACACTGCTCCATTGCAAGATTAATATATTTAAATGAGACTTCCCTAGTGAAATAACGATTTATTTAAATAAATAAATACGATGTGTCTTCACAGAGCTTATCTGTGATCTCTGGTGACTGACTGCTCTGTGTTCCTGTAGGAATGGAGTTCCCTGTGGACGGCCTGGCCAGCATGACCCAAGAGGTCCTGGAGAGATCAGCCCAGGACTACATGAACAGCATCCTCCACAGCAATCCAGACTCACCTGCACATCTCACCCTCGCCAACAACACACAGGTAAACACCTCACCCTCAGCAATCCACACAGGTAAAGGAGCTTTGACTGCATTTGTGACCGACTAGCTCGATTCAGTCTTATGTAGCAAATTTTGAAATTGTGTTTTTTTACATTGGATCAAAGTACAGACTCAGAGGTAGAGAATTGTATATCATACCATACAGTTGAGGAACATTGGAAAATTGATGAATTTATAACCTCACTTATGAGAAAATGTCCCTTGAATGTTTTGGTACACCTACTGGAGAGCTCTTCTTTGTCTACACCTATTCAGCATCGTTCACACCCTCTTAAGCTTTAGCCCCACCCAGCTCTTTAAGAATTCATGTGAGGCCATGTACTAAACAACCAAAGTTTTCAAGACTAACTGGTGTGTTCATAAATTCAATCTGGTGTACCAGAGTGTGTTTAGAGTGCGCTCTGTGCGTACCGTAAACGCAGAGTGTTGTCAGATTGTCCGTTGGTAAATTCAGAGCGTTTCACTCTCGGAGCGTTCAAAGCGCACCTTAGACGATTTGGCCGAGGAGTCGGGTTGATCCAAGCGTTCTGACCTAACAACAGCAGTCAAGCACCCAAGCTTACTGGCTAAGGTTGGCTAGCTTGCTAAATACTTCCAGACAGAACAGCTCACTCTGACCATTTTACTCACCCTAGCAGAGCTGGTTAGGCTGTTTTTATGTTATGTTGGTGTCTGCAACTGTGCTGCGTTTTTGCAAACGTTTACTTACACCAGCCATATTCAACAGGTGTTGCGCGTTTGTAAATGTGTCAGTTATTCTGACGAATTTACCAGCTACGTCTATTGAGAGTTGTCACAGTGGAGTCTTTTGATTAGACATTTAACTAGCTAGCTAAACAATTAACCATAATCCCAACTCATAATGTTACTACCCTGCATGAATCTGCAGGGAGCTAACCAACCAGGTTCAATGATAGCTAGCTAGCTAACATTAGGCTATAATTAGCCATGTAAATGGCTCTGAGATACGAATAATATTATTACACAGATCATGCATGTAACATTAGCTAGCAAGCCAGCCAGCTAACATTAACTAGCTAGCTAACAGTACGCTTTAACTTGAAATTAACCCAACTTTTTGACAAAATTAGAAACGTGTAATATCTGAAAATGTAGCTAGCTAGACAATCTCACCCGTATAAATGGATGGACGCTTCTCCCTCTCTGTCACGGATATCATGGTTGCCTTAGTTTGAAGATGTAATCCAGAGACAGCTGTTTTATACAACAGCCTTCTGTGTGTTCTCTTTTCGACTCCGTCTGCATATTTGCAATCAAACGCCAGAATTTTCTTAATCTCCTTAGCTATCATACTCCAATTCCACAGTGTTGATATCGATTTCAAAAAACTTGATCCTCCGGAAAGTGGAGAGCGACCCCTTTGCAGTTCTACTACGTGATATCTTTAAAAACATTTTTTTTTAAAGCTGCGTTAGAAAGGATTACAAACACATCAGCTCAGGTTTTGCCACAGAAAAAGAAAAGATCTTCCCTTTAGCCATGATTGGCGAACAATTGTATTTGTATTTACAGATGGCATACAAGATTGTTATTAAGGTACATGGAAGTTGGCAAGTTCCAGAAGGCATTTCTACCAAAAAACGTTTACGTTCAAATGGCTCTCCTGTGAAGTAGTGACGCGTGACATACTCCTACTTTGCTGAAATTAGTCAGATTTGACTGCCAAAAATCTGTCATTGAATCTGCCTTGGCTAGATTTACATACTTCCAGTGCTACAGTTATTCCAGGTCCGCTTCGCCACTTTAAAATGACAAAACAGTTATATTATGAAATCTTCCCCTTTTCATAGGAAGTAGCCTATTTGATGGAATTCAAATGTACAGCATCCCTAGAATTGTTCTACTATATGCTAAATTATACCCCAATAGATTAAATGGTTGAATTTTGATCTTGTGCTCCTGTCCTCACCCAGGTGCCCATTGGGCTTTCCAATGTGGGTTTCGTCCCTCTGTATGGAGCCGACCTGAGACAGAAAGTCCTCGCCCTGTTCTCCCCACAGGACCAGTTTACAGGTAAATGAGGTCTTATGAGGAAATTGTTGATGATGTTGACACAAAATGGAGACTGCTAATGGATAAACTGGACCCCCCCCCCCCACCTGAGGCTAATGTAATGCCACTGTGTCTTTTGTGCCTTCGGGAACTGTAAAATTAATCATGAAAATGTTTACCAATTGTAACAGTTAACAATGTAATAATATGTATTTAAAAGCGGTACATATAGTATTTCTAAAAGTTTATTGTATTCTTAGTCTATATATTGTGCATTCAGAAATGATTCAGACCCCTTCACTTTTTCCACATTTTGTTACATTACAGCCTTATTCAAAAATGTATTAAATGAAAAAAATATCTTATCAATCTACACACAATAACCCACAACGTCAAAGCTGATTTTTTTTTCTTCTATTGAAGATAGAAAACAGAAATACTTTAAGTATTCAGATCATTTGCTATGAGACACGAAATTGAGCTAGGGTGGATCCTGTTTCCATTGATCAACCTTGAGATGTATCTACAACTTGATTGGAGTCCACCTGTGGTAAATTCAATTTATTGGACATGATTTGGAAAGGCACACACCTGTCTATATAAGGTCCTGCAGCTGACAGTTCACGTCAGAGCAAAAACCAAGCCATGAGGTTGAACGAATTGTCCATAGAGCTCCGAGACAGGATTGTGTCGAGGCACAGATCTTGGGAAGGGTACCAAAAAATGTCTGCAGCATTGAAGGTCCCCAAGAACACAGTGGTCGCCATCATTATTAAATGGAAGAAGTTTGGAACCACCAAGACCCTTCCTAGAGCTGGCTGCCCGGCCAAACCGAGCAATCGAGGGAGAAGGGCCTTGGTCCGGATGGTGACCAAGAACCTGATGGTCACTCTGACAGAGCTCCAGAGTTCCTCTGTGGAGATGGGAGAACCTTCCAGAAGACAACCATCTCTGCAGCACTTCACCAATCAGGCCTTTATGGTAGAGTGGCCAGATGGAAGCAACTCGTCCGTAAAAGGCACGACAGCCTGCTTGCAGTTTGCCATAAGGCTCCTAAAGACTATCAGACCATGAAAAGCAAGATTCTCTGGTCTGATGAAGCCACGATGGAACTCCTGAATGTCAAGCGTCACGTCTGGAGGAAACCAGGCTCTGCTCATCACCTGGCCAATACCATCCCCAGCATCATGCTGTGGGGACGTTTTTCAGCAACAAGGACTGGGAGACTAGTCAGGATCAAGGAAAAGATGAACGGAGCAAAGTACAGAGAGATCCTTGATGAAAACCTGCTCCAGAGTGCTTAGGACCTCCCCAAATACCCAATAAGAATCAAGGCTGTAAATCACTACCAAAGGTGTTTCAACAAAGTACTGAGTAAAGGGTCTGAATACTTATGTAAATGTGATATTTTCATTTTGTGAAGGGGTCTGAATACTTTTCAAATGTATTGTATGTAATTGTTGTGTGCGTTATCTCTATCAGCGGTGGGGCTGTACTTGTTGGATCGATGGTGGTCACTGGAGGACATCCTAAAAACAGCAGACCCTGCCAGAGATGGATGTGTGGAGGTACTATCTTTGAAAACTATTTTAGCTGTATGTGTACTAATACACCACCTGGTTGTTGAGAAATAGCATGTGTAAGAGTTCTCACTATTGTTGCAGAAATTATTATACAGCTGCAAAAGTAAATGTAGAATAAGACGCATCCAAGAGACAATAGGTATATATTGGTGTGTTTATTTTTTAAATGTTTTTTTTTAACAAGAATTAGATAGTATTGGGTCAGTGAATTGAATGAGACACACAGGGGTGCTGACTGATGTGGTTGTGTGTTTTGCTATGTGTTCCTCTATAGGTGGAGACTCTAGGGGAGAGGATAGTCCTGTACATTTTGAATCGTGTGGTGTACAGAGCTATGGAAATGAGTTCAGACGAACTACCTTTCCTCTGCCACGGGGAGAGCGACAACGCCAAGATCCTCTGGAAAGACGGACAGGCAGTCGGCTTCTACTCAGTCAAACCTTCAGGTAAGGATCCTGGCGTTGACATTGAAGATAAAAGCATTGATGCTCAATTCTTGTCACACATCAGGTATTATGGAGTAGAGTTCAAGTGTCTATGTGCTGTTTAGTAAACTATGGGTGACCTTTAATACTGAAAATTTTAAATACAGAACAGCATATGTGTGCAAAACAAAGATAGTTCCTAACTCACAAAGCCAATGCGCATTTTCGCATAGACGTTTATACATATTGTATTCTTTCCAATGTGTATATATACAGTGGCTTGAGAAAGTATTCACTCCCTTGACATGTTTTCTATTTTGTTGCCTTACAACCTGGAAATAAAATAGATTTTAGGGGTGTTTGTATAATTTGATGTACACAACATGCCTACGACTTTGAAATATGTTTTATTGTGAAATAAACCAGAAATAAGACAAAAAAACGGAACTTGAGCGTGCATAACTATTCACCCCCCCCCCAAAGTCAATACATTGTAGAGCCACCTTTAGCATCAATTACAGCTGCAAGTTTCTTGGGTATGTCTCTATAAGCTTTGCACATCTAGCCACTGGGATTTTTGCCCATTCTTCAAGAAAAAACTCCAGCTCTTTCAAGTTGGATGGGTTCTGCTGGTGTACAGCAATCTTTAAGTCATACCACATATTCTCAATTGGATTGAGGTCAGGGCTTTGACTAGGCCATTCCAAGACATTACAAATGTTTCCTCTTAAACCACTTGACTGTTGCTTTAGCAGAATGCTTAGGGTCATTGTTGTGCTGGAAGGTGAACCTCCGTCCCAGTCTCAAATCTCTGGAAGACTGAAGCAGATTTCCCTCAAGAATTTCTCTCTAATTAGCACCATACAACATTCCTTCAATTCTGACTAGACTCCCAGTCCCTGCCGATGAAAAACATCCCCACAGCATCATGCTATAACCACCATGCTTCACTGTAGGGATGGAGTTCTCCGGGTGATGAGAGGTGTTGGGTTTGCGCCAGACATAGCATTTTCCTTGATGGCCAAAAAGCTAAATTTTAGTCTCATCTGAGCAGAGCACCTTTTTTCATATGTTTAGGGAGTCTCCCACACCCCTTTTGGCGAACACCAAATGTGTTTGCTTATTTTTTACAATAAGCAATGGCTTTTTATCTGGCCACTCTTCCGTAAAGCCCAGCTCTGTGGAGTGTATGGCTTAAAGTAGTCCTATGGAGCTTTGCAGCTCCTTCAGGGTTGTCTTTGGTCTCTTTGTTACCGCTCGGATTAATGCCCTCCTTGCCTGGTCCGTGAATTTTGGTGGGCGGCCCTCTCTTGGCACGTTTGTTGTGGTGCCATATTTATAATAATGGATTTAATGGTACTCAGTGGGATGTTTCAGATTTTTTTTATTACCCAACCGTGATCTGTACTTCTCCAAAACTTTGTCCCTGACCTGTTTGGAGAGCTCCTTGGTTTTCATGGTGCCACTTGCTTGATGGTGCCTCTTGCTTAGTGGTGTTGCAGACTCTCAGGTCTTTCAGAACAGGTGTGTGTATACTGAGATCATGTGACAGATCATGTGACACTTAGATTGCACAAAGGTGGACTTCATTTAACTAATTATGTGACTTATGAAGGTGATTGGTTGCACCAGATCTTATTTAGGGGCTTCATTGCAAAGGGGGTAAATACATATGCAGGCACCACTATTCGGTTTTTAATATTTTAGAATTTTTTGAAACAACTTGTTTTTTTTCATTTCACTTCACCAATTTGGATTATTTCTTGTATGTCCATAACATGAAATCCAAATAAAAATCCATTTAAATTACAGGTTGTAATGCAACAAAATAGAAAAATGCCAAGGGCATTTTGCAAGGCACTGTATACTGAAGGAAAATGTAAATGCAAAATGCTACAATTTCAAAGAATTTACTGAGTTATAGTTCATATGAGGAAATCAGTCAATTGAAATAAATGTTATTAGGCCCTTATTTATGGATTTCACGTGACTGGGAATACAGATATGCATCTGTTGGTCACATATACCTTTAAAACAATGGGTCTCAGGATTTCATCACTGTATTTCTGTGCATTCAAAAAGCCATCAATAAAATTCAATTGTGTTCGTTGTCTGTAGCTTATGCCTGACCATACCATAACCACACGGCCACCGTGGGGCGCTCTGTTCAAAACATTGACATCAGCAAACCACTTGCCCACACAACGCCATACGCCGTCTGTGGTTGTGAGGCCAGTTGGATGTACTGCCAAATTCTCTAAAATGACATTGGAGGTGGCTTATGGTAGAGAAATAAACATTAAATGATCTGGAATCAGCTCTGGTGGACATTCCTGCAGTCAGCATGCCAATTGCACACTCCCTCAAAACTTGAAATATCTGTGGCATTGTGTTGTGTAACAAAACTGCACAGTTTAGAGTGGCCTTTTATTGTCCCCAGCACAAAGTACCCCTGTTTTTTTTAAACCTTTATTTAACTAGGCAAGTCAGTTAAGAACAAATTCTTATTTTCAATGACGACCTAGGAACAGTGGGTTAACTGCCTGTTCAGGGGCAGAACGACAGATTTGTACCTTGTCAGCTCAGGGGTTTGAACTTGCAACCTTCCGGGTACTAGTCCAACGCTCTAACCACTAGGCTACCCTGATCATGCTGTTTAATCATCTTATTGATATGCCACACCTGTCAGGTGGATGGATTATCTTGGCAAATGAGAAATGCTCAGTAACAGGGATGTAAACAAATTTGTGCACAGAATTTGAGAGAAATACGATTTTTGTGCGTATGGAACATCTCTGGGGTATTTTATTTCAGCTCATGAAACATGGGACCAACACTTTACATGTTGCGATTATATATTTGTTCAGTGTACATTCTATATATGTTTCTGACTATCTACTGTAGTCATGAGTCTCCATATGTTTTCCTGTTTTCCCTATAGGCAGCTTGTGCAGTACCTTCTTAACCCAGTGCTATCAGCTTCCTATCATGGACTCCATATTCGTCAGGAAGTGTCACCGTGACAACGGCCTGGGCCTTCAAATGCTGGAGAACTTTGTTGAATGTTTCAAAGAGGACTGCCTTGGGTTGAGATACCCCCTTTCAAAAGTTATGTACAAAGGTAATCATCAACCTTTTTTACTAATTGTGGAATACAGGAAAAGGACCGAGCACGCCCCCATTCTCATCAACGGGGCTGCAGTGGAGCAGGTTTAGAACTTCAAGTTCCTTGGTGTCCACATCACCAACAAACTATCATGATCCAAACACACTAAGACAGCCGTGAAGAGGGCACGTCAAAGCCTATTCCGCCTCAGGAGACTGAAAAGATTTGGCCTGGGTCCTCAGATTCTCAAAAGTTTCTACAGCTGCACCATCGAGAGCATCCTGACTGGTTGCATCACTACCTGGTATGGCAACTGTACGGCCTCCGACTGCAAGGCACTACAGAGGGTAGTGCGTTCGGCCCAGTACATCACTGGGGCCAAGCTTCCCGCCATCCAGGACCTCCATACCAGGAAGTGTCAGAGGAAGGCCATAAAAATTGTCAGACTCCAGCCACCCTAGTCATAGACTGTTCTCTCTGCTACCGCACGGCAAGCGGTACCGGTGCACAGTGGCAGTTCTAGCTTGTATGGCTCCCTGGATGAACCCCCCCCTTCAACAACAAAAAGCACCATTCTGCACTAACTGTCATTTTTATTCAGACATTTGGAACAACACAAATAAATAATCATAACATTTAAGACTATATAAATATATATAAAAATAAGACTCATAAATCTCAGAAAGAAGTAACAAAGACAAATAGAAACAAATTGTAGTATATAAATACAAATAAAAAAAGAGAATTGAATTATTACACTATTGCACTTCAAACAATAAACACACAAACTAAATTGCACAACTAATGGCATTACTAATTGCATTAGTACTGTACAAAGTTAGAGGTGCGCTATTTGATAGATTCCCCTGCTCCCCCTACCTTATTATTATTCATTTTTATTCTTAACTTCTTAAAGCATTGTCGGTTAAGTTCCTGTTGTATTCGGCGCATGTGACAAATAACATTTGATTAGTTGTTGAAATACTTACAATGTTCACACAGAGAAATACAAGGATGGTTGAAAGATTTCAAAACATTCCCTATCCTCTCCTAACCTGCAGCCATCAGCCTACCAGTCCACTTCCTTAACAACTTCTTATCGTTTTCCAGTGTGTGGGAAGTACCTGAGCCTGTACCCGGCCGACAGAGACCTGCTGTGGGAGGTGGAGAGTGTTGGAAGACCCAGCCAGAGGACTAACATAGCCAACAAGATCCAGGCTATGGGTCTGAGCTGTATGTTTATCACAGGTTTAAAATGGCAGACGTGCACATCCCAGACGTGCACAATATAGCCTAAGTGTCTATATTGCTGTACTTAGGATGCTAGAATGACACGTCACTGTATGTCTTGAACAGAGACATTTCTCACTAAAATTATGGAATTGTAACTTCTTCCCTCAGCCTTATCCAAGTACCTCCCCTTTACGGAGCACTCTGTGGCGAACCGTGTGGGGGCTGAAAATGAGGGGGTAATGGAGAAAGTGACATCACGCATACAGGAAGCCATGGAGTACACTGTTAAAATTGTGGTACATTTTTAAAATATAACAATAGATTTAATGTAAAGAATATAAAACATGTTATGTGACAAATAATCTCTATTGTTCAATATTTATTTTAGTTTTGTGTTACTTTGACTTATAGCATTTGCAATGGAATGTTTATTGTTTTGCTTACATAATAACATACATTTACTTTGTTTATAGGAGGACGTTACACTGGTCAAAGTGACAAAAGGCAAGTATTGGTTGTTTCATGTACTGGATCTTTGTAATAAGTTCTAACATATGTTCTCTAAAACGACAGAGTTTCACCTCCTAACATCATTTTTTATGATGTTTCCAGAGAAGGAAGAAACGCCGGTTACAACCAGAGGCAGGAGCAGTGGCCAGAAATTCAAGAATATCTCGGAGGAAAGCAAATCAGAGAAAGTCATCAGGTAACAGAATGTGAATACTGCTTTGTTTCAAATGTTCATGTCCAGTAAAACACACAAACAGTTAAATAACTATTGCCTAAAATGAAGGTCATTCACTTTGGAATATATGTGTGGTGTAGGATTGAGGATATTGAAGCAGAGGTGGATACCCCAAAAGAGAATCCAGTTTCAGAGCATCAGCAAGAGAATGAAAAAGTTGTTGCTGTAGCTGAATGCGACGAAGAGGAGTTAGCTGAGGTATATATAAATGTAATAAGATTCGTAAACAATTCATCTGTTTTTCAAGTGTCCAGGAGTAAGGAGGCTTAAGTGACACAGGCTCTTTAAAAAGTTTATATTTTACAGGATGTCGTTGACATAGCCACAGAGGACATAGCAATTGAGCTTGATAATGTGTCCTCGGAGATTGAGGAGGAGGAGGAGACGGAGGAGGTTCCAAAGGAGGTGGCAGGAACCAATGAAGACAAAGAAGAGAACAAAGAAGAAACAGCCGAAGAATCCTCGAAGGAGGGGAAAAAAAGAAGAGGCAGACCAAGATCCACTCGTCTCACGAAACTTGTTGAGGCTGAGGAGGAGAGAGTGGAAGAGGAGCAGCCAGTAGTTGAGGAACTTGCTAAGGAAGAGGAGAATATCTCACCAGCTGAGGAGGAAGAGGCAGCTCCAGTGGTAGAAACAAGAGTCTTGAGGAGAGGAAGAAAAAGCGTTCCGCCTACCCTAACACCAAAATGCAAGTTCACAAGAAGAGGCAAACTGCCTGAGGAAGAGAAGGCGGAAGAGCCAGAGGAGAAAGAGGCAGCTGAGGAAGAAGAGGCACCCGTAGTGGAAGCAATAACTGAGGAAGAGGAAAAATTGGAGGAAGAGAAGAAAGAGGTGGAAGCAGAAGAAGAAGAAGAAGAAACGGTAGAAAAACTAGCAGAGGTAGTTGAAGAGGCAGAAAAAGTGGAGGGGGAGGCAACAGCAGTGGATAATGTAGCAGATGAACCAGTAGAAAAACCAGTTGAGGAAGAAGAGAAGACCACACCACCTGAGGAGGAAAAGGAGGCTCCAGTTGTAGAAACAAGAGTCCTGAGAAGAGGAAGAAAAAGTGTTCTAGTTACTACACCAAAATGCAAGGCCACACGAAAAGGCAAACAACCTGCGAAAGTGGAGGCGCCAGATGAAGAGTCAGCTGAGGAAGAAGAGGCACCAGTAGTAGAAGCCAGAGTTTTGAAGAAAGGAAGAAAATCTACCCCTGCCAAACCCAGATGCAAATCCAAACAAAGCCACAAACAATCCGAGGAAGAGGTAGAGGAGGTGGCTGAACCTGTGTTGGGTTCTGTGGATAAAATGGTAGAGAGAGAAAAAGAAGTGGAGGAAACAGCAGCAATAGAGAAGGGAGAAAAAGTGGAGCAAGATAAACCAGTGGAGAAGGAAATGGCAGAGAAGGAGGTAGCTGTAATAGTGGAAGAAGAAATGGTGGAGGAAGAAGAGGAAACTGAAACGGCACCAGTGGGAGAGGAGAGTGTTGCAGAAGAAAAGGTGGAGGAGGAAGCAACAACTGGGGAAGAGGAAAATGTGGAGAAAGAGAAGGAGAAACCCGAAGCTGAACCTGAATCAACGGAAGAGGAGAATGCTGCAGACGAAAAGGTGAAGGAGGTAGCAACAACTGAGGAAGAGGGGGAAGCGGAGATAGTGGAGGAAGAACAAATAGAGGAAGCTGAAGCTGCAGTTTCAGCTGAAACTCTTACTGTGGAAGAAAAGGTGGAGGAGGAAGCAAAAACCATAGAGGAGGAAAAGGTGGAGGCAGCAACAACTGAGGAAGAGGTAAAAGTGGACGAAGAGAAGAAAGAGGAAACAGTTATAGAAAAACTAGCAGAGGAAGTTGCTATGGTAGAAGAGGCAGAAAACGTGAAGGAGAAAGAAGAGGCTAGAGAAGTGGAATTTGTTGCAAATGAAGTGGTAGAAAATCCAGTTGAAGAAAAGAACACCTCACCATCTGACGAAGAGGAGACCTCACCACCTGAAGAAGATGCTCCAGTTGTAGAAACAAGAGTCCTTGGGAGAGGAATAAAAAGGGTTCCTGCTGCTCTGACTCTGAAACGTAGGTCCACAAGAAAAGATAAACAGCCTGAGGAAGAGAAGGTGGAGGAGCCAGAAGAGGAAGAGGAAGCTGAGGAAGAGAAGACCCCATTAGAGGAAACCAGAATCCTGAGGGTAGTAGGAAAATCAGCCCCTGCTACTGCCACACCCAGACGCAAATCCACACGAGCCCGCAAAGAACCTGAGGAAGAGGTGGTGGAGGCAGCTGAACCTGTGGCAGAAGCGGTGCAAGAAGAAAAAGCTGTGGAGGAGGAAAAAGGAGAGGAAGAAAAGGAAGAGGAAGCTGAAACTGCGCCAGTGGAAGAGGAGAGTGCTGCAGAAGAAAAGGTGGAAGCAGAAAAAGCAGAGGAAGAGGAAGGAACAAATCAGGAAGAGGAAAATGTGGAGGAAGAGAAGAAAGCACAAATAGTGGAGGAAAAGGAGAAAGAGGAAGCTGCTGCTGAAGCTACAACTGTGGAAGAAGAGAGTGTTGCAGAGGAAAGGGTGGAGTATGAAGCAGGTATAATAGAGGAAGAAGATATTGTGGAGGAAGAAAAGGAGTCAGCAGATGAAGAAAATATTGAGGAAGCTACAGCTGTGGAAGAAAGAGTGGAGGCGGAAGCAAAACACGCAGATAAAGAAAATGTGGAAGAAGCAATAACTGAGGAAGAGGAAAAAGTGGAGGAAGAGAAGAAAGAGGCAGAAAAAGAAATGGGAGAAAAACTAGCAGAGGTAATTGAAGAGGCAGAAAAAATGGAGAGGGAGGCAACAGCAGTGGAGAATGTAGCAGGTGAAGCAGTAGAAAAGCTAGTTGAGGAAGAAGAGAGAACCACAGCACCTCAGGAGGAAGAGGAGACCCCAGTTGTAGAAACAAGAGTCCTGAGAAGAGGAAGAAAAAGTGTTCCAGTTACTCCACCAAAACGCCAGTCCACACGAAAAGGCAAACAACCCGAGGAAAATGAGAAAGTGGAGGCACCAGATGAGGAAGAGGCAGCTGAGGAAGAAGAGGCAACAGTAGTGGAAGCCAGAGTTTTGAGGAAAGGAAGAAAATCGGCCCCTGCCAAACCCAGATGCATATCCAAACAAGGCAGCAAACAACCTGAGGAAGAGGTGGAGGAGGAAAAGGTAGAGGAGGTTGCTGAACCTATGCTGGATTATGTAAAGAAAAGGGAGGAGAGAGAAAAAGCTGTGGAGAAGGAAATGGCAGAGGAAGCAACTGCAGCAATAGAGGAGGAAGAAAAAGTGGAGCAAGAAAAACCAGTGGAGAAGGAAATGGCAGAGGAAGCAACTGAAATAATGGAAGATGAAATGGTGGATGAAGAGGAAGAGGAAAGTGAATTTGCAGCTGAACCTGAATCAGTGAAAGAGGATAGTGTTGCAGAAGAAAGGGGGGAGGAGGTAGCAACAACCGAGGAAGAGGAAAAGATGAAGGAAGAGAAAAAAACGGAGATAGTGGAAGAGGAAAAAATTGAGGAAACTGAAGCTGCAGTTGCAGCTGAAACTATTACTGTGGAAGAAAAGGTTGAAGAGGAAGCAAAAAACATAGAGGAAGAAAAGGTGGATGAAGCAACAACTGAAGAGGAAAAAGTGGATGAAGAGAAGAAAGAGGAAACAGTTTTTGAAATAGCTATAGAAAAACTAGCAGAGGAAGTTGCTATGATAGGAGAGGCAGAAAAAGCGGAGAAAGAAGAGGCACGAGTAGTGGAATATGTTGCAGATGAAGTGGTAGAAAAGCCATTTGAGGAAGAGAAGAAGACGTCACCACCAGAGGAGAAGGAGGAAGCGGAGCCTCCAGTTGTAGAAACAAGAGTCCTGAGGAGAGGAAGAAAAAGTGTTCATGCTACTCCGACTCCAAAACGCAAGTCCACACGAAGAGGCAAACAACCCGATGAAGTAGAAAAGGAGGATGAGCCAGAAGAGGAAAATGGATATAAAAAAGAGCCACCAGTAGTGGAAGCCAGAGTTCAGAGTAGAGAAAGAAAATCTGCCCCGACACCCAGACACAAATCCAAACGAGCCCGCAGAGAACCTGGGGAGGAAGAAAAGGTAGAAGAGACAGCTGAACCTGTGCCTGAAGCTGTAGAGGAAAAGGTGGAGGAGGAAAAGGTAAATGAAGCTGTAGCTGAAACTGCTACTGTGGATGAAAAGGTTGAGGAGGCAGAAGCGATAGAGGAAGAACATGTGGAGGAAGCAACAACTGAGGAAGAGGAAAATGTAGAGGAGGAGAAGGAAGCAGAAGCTGCACCTGAAACTTCACCAGTGAAAGACGAGACAGTGGCAAAAGAAAATATTGAGGAGGAAATTAAATCTGTAGAGGAAGAAACCGGCGTTGAAGCAACAGTTGAGGAAGAAGAAACAGTGGAAGAAACAACAACTGAGGTGACTGTGGTAGAAGAGTCAGAAAAAGTGGAGGAGGCAACAGAGGTGGAAAGTGTAGCAGAGGAAGTAGTGGAAAAGCCGGTTGAGGATGAGGAGAAAGCCTTACCACCCGAGGAAGAAGAGGGTAAAGTTGTAGAAACAAGATTCCTGAGGAGAGGAAGAAAAAGCGTTTCTGTTACTCCTCCAAAATGCAAGTCCACGCGAAGAGGCAAAGAAGCCGAGGAAGAGGAGAAGGAGAAGACAGGAAAGATTGAGGAGATGGATGAATTTGTGCAGGAAGCTGTGGAGGAAAATGTGGAGGAGGAGGAAGAAGAGGCACTGGTAGTAGGAGCCAACATTCTGAGGAGAGGAAGAAAATCTGCTCCTGCCACACCCAGATGCAACTCCAAACAAGCTTGCAAAGAACCTGAGGAAGAGGAAGTAAAGGGGATTGAAAAGATGGAGGAGGCAGCTGAACCTGTGCCAGAAGCTGTGGAGGAAGGAAAAGCAGTGGAGGAGGAAATGGTAGAACAGAATAAGATGGAGGCAGATGTTGCGATGGTAGAGGACGAAGGAAACACTGAAGTACAAGCAGACAGTGGTGCTCCTGAGGCAAAAGAAGAAGCAATCACACATCAGCCAGAGGAGGTTATGGCAGAGCAAACCAAGGAGAAGGAAGAAGAGGAGAACACAGAGGAGAAAACTACAGAAACATCAAAAGAGGCAGCTGAAGTAGAAACAGCTGAAGCGGTAGATGAGGTGGAAGAAGAGGTTGATAAGGTAATGGCAGAAGAGGCAAGCGTAGTAGAAGAGGAGGAAGTGGCCTCAGTGGCTGAGAGTGGTGTCAAGCCTGAGGAAAATGGAACAGAGAAGGAGAAGAAGGAAGAAGAAACTATTGAGGAGAATGGTATGGAAAATGTAGAGAGCGGTGAGACAGAGGCAGAGGATGGAGTCGGGGTCAAGGTGGACAACCTTAATTTACAGTTGGCAGAAGACGATGAGGAGGAGGAGAAAGAGGAGGGGGAGAAGATGGAGGTAGAGGAAAAGAGAGCTGCTCCAACTCAGAAGGAAGAGCTGAAGAGCTCTGCGGAAGAGGAGGCTCCAGTGGTTTTAACGAGAGTTCTGAGAGTGAGGTTAACTGCCACACCCACAACCACACCCAACTCCAAGGCCACGCCCCAGCGTAAATCCACAAGACACAGCAAAATAGTAACACCTGAGAAGTTCGATCCTGAGGTGGTCCTGCTTTCATCAGATCAAGAGCAGGAAGAAAGCCTTGTGGAAAAGAGACATCTACGTAAGAGAAAAAGCACAGGTCCAACACCTGTTCACAGATCCAAGTGCCACAGCAGAACTTAGGCTGTGAAGACAGGTATTTTTGTTCTCCTCTTTAAATATACAGCTATAGAGGAAAGATTTCACATGGGACCAGATCATTTCCTTTTATCTATTTGTCAGAAGAAGAAAGAAATTGAAAAAATGCTTCCTGTTTTTATGTAATTTTCCGAGTCGATATGCTGCATATTTAATACATTTTTATATTGTACGTACATTTAGCATTTTAAGTACAAATCTGTTTACTATTTTTTCAAATTGCAGCTGTCATTTTGACCTTAGTGGCGGGTAACGCAATGTGTTTCAGTAGGCTGGGAGGCTTTGGTTTTCTGATAAATGTATAGTATTTTTAGGTCGAACAGTTTTTAACTGTTTCTGTTGCAGTTTCTAACCGCACAAATGATTCTATACAATTTTTTTGTAATCACAATTTAAACATGATCTTCTAAGATAGCATTTATTCTCTCAAAATACTACAGGGTGTATTTCAGCATACCATAATTCCAAACGGTGTCCCCTCAAGTATAACTCAACAACTCTATAAATAAATACATATATTTTTTTACGTATGAATTTAGTTACACTTATTGTCATTAAGAGACATCTGATTTTGTTAGTCAGTCTCACTCAGATATAATATTAAAACCTGCAACCATTTCTCTCCACCCTATGGAAAAATGTGTATAATTGCAGGAAATTAGTTATAAAAATGCTCAATCTTTTATCTGTCGAATTGCAAAATCTGTAGAATTGCAGCAAACTTGTTTTAAAACTGCAACATTTTCTCTACACCCATGGCAAAATGTGTAGAATTGCTCTAAATTAACTGAATTACGTATGCACAAATGGGTACGCAGACCCATGAGCAACTGCGGCACCTTATTAGTTCAGATTTTTTGTGGCCCCCACCCTCATCAAAGTTACCCATCTCTGATATAAATGCTATTACATTAAATATGTAATATGACACAAATATGATCATTTGTGTGTTTCAAAAGTGTAAAATATGTCCTATTTTATTAAGGGAATAATGCATTAAGCAAGTTTTATTTTTATTTTACTGCACATTTGAGTGACATTTCTCTTTGACATTTTTTATGCTCTGACCAAAGTAAGCTGTTTTTCTCAGTGTTGTTTGGGGCATGATAGTGACTAGGGTGGGTCATCTAGGTGTTTGTATGTCTATTTTGGCCTGATATGGTACCCAATAAGAGACAGCTGTTTATCGTTGTCTCTGATTGGGGATCATATTTAGGTAGCCATTTCCCCATTGTTAGTTGTGGGATCTTGACTATGTGTAGTTGCCTAGCAGCACTATTGTATAGCGTCACCTGTCGCTTGTTATTTTGTTTGTTTGTTTTTTCGGTGTTCAATTATTTTAATAAAGAGAATGCACGCTGTGCCTTGGTCTCCTTCATACGACGAATGTGACAGGAACTCAGGATCTAAAATCACATTTGATGTTTTTGTCTATGGTTAATTTCAACATAATTCTTGATTTGAATTGTCAACACTGTCATGGTGTTACACTTTGTGTGTATTGAAATATTTGGTACACCTTGAACATAATGATATTTAGTGTTAAAAGATATAAAAATGAATACACACAAATATTTCCTCACTGAGCTGACGAGGCATAATATTTTAGTTCATTTGAAAAGGATGTTGTTCGCAATATTGATTTATATACCAATAAATGTATGTATATCCTCACATTTTGTTTATTGTTAATTAACCTCATTAAGGTTTGATGTACAGGAAGTTTAAATTTAGTAACAGTATAGTGCAATCCACAGTAATACCATGGCCATACAGAACAGTTTGTAAAATAACATTTAACTGTTTAAAATAACACTTATAAAAGCTGTGATGTTAAACTGTAAATGTTTTATCTTGAGAGGTGAAAATATAGCTAGCTTAACTCTGAGTTTTCGTTTATGTGTTATCGTGTTTCAAACTTTGAATGCTTTCTTATACATCTCAGTGTTCCACAAAAGCACAAGCCATGTAGCCTGTCTTGATCACAAACATTTCCATATGCTGTATTTTATGACACACCTCTTGTTGCATAATTTGTTTTAATTAGGCAAGTCAGTTAAGAACAAATACTTCTTTACAATGATGGCCTAGGAACAGCAGGTTAACTAACTGCCTTGTTCAGGGGCAGAATGACAGATTTTTTTTACCTTGTCAGCTCAGGGATTCGATCCACCAATTTTTTGGTTACTGGCCCAACGCTTTAACCACTAAGCTACCTGCCGCCCCAAAAACAAAAGGGCAATAGCGACAGAATTGATGCTGGCTAGAGAAAGGGACCTTTCTGGTGTCTTTTTGGAGTTATTTTCTTATTAGGGGTTCGCAGCAAAGCTGTGAAACCTATTATTATTGTCTGAATTATAATATTTAAGTAACAACTTTAAGAATGATTACTGGATGCATTCAACCTACAGCACTAGACTAAATTTCACTTGTGTCATCCTTGTGGTGCTTTCACTGATTTCACATAAAGGAAGAGTTCCTACATGATCAGTGGTGTAAAGTACTTAAGTAAAAATACTTTAAAGTACTACTTAAGTCATTTTTGGGGGGATTTGTACCATACTTTACTATTTATATTTTTGACAACTTTTACTTCACTACATTCCTAAAGAAAATAATGTACTTTTTACTCCATACATTGTACTCTTTACATTTTGACAGGAAAATATTCCAATTCACACTCTTATCAAGAGAACATCCCTGGTCATCCCTACTGCTTCTGATATGGCGGACTAACTAAACACAAATGCTTCATTTGTAAATTAACATCTGAATGTTGGAGGGGGCCCCTGGCTAACCGTTAAAAAAAAAGTATAAAAATTGTGTCGTCTAATTTGCATAATATAAGGAATTTGAAATTATTAATACTTTTACTTTTGATACTTAAGTATATTTTAGCAATTCCATTTACTTTTTATACTTAAGTATATAAACTCAGCAAAAAAAGAAACATCCCTTTTTCAGGACCCTGTCTTTCAAAGATAATTCGTAAAAATCCAAATAACTTCACAGATCTTCATTGTAAAGAGTTTAAACACTATTTCCCATGCTTGCTCAATGACCCATTAACAATGAATGAAAATGCACCTGAGGGCTAGGGCAATTCCCCTCAGAAATGCCTGGGAACTTGGTGGAAGATTGGGGGAACATCTCACAGCAAGAACTGGCAAATCTGGTACAGTCCATGAGGAGGCGATGCACTGCAGTACTTAATGCAGCTGGTGGCCACACCAGATACTGGCTGTTCATTTGGATTTTGACCCCCCCTTTGTTCAGGGACACATTATTCCATTTATGTTAGTCACATGTCTGTGGAACTTGTTCACTTTATGTCTCAGTTGTTGAATCTTGTTATGTTCATACAAATATTTACACGTTAAGTTTGCTGAAAATAAACACAGTTGACAGTGAGAGGACATTTCTTTTTTTGCTGTGTTTACTTTTAGACATTTACTCAAGTAGTATTTTACTGAGTGACTTTCACTTTTACTTGCATCATTTTCTATTAAGGTATCTTTACTTTTACTCAAGTATGGCAATTGGGTACTTTTTCCACCACTGTACATAATAGAGTGCTAGCTTAGTTATCCAACTGATCTTGCATCTTTTCTGTCATCCTGTGAACCCGTTCATTGCTGCTCACAGCTATATTTGGAAATCTTCTTGTTCAAATCCTGCAGTGATCACATATACAAACTCTGTTACCACATCCAAAGGGAAGGGGGAGATACCTAGTCACTTGTTTAACTAAATGCATTCAACTGAAATGTGTCTTCCACATTTAACCCAACCCCTCTGAATCAGAGAGGTGCGGGGGGGCTGCCATAAGCAAACAATGGGTTAACTGCCTTGCTCAGGGGCAGAACAACCGATTTTTACCTTGTCAGCTCTGGGATTTGATCCAGCAACTTTTTGGTTAATGGCCCAACACTCTAACCACCAGGCTACCTGCCGTACATGATGCAATGGTGGTAACCCTTTTCTGCAAATGACTAAATCTCTCTTTAGTGGCTTCAGGGGTGAAATGTTAATTATATTTTTCCTAATTACTCAACTTTTCTTTTTTTTATGTCGAAAGTCTGGTGTTTCCTTGTCAAGCGGTTTTGTTATATTTCTGTCCTCTGTGATACATATAAAATGTTATATTGGGATGCAAACTCAAAATGTAATACATTTAATCTCTATATCGGACATGGTGCAGGTGTCTTGTTTTTTTAAGCCCATAACCATTTGTGTGAAATGTATACTTTAGTTTCAAAGTAGATTTGTTTAAGTTAAGACTACCAAGAAACACTTTGATTTAGCCCATTGCAGTAAAAGGTTAATTATATGCTATGTGATTCATAAGGACAGCGTCGCTAACAATTTGTCAGCCAACATGTGAGGTGTAAGGTAACTTATTTCAAAAGTCATTACTTTATTACATTGATTTAGCAAGCTACCGCGAGGGCGCGCTCTATCGACTCTGCGCTTTGAGCATGCTTTTGGCGCACAGTCGATAGTGCGCTGGACTTCTGGCAAGAAGGTTGAGGGTTCGAAACCGGCTCCCTGCTTGTTTAATTTGAAGTCATGCACAATTATCAGTTTATTATTTGGTTTTGATTGCCGATTCAGTTAGAGACACAGTAGTGCATTGGGACCCAAAAGCATAATCAGTACTCTAACTCCCCCTTGGTCGTTCGGGCAAATCTGGTCTGTGATAGGAATTGTTTTTCTTCACACCTAGCCTGGCTATTGGACTATTCTTTAGTAAAGGTTTTATAGTCTAATGTTCAGCTATTAGCCCCCCTCCCCAACTTGCAACAAATTGTTGTTACCATCTCATTCCTCGCCCTCTTCCACGCGTCATTCTCCGCCTGAGTGGCTCGCTTGTGGCGTGCTGGCAGGATATGGCAGCATTTCGGCTGTGCATCAAGAATTCTGCATAGCAAGTTTGTATGAAGGTATGTTTATTCACAGGCAAATTGTTACATGCAATGGTACATTTGTGTATTTTTCTCGAGAGCAAAACTTTTTAAACATTTTCAATCAAAAATAATAGTTCTGAAAGCAAAAACGAGGCTTCAAAGTAAAACATTTTTTTGCAATCAAATATTTTGTAATAGAGTCCAAAACTTTATGCATTTCATTCCCCAAAAATATTTTGAGAACAAAAAATGTATTTGAAAACAAAACTACAATTTAATTTCGCGATCAACCCTCCACTTTGGCCATTTTTTGAGTGTTTGGCTACAACCAATACTGTTCAGCCTTTCTTTTCGACACAAAGGAAGTCATAGCGGACACCTACGAAGGACTGTGTGGTGATGGCAGCTCAGGTAAGCAGCACTGGGCGTTCTGCCGTCCAACTTTTACATAGCTAGTAGTTAGATCCTACGATTCAGTGTCGGTTCATTAATTCTACCAAATTACATAGATACATACTGTAGATACCGCTGAATGATAAATCATGCAATTATTATTCTCAAGATAACCAAAAACATTTAGCTACGAACGCCTGTTCTTGCCATTTTCAGTTGAATTCACCACTTTCTTTCATGGCAACTCTTAAGCAGGCCATGTCCTATTTGTTTCAAAGTCGATATATAATCATATTTCATGACAGTGTAACGGTTAGCTTTTTTACAGAAGGATGAAAGAATACTATTTGTCTGTCAGGGAATGCTATTCTGATACGTTAGATGAAGAGTTAGACCAGAAAGTCAGGGCCATTAAGGCAAGGATGCCCCACGCAGGCTTTAGAATGGTCAAAGGAAGTCTTCAAGAAATGAGCCATCGTGTACAATGGCAAAGAGTTAGGGAGTCTTTGCGGCGTGTAGATTGTGCAGATATCATTGCCAGAATGATCTAGTTTCGGTGCATCGCTCTGCAAAAATACTCTGTTCCTGCTCCCCTGGTTAACAGGTTAAACATTTAACTTTTAATTCCAATGCTTTTTTTTCTTCAAGATACAACATTGTCATCTTTGGCGGTATAGATGGATTTTCAAGGAAGGTAAGTATATTATTTTGTATACATATTGCATATTTCCCATCAAATAATGAACAACCACAATACCAGCCTGGTGTTAATTAAGCTTTCTTTATTGACGTATCCGCGACATCTGCTGCTTTAGATTGAATGGACATATCTCAGTTATTGTTTTCATATCTACAAACAAATAAGCTATTTTCTTTACTGCAGAGTGTGAGCTGATCAAGGGGTTCGAAAATGTAGATATTGCCAGATGTTCACTGTCCGAGGAACAGGCCGTGGAAGCTTTATTGCTGGCAAAAATTAAACTGTTCTGTGTTCTTTTTCTCCATCGCTGCCTGTCTTACATTTACATTACATTTAAGTCATTTAGCAGACGCTCTTATCCAGAGCGACTTACAAATTGGTGCGTTCACCTTAAGACATCCAGTGGAACAGCCACTTTACAATAGTGCATCTAAATCTTTTAAGGGGGTGAGAAGGATTACTTTATCCTATCCTAGGTATTCCTGAAAGAGGTGGGGTTTCAGGTGTCTCCGGAAGGTGGTGATTGACTCCGCTGTCCTGGCGTCGTGAGGGAGTTTGTTCCACCATTGGGGGGCCAGAGCAGCGAACAGTTTTGACTGGGCTGCGCGGGAACTGTACTTCCTCAGTGGTAGGGAGGCGAGCAGGCCAGAGGTGGATGAACGCAGTGCCCTTGTTTGGGTGTAGGGCCTGATCAGAGCCTGGAGGTACTGAGGTGCCGTTCCCCTCACAGCTCCGTAGGCAAGCACCATGGTCTTGTAGCGGATGCGAGCTTCAACTGGAAGCCAGTGGAGAGAGCGGAGGAGCGGGGTGACGTGAGAGAACTTGGGAAGGTTGAACACCAGACGGGCTGCGGCGTTCTGGATGAGTTGTAGGGGTTTAATGGCACAGGCAGGGAGCCCAGCCAACAGCGAGTTGCAGTAATCCAGACGGGAGATGACAAGTGCCTGGATTAGGACCTGCGCTGCTTCCTGTGTGAGGCAGGGTCGTACTCTGCGGATGTTGTAGAGCATGAACCTACAAGAACGGGCCACCGCCTTGATGTTAGTTGAGAACGACAGGGTGTTGTCCAGGATTACGCCAAGGTTCTTAGCGCTCTGAGAGGAGGACACAATGGAGTTGTCAACCGTGATGGCGAGATCATGGAACGGGCAGTCCTTCCCCGGGAGGAAGAGCAGCTCCGTCTTGCCGAGGTTCAGCTTGAGGTGGTGATCCGTCATCCACACTGATATGTCTGCCAGACATGCAGAGATGCGATTCGCCATCTGGTCATCAGAAGGGGGAAAGGAGAAGATTAATTGTGTGTCGTCTGCATAGCAATGATAGGAGAGACCATGTGAGGTTATGACAGAGCCAAGTGACTTGGTGTATAGCGAGAATAGGAGAGGGCCTAGAACAGAGCCCTGGGGGCCGCCAGTGGTGAGAGCGCGTGGTGAGGAGACAGATTCTCGCCACGCCACCTGGTAGGAGCGACCTGTCAGGTAGGACGCAATCCAAGCGTGGGCCGCGCCGGAGATGCCCAACTCGGAGAGGGTGGAGAGGAGGATCTGATGGTTCACAGTATCGAAGGCAGCCGATAGGTCTAGAAGGATGAGAGCAGAGGAGAGAGAGTTAGCTTTAGCAGTGCGGAGGGCCTCCGTGATACAGAGAAGAGCAGTCTCAGTTGAATGACTAGTCTTGAAACCTGACTGATTTGGATCAAGAAGGTCATTCTGAGAAAGATAGCGGGAGAGCTGGCCAAGGACGGCACGTTCAAGAGTTTTGGAGAGAAAAGAAAGAAGGGATACTGGTCTGTAGTTGTTGACATCGGAGGGATCGAGTGTAGGTTTTTTCAGAAGGGGTGCAACTCTCGCTCTCTTGAAGACAGAAGGGACGTAGCCAGCGGTCAGGGATGAGTTGATGAGCGAGGTGAGGTAAGGGAGAAGGTCTCCGGAAATGGTCTGGAGAAGAGAGGAGGGAATAGGGTCAAGCGGGCAGGTTGTTGGGCGGCCGGCCGTCACAAGACGCGATATTTCATCTGGAGAGAAAGGGGAGAAAGAGGTCAGAGCACAGGGTAGGGCAGTGTGAGCAGAACCAGCGGTGCCGTTTGACTTAGCAAACGAGGATCGGATGTCGTCGACCTTCTTTTCAAAATGGTTGACGAAGTCATCTGCAGAGAGGGAGGAGGGGGGAGGGGGAGGAGGATTCAGGAGGGAGGAGAAGGTGGCAAAGAGCTTCCTAGGGTTAGAGGCAGATGCTTGGACTTTAGAGTGGTAGAAAGTGGCTTTAGCAGCAGAGACAGAAGAGGAAAATGTAGAGAGGAGGGAGTGAAAGGATGCCAGGTCCGCAGGGAGCGAGTTTTCCTCCATTTCCGCTCGGCTGCCCGGAGCCCTGTTCTGTGAGCTCGCAATGAGTCGTCGAGCCACGGAGCAGGAGGGGAGGACCGAGCCGGCCTGGAGGATAGGGGACATAGAGAATCAAGGGATGCAGAAAGGGAGGAGAGGAGGGTTGAGGAGGCAAAATCAGGAGATAGGTTGGAGAAGGTTTGAGCAGAGGGAAGAGATGATAGGATGGAAGAGGAGAGAGTAGCGGGGAGAGAGAGCGAAGATTGGGACGGCGCGATACCATCCGAGTAGGGGCAGTGTGGGAAGTGTTGGATGAGAGCAAGAGGGAAAAGGATACAAGGTAGTGGTCGGAGACTTGGAGGAGTTGCAGTGAGGTTAGTGGAAGAACAGCATCTAGTAAAGATGAGGTCGAGCGTATTGCCTGCCTTGTGAGTAGAGGGGGAAGGTGAGAGGGTGAGGTCAAAAGAGGAGAGGAGTGGAAAGAAGGAGGCAGAGAGGAATGAGTCAAAGGTAGACGTGGGGAGGTTAAAGTCGCCCAGAACTGTGAGAGGTGAGCCATCCTCAGGAAAGGAGCTTATCAAGGCATCAAGCTCATTGATGAACTCTCCGAGGGAACCTGGAGGGCGATAAATGATAAGGATGTTAAGCTTGAAAGGGCTGGTAACTGTGACAGCATGGAATTCAAAGGAGGCGATAGACAGATGGGTAAGGGGAGAAAGAGAGAATGACCACTTGGGAGAGATGAGGATCCCGGTGCCACCACCCCGCTGACCAGAAGCTCTCGGGGTGTGCGAGAACACGTGGGCGGACGAAGAGAGAGCAGTAGGAGTAGCAGTGTTATCTGTGGTGATCCATGTTTCCGTCAGTGCCAAGAAGTCGAGGGACTGGAGGGAGGCATAGGCTGAGATGAACTCTGCCTTGTTGGCCGCAGATCGTTGTCTTGTTGTATATGGAACCTGTCTCACAGGCATGAATTAAAAAACCCTTAAAATGTCAGCTGCTAATTTTCAGATTTATACCACATAAACACTCAGCCATTTTCACTGGACTCTCAAGCCCCTGTTGCTGCCATGTCTTGATTTCACTGGGGGTTAGCCTTGCAATAACCAAGTGGTGAGACACATAGCCCTCTATATTTAGATGTTTCAGGCACACTCTGATAGGTGTCTGCGTCAGTCAGTAACCACTCACAGAGGCACACACAACTTGCATTTCTATAACCTCGGACCCACCACAGGACCAGAGATTAGGTTCCTCCCTCCACAAAACCTTTTATTTCTCTGTTATTAAGAGTGGAACGCTTATGGGGAGATGTTTGGAGTGCTGTGACATGTCAGTACTACAACTTGCTGCACAGTTTGGAGGAAGAAGGCTACCTTGACCTGTCGAATTCTATCCACCTCTTCTGTGTGGGATATGTGTTCCTACCTCATCTGCAGCATTTCACAGAGTTCGAATAATCTCCCTTTAAGTACAGAGGCGAACCTGACACCTCACCAGCTGTTGCTGGTGTATTCAAATGATCAAGGCAAGCTAACACAATTGTACATTCAATTTGCAGCAAATGCTTTAGCAAGCTACATTCTTTACATCCACTGTTTCACAAGACGACAGCCCGGTTTTCTGGTTCTCAGGAGTCTCTAAAACATTAAACAACACAAATGACAATTTCATACTCATAACACTAGCTAGCTAGTTGGCTGATGCTAGCTAGTCAGCTAACTTGCTAAATAGTGATTTTCGTAAATTAACTTTATGACAAAAGAATATGCACAATCGTTTGTCTCTACATTAACTAACATATTCCTCTCAATTGTACATTTTTTGCTTGACTCATTATGACATTATAATTACTTACATTTACTTCACCCATAATGTTTTGTCAGCCTCCTTTTGCTGAAGAAAGTCACCAGCGACGGATGGCTCGTGTCAAATTCGTGATTGGAACCACTCGGTTATATGAAAACCTTGGGACCCAAATGCATAATGAGTGCTCTAACTCCCCCTTGTGGTGGTCTGGAGCAATGAAGCCGAGACGCTGGATACCTCTAAGTCCCGCGGTGTAAGGTCGCAACTTTTAAAGGAGGAACCACTGTAAAAGACAATGGGTGCTCTTGCTCCCGCGCCACGGGATACAGTTCTACCGTGACAGAGCTAAGGCGAGCATACCATGTTGTTTCACTATTTAAGCAGATATTCAACTGATTAACAGGCCAGACACAGTAGGTTATAAACACACAATAATGCAAGTGACCCATGACTGTATCAATATTCTAAAGATATTATAGTCCACATATAATATTATTTAATAATATATAATACACACCATTAAGCTGACACTTTTAAGCGACTTAGTCACACGACTTAGTCATGTGTAGCTTAACCTCTTTCTAAATAGGTTGGAAAACAAATTGCTTTATGTAATGAAACAAATCACTTTATAATTATTCTCCAAATAAATATTATGGAATAACCCACATTTTATTGGTGTGACATGCGTCAGCTAACTGTGATTGCGCCAAGGTGCATCTCATTATTGGTGGGTGGGGTTTTCCCTATACATTTCCAGTGTTTCCCGGTGGACAGAAGTTTCCCATTATTTGTAAAGGTTGGCCTGCCTTGAGAGGACAAGATAAGTGAAGGTGACTTACACCAAACTTCCAGTAATGGTAGTTGAATCGTAAGTATGGCAAAAGTATGACCTCCAGCCGGGATCATCTCTACTTCTCCCTGGGCATGCCTTCCTAAACCTTTGTGTGTATTGCTGTTTTTAATTTAAAGTAAAAGCTAGTAACTATATATTGGTGATAGGATCATTGTATGGGCTTTAGCGCTGAAGATTGTGATATTATTGCGGAGTGCTCCAATGGTGATTATAGAGATGTGACTCTGATGCTGAAAGATATTGGTGCTTCAGAAATCTCCAGGCTCCACCCCTCACTGTCACACTCCAGCACCGAAACCCTCATCCATGCCTTGGTTACTTCCTGACTAGACTAGTGTAACACTCTCCTCACCAGATCCCCACCAACCTCATCAACAGACTTCCAACTGGTTCCGCAGCCAGAATCCACACCAGCACCAGATCAACTGAACAAATCAAACCAATCCTGGCTCCATGTGCAACACTGTATTAACTTTAAAATACTCCTTCTCACCTACAAAGCCCTCCACAACCTGGCACCCACCTACCTCTCTGATCTTCTCCCTCCCGATCCTCCTCTGCTGGTCTCCTTGTCTCCCCCCATTCCACAATGTGTGCCGGGGTCCTCAGCTCTTATTCCCAACCCTACCACCTTAAACCAAAACATAACCCTACACAGGGTAGCCTACCACCTTAAACCAAACCCTTACCCAGGTTTGTATCCTCTTCACAGATTTTTAATACATTTATTTGCAAATTATGGTGGAAAATAAGTATTTGGTCAATAACAAACAAGCAACATTTCTGGATCTCACAGACCTGTAACGTCTTCTTTAAGAGGCTCCTCTGTCCTCCACTCGTTACCTGTATTAATGGCACCTGTTTGAACTTGTTATCAGTATAAAATACACCTGTCCACAACCTCAAACAGTCACACTCCAAACTCCACTATGGCCAAGACCAAAGAGCTGTCAAAGGACACCAGAAACAAAATTGTAGACCTGCACCAGGCTGGGAAGACTAATCTGCAATAGGTAAGCAGCTTGGTTTGAAGAAATCAACTGTGGGAGCAATTATTAGGAAATGGAAGACATACAAGACCACTGATAATCTCCCTCGATCTGGGGCTCCACGCACGATCTCACCCCGTGGGGTCAAAATGATCACAAGAACGGTGAGCAAAAATCCCAGAACCACCACCTAGTGAATGACCTGCAGAGAGCTGGGACCAAAGTAACAAAGCCTACCATCAGTAACACACTACGCCGCCAGGGACTCAAATCCTGCAGTGCCAGACGTGTCCCCCTGCTTAAGCCAGTACATGTCCAGGCCCGTCTGAAGTTTGCTAGAGAGCATTTAGATGATCCAGAAGAAGATTGGGAGAATGTCATGAAACCAAAATATAACTTTTTGGTAAAGAATGCTGAGTTGCATCCAAAGAACACCATACCTACTGTGAAGCATGGGGGTGGAAACATCATGCTTTGGGGCTGTTCTGCTGCAAAGGGACCAGGACGACTGATCCGTGTAAAAGGAAAGAATGAATGGGGCCATGTATCGTAAGATTTTGAGTGAAAACCTCCTTCCATCAGCAAGGGCATTGAAGATGAAACGTGGCTGGGTCTTTCAGCATGACAATGATCCCAAACACACCGCCCGGGCAATGAAGGAGTGGCTTCGTAAGAAGCATTTCAAGGTCCTGGAGTGGCCTAGCCAGTCTCCAGATCTCAACCCCATAGACAATCTTTGGAGGGAGTTGAAAGTCTGTGTTGCCCAGCAACAGCCCCAAAACATCACTGCTCTAGAGGAGATCTGCATGGAGGAATGGGCCAAAATACCAGCAACAGTGTGTGAAAACCTTGTGAAGACTTACAGAAAACGTTTGACCTCTGTCATTGCCAACAAAGGGTATATAACAAAGTATTGAGATAAACTTTTGTTATTGACCAAATACTTATTTTCCACAATAATTTGCAAATAAATTAATTAAAAATCCTACAATGTGATTTTCTGGATTTTTTTTCTCTCATTTTGTCCGTCATAGTTGAAGTGTACCTATGATGAAAATTACAGGCCTCTCTCATCTTTTTAAGTGGGAGAACTTGCACAATTGGTGGCTGACTAAATACTTTTTTGCCCCACTGTATATTCATGTATCATTTTATGTAGGCCTACTTTTAATATAAGATGTCCTTGAGTCATCTGCCAAATTAAAATGAATTATTATTTTTAGTAGTAGTGAATCTGGATAAAAACACCCCAAAAAAGACGTAATTGGCCAGTTATCAAATAAAATGTTATTAGTCACATGCGCCGAATACAACAGGTATTACAGTGAAATGCTTACTTATGAGCCCCTAACCGACAGTGCAGTTTCAAACAATGTGGATAAGCATAAGAGATAAAAGTAACAAGTAATTAAAGAGCAGCAGTAAAAAAACAAACAATATATACAGGGCCAGTACAGAGTCAATATGCGGGGGCACCGGTTAGTTGTGGTAGTATATACATGTAGGTAGAGTTAATTAAAGTTACTATGCATAGATGACAACAGAGAGAGGCAGTGGTGTGGAGAGGGGAGGGGGGTGGGCAATGCGAATAGTCTGGGTAGCCGTTTGACTAGATGTTCAGGGGTCTTACGGCATGGGGGTAGAAGCTGTTTAGAAGCCTCTTGGACCTAGACTTGGCGCTCCGGTATCGCTTGCCGTGTGGTAGCAGGGAGAACAGTTTATGACTAGGGTTTCTGGAGTCTATGACAATTTTTAGGGCCTTCCTCTGACACCGCTTGGTCTAGAGGTCCTGAATGGCAGGAAGCTTGGCTCCAGTGATGTACTGTAGTGCCTTGCGGTCGGAGGCCGAGCAGTTGCCATACTAGGCAGTGATGCAACCAGTTAGGATGCTCTCGATGGTGCAGCTGTAGAGCCTTTTGAGGATCTGAGGACCGATGCCAAATCTTTTCAGTCTCCTGAGGGGGGAATAGGTTTTGTCGTGCCCGCTTCACGACTGTATAGGCTGTCTCCCTATAGGCTGTCTCGTTGTTCTCGGTGATCAGGCCCATCACTGTTGTGTATTTGGCAAATTGAATGATGGTGTTGGAGTTGTGCCTGGCCGTGCAGTTATGAGTGAACAGGGAGTACAGGAGGGGGCTGAGCACGCATCCCTGAGGGGCCCCTGTGTTGATGATCAGAGTGGCGGATTTGCTGTTATCTACCCTTACCACCTGGGGGCGGCCCGTCAGGAAGTCCAGGAACCAGTTTCAGAGGGAGGTGTTTAGTCCCAGGGTCCTTAACTTTGAGGGCACTATGGTGTTGAACGCTGAGCTGTAGTCAATGAATAGCATTCACACATAGGTGTTCCTTTTGTCCAGGTGGGAAAGGGCAGTATGGAGTGCAATAGAAACTGCATCATCTGTGGATCTGTTGGGGCGGTATGCAAATTGGAGTGGGTCTAGGGTTTCTGGGATGATGGTGTTGATGTGAGCTATGACCAGCCTTTCAAAGCACTTCATGGCTACAGACGTGAGTGTTAAGGGTTGGTAGTCATTTAGGCAGGTTACCTTAGTGTTCTTGGGCACAGGCACTATGGTGTTCTGCTTAAAACATGTTGGTATTATCAGTGAATATCATTATTTAAATAATACTCTTACTTTAAAAATAATCCAGCGGGAAACAGTCTTATTTGAAATTAGGAATATATCATATTCTTCTGACTATCTAATGATTCCTGTGGAAAGACGCATTATTGAATCGAGAGGTGAAAATGATAGAGCAATTATCAACATTTCACATCCGAATGTAGGACTACATTTTTTATGTTGGAATAAACATTAATCTGAGAATACATGTCTTTCCCCTCCAGCATCTCTGCGCAAAACAAGTTATAGGCAAACACGCTGCGCTTATAACCAGCAGCTTTGCGTCGCCTGGTGTTGCAGGAGGTATTAAGTGAAAACCCATAGTTACCCACAGTTCTGTAATTTGAAAGGAAAGCATTCTCGTTAGATGTAACTCAACTAAAAACATTCAAGCATAACATTGTATAACTTCTGTGTTGATAAAATGCAGTTTATAGTACTGTAATTAAACATGATTTTACATTGTTGCCTGATCCTACCTAATAAGCAGTGTTTTAGGTGGTGGATTGTTTATTCTTTATTTCACAATATTCTAATAATACAGGGGGTTAGGAAAGAAAAAACTTGACCTGGGGTCGTTCAGTTGTCTTGTGCTGTGGTGGAATGTCTCCCGATTATGCTTGCACCAATCCAATGCTTTTAAAATGCATGAGTTGAAATGAAAGTGTGAACACTTATGGATGCAGGGTATCAGAACACGGCTATTTATTTCCCCAAAACCAATTTGTTCCCCCAATCCCCCTTTCCACTAACCCCTCAAAATCCAACAACCCTATAGTCACATACCCCTAATTCCATCTCCCTCTCGCCCCTTCCCTCCATTTCATACCTTAACTACAGACACAGGTAGTCCTGTAGCCGCAGCAGCCTCCGTCACCAGGGCTGAGGACCTCCTTTTCATACCCCGTTCATGATAAGACACAAGGGTACCCCTGATGTTAGCCGTTATGAGATTTCTTCCTACAACAACAAAGATATATGAAATATTAAATTGCAACATTTAAGTGTTTCCTTGTCTTTGAACAAGAGCATTCAGGCCTTTTGGTCTAACTGAAAGGTAGTTAGCCTTTGCCAGCAAGACCAAAAGCCCTTGGTCATTATAGTAGGAGCCAGTCTTTTCATTATACTGCACTCACATAGAGCCTATTGCAGGTTACAATATGAAGCAAATGAAAAGCACTTAAAGCTGCAATCAGCAGTAGAAACAATAAAGCATCTACCATGTTCCTGTTTGATTAAAAGTTATGGGACGGGGCTGGAAAAATGTTTACCACTCAAATTCACAGCAAGGGCTATGGATGCAAGGACTGAAAATCAATGCTACAACAAACATTGGAGTAAAACAAGCTTTTATTTGGGGTTCTGGTGGGGTATGACAGTTGAAATAAGCTCACAATGCATGTATAAGTTATATATTCAAAACTCAATGGGTACATATTGTAGAGGACTGCTAATTCCTATGTAGGTGACATTACATTACTGCTAATTCCTATGTAGGTGACATTACACTACTATAGCTGAGACACATAGTAAAACAGGTTGGGCCCCATACAGGATATCTCTCACACACACACACTCACTGTAATCATCCAGAACACTGTCACAACAGGATACTCCTAGCCACAGGTGCTAGCCGGCAGTTCGGCCACAACTCCCCTGAAGATAGGGACGCATACGCTCTTACACACTGACCCCAGAAGACAGGGACGACGCACATACAGTACACACATAGCTGCCGAGGACACCCAGATAAGACACCCACAGATTGGCAGAAAGCCTAGACTTAGAGACAAACTAACACACACACATAATCTCCCTCCCAGCCGAACATTGTGTGACTGAAGATAGCGCACACACCAGATCTCCTTTTCAGCTGAACGGGTTGTGACGACCAAGAACAGGCATGGCAGGATTCTACGATGACGGACAGACAACAGAGCCAATGCCGGATGACTACACCCCAGCCTGATCCAATCCGAAGATCCGATCTCCTAGATATCAACCCACTTTCTGTTCTGTATATGAAGCTTGTACCCATTGTTAGCTAGTGTCTTTTTTGCTAGTCTCTGATGAGCTAACAGAGGGGCCCGTATATACGCTGTACCAGATATCTCCACTTTGAAATAAACCTGTCGCTTGTCGTACAATCTACCACCTTGTCTGCATCGATCCTTGACCGACTCACCCTTTATCATATCCCATTATCAACAATATCATTAATTTAAAAGTCTCAAAAATTGATCTCGAAACGGCTGATTTCCCCTTTAAAAAAACAAATGACAAGTTGCTAGCTAATCTGACTAAAGATTTCACCTGTTGTAGTGTTTTACTTATTCTTTTGAGACAAACATCGAAGGGAATTGTTGAACATACCTTGAGTGATGGGAGATGTCATCATTGAGTGGGAACAGACTAGAATGGGAACAAATAAATTATATTTAGCTACAACGTGAGGATGGCTAGCTAATCTTTTTATAGCTAGCTACTGTAACTAACATGCTTTAGGTGCTACTAGCTATATTAGCTAGCTCAGATAGTATGCAATTATGAAAATCAGCAGTATGCAATTTTGAAAATCAGCGTCTAAACAACTCTCCAAGTTATAATTAAATGTTGCTTTTATAAGAACCACACTTGCCAATGACATAATTCAGTTGTAGAAGATCTTTCCTTACCTGTATAGTAAATATTAAATGGTTCATCTCAAATACAATTTCACGCGAAACCAAGGAATTTGTCTCTGAAAACTTTGGGTATGGCTTCTATAGTGAAAATGCGCACATAGTCTCAGTTAACATCACCATTGAAAGGGTCGCGTATTGCACAGTACGATGTGTGGTTTGAATAACTTTTCAGAGGTAACACGAGGCGTGTGGGATACCATATGAATTGTGTGATTGGTAAGATTTGTCCACCTTTTAAAGGGGTGATTGGTGGTTTATCAGGTGCACCCAGCAGCCTCTTGGGGCATTTTTTCTTCCCTTTTTCGTCTCACAAAGTGTACTGAATTCGCACTTCATAACCATGGGCGATAGGTGGCGCTGTATACACTTTTCAGTTGGTTGCCATCCGCAATTACAAATTTAAAGAAGAAGAAGCGAGGAAGAGACCCGCGTATTCGGAAATATCAAAGCTGGAAAAAAGCATGCAATTAATTTTTCGTAATGCATGAGACTTTATATTCGCAAATTATCTGTGAAAATGCCTAAATCAATCAAGAAGTCCTGCACTACCCAGACATCTATAAGTAGCTACTTCGGCGGGTTGAGCAGCAGTGCCCCTGACAGAAACGTTCAATCCGGTATTATCGGTAACTCTGTTGAGCTATGCGCTGGGCTGAAACCAGGACCTAAAGGAAAGGTAAGGACACAGACAGTGCGCATGTTATTGTGTAACTGTATACAAATAAAGCATTTAACTCCGACATAGCTCAACCAAAGTGCATGACAGAGTTGTGAGAAAGCAATGGCTTTATACTTTGCATGTAACTATTGTTGTTAGCTAACGTTTACTTGTTCGCTCTCACACACATCTATATCAATGGTCTTGTGTCGCACACTATGAATTAAGTTGTATTTTATTTCCCTCTTCTGTGTTCTCTGTATTGTGCAGCATAAGCATTCTCCGAATAATAATAATGGTGGGTCATTATTGAAACGAGCCAAATTGGCCCATAATGGACAGGAAAAGGAGGACATGAATTATGAGGTCATATCCTGGCGTGTCGATGGTGAGCACCCCTAGCCGAATGCCGCGTTCAAGACAACTCGGAACCCGGAGACGCTGACATTTCTGACTTGGAAACGCGTTGAGAAAGATGAGCACTGAGTTTCCCCACTTGGAAAGTATCAAAATCAACCAATAGGAAGCTTCACGCTTTTTTAAACTTTGCATATGTATATCAGAGGTTCCGATTTCAGAGTTGTCTTGAAAGCACCATAATACATCAGACTTGATAGTAAGGTCTCAGTCTGAAACAAAGCAATATAATTACTTGGAATGTTTTTTTATTTTTAAAATTTGTATTTTACCTTTACTTAACTAGGTAGTCCAGTTGAGAACAAGTTCTCATTTACAACTGCGACCTGGCCAAGATAAAGCAAAGCAGTGTGACAAAAACACAGCATTACACATGGAATAAACAAACATACATTCAATAACACAATAGAAAAAAATGATATTTAGCGCCGCACCCCCGCAGCTATTTGCCCAAGCCTCCCCAGCTTCTCCTTCACCCAAAACCAGATAGCAGATGTTCTGAAAGAGCTGCAGAGCCTGGACCCGTACAAATCAGCAGGGCTAGACAATCTGGACCCTCTCTTTCTAAAGTGCTGTGGGCAGCTGGGAGGAGGTGCTCTTATTCTCCATGGACTTTAGTGTCCCAAAACCTTTTGGAGTTAGAGCTACAGGATGCAAATTTCTGTTTGAAAAAGCTAGTCTTTGCTTTCCTGACCGACTGTGTATTGGTTCCTGACTTCCCTGAAAAGTTGCATATCGCGGGGACTATTCGATGCTAGTGCAGTCTGCCACAGGATGTTTTTGTGCTGGTCGAGGGCAGTCCGGTCTGGAGTGAACCAAGGGAAATATCTGTTCTTAGTTCTACATTTCTTGAAAGGGGCATGCTTTTTTAAGGTGGTGAGGAAATTACTTTTAAAGAATGACCAGGCATCCTCCACTGACGGGATGAGGTCAATATCCTTCTAGGATACCTGGGCCAGGTCGATTAGAAAGGCCTGATCACAGAACTGTTTTAGGGAGCGTTTGACCGTGATGAGTGGTGGTCTTTGACCACAGACCCATAGCGGATGCAGGCAATAAGGCAGTGATCACTGAGATCCTGATTGAAAACAGCAGAGGTGTATTTGAAGGGCAGGTTGGTCAGGATAATATATATGAGGGTGCCCATGTTTATGGATTTAGGGTTGTACCTGGTGGGTACCTTGATGATTTATGTGAGATTGAGGGCATCTAGCTTAGATTGTAGGACGGCCGGGGTGTTTAGCATGTCCCAGTTTAGGTCACCTAACAGAACGAACTCTGAAGATAGATAGGGGGCAATCAATTCACATATGGTGGTCCAGGGCACTGCTGGCAGCTGAGGGGGCAACAGTGAGAGACTTATTTCTGGAGAGATTCATATTTTTTATTTTTTTTACCCATTATTCTCCCCAATTTCATGGTATCCAATTGTTTAGTAGCTACTATCTTGTCTCATCGCTACAACTCCCGTACAGGCATACTGCTTCTTAACACAGCGCCATCCAACCCGAAAGCCAGCCGCACCAATGTGTCGGAGGAAACACCGTGCACCTGGCAACCTTGGTTAGCGCGCACTACGCCCGGCCCGCCACAGGATTCGCTGGTGCGCGATGAGACAAGGATTTCCCTTACCGGCCAAACCCTCCCTAACCCGGACGACGCTAGGCCAATTGTGCGTCGCCCCACGGAAGGTTGCAAGTTCAAACCCCCGAGCTGACAAGGTACAAATCTGTCCTTCTGCTCCTGAACAGGCAGTTAACCCACTGTTCCTAGTCATTGAAAATAAGAATGTGTTCTTAACTGACTTGCATAAGTTAAATAAAGGTAAAATTTTTATGTTTTAATTACAACAAAAAAATATATTAAAAAATCGGCCGATTAATCGGTATCGCTTTTTTTGGTCCTCCAATAATTGGTATCGGGCGTTGAAAAATCATAATCGGTCGACCTCTAGTCCTTATACAAACTATCCACAGGAAAGTATTATTAAACCGACATTTCAAAACACTGATACTGCCGTTGAGATTTCAATCTCCTGGCACATGGGCAAAACCATATAAACACCTACAAGAGCTTGGTAGGTATGCGTGCATCATGTGCATGTACTTACATTGTGCACGTGTATACGTGCATGTACTTGCGTGTGCACATGATTAACGAACAAGCTGTGAGAGCCACGCACAGAAACACAAATTTTGAAGTGCGATTAATAATACTTTCCTATGGATATTTTATTTCAGATTTCCAACAATATAAGGATGAAATCAGTGGACACTAGGTAGACTAACTTCAAATGAAGTTTATTCAACATTCTGACATGTAAAGGAGCTGTTAACTATTTTAGAAGATTCAAATTAGAGAGTGGAGGCTTGTCCAGTCCACACTCAGAATTAGAGTAGGCACCCCCCTGAAAATGTTAATCCAAATCAGAAAATGATTTACCTTGAGAGAGAGTGTATAAATATGTACTTACTTTGAAATAATTCAATTTGCCTGCAATCCACACTTTGGGTTTGTTTACACAGCCACTACCAGTTTAAATTTGATCCTTATCCTCTTATCCCTTTTTCCTATCAGAAATCAGGGCCCCCTCCTCTCGAGGGGCAGGCAGCCTCTCCTCTTCCACCCTGGAGAGACTGAAGGGCTTCGTCTGCCTAGTGAGCCCCAAGGCAGAGGCCCTCCTGGGCCCGGGAATGCGGGTGGCGGGCCTGAGGATGCAGGTGGTAGGCCTGAGGATGCAGGTGGTAGGCCTGGTGATGTAGGCGATGGGTGTGCTCATGGAGGTAATGGGCCTGGGGATGTAGGAGGTAGGGAGGCTGTGGCCCACAGAGAAATGACTGGCGATAAAGAGAGACAGAAAAGCGAAGAAGAGCAGTGGCGGAGTCCAGAGCCATCATCCAAAAAACAGGTAGGAGATCATCATCACCTTTCTCTTTGATTTTCTCCTAATTAATTGTATTCTGTAAGTTTGAAACTGTATGTTAAAGTTGCACTATGTAAAAATCGCTCCGGCATTAACTAGTTGCTAAAATTCGAATAGTTTGCTTAATTTCAGTTTGTGACAAAAGAAGCAAGTATAGTGTAAAGAGTCATTGTACCATCTACACTGCTGTGAAGTATGTTCTCCATAACCAAAAATATTGTATTTTCAGCTGTTTGAAGCTGCTGTACAAAACCAAAAGTAAAAGATGCAAAAATTCAACTTAAGAACAGGAAGCATAGCAATAGTACACATATATAACAGATCTAACGCTTCTTACTTGCTTTCAATGAGAATGACACATCTATAACACATTTCTATGTGAATTTGGTCATGTCACCCAAAAAGTTACATATTGCAGCTTTAAATGGAAACTTTATTGTTGTGATCCTTCCTAGGCTCTCAGCCTCATTCAGTTTGCCAAGCCAGGAGAAGGAAGAAGAAGAAGAAGAAGGGGGGGTGTAATGAAGACTCCTCCAGGAGTAGGGGGTGAAGTCTCTGTGACCAGTACCCCCTGTGGGATCTCTAAGAGTGGGTACACTCCTCTGGAGCAGCAGTATCTGCAGATTAAAGAGCAACATAAAGACGCTCTATTGGCTGTGGAGTGTGGATACAAGTACAGGTTCTTTGGCGAGGACGCAGAGGTGAGAGGCGTGTGTGTAGAGTGGCGAAGAAGCTGAACATCTTCTGTCACCTGGACTATAACTTCCTGATGTGTGTTAATCAATGTGTGTATGTAGATCGCAGATGTTTAGCTCCCTTGCTGTCACTGGTTTGTGTGTGTGTAGAAAGCAGCGAAGCAGCTGAACATCTTCTGTCACCTGGACCATAACTTCATGACGTGTAGCATTCCCACACACCGCTTGTTCGTTCACGTACGACGCCTTGTCTCCCAGGGCTACAAGGTGTGGAACAGGGCAGATTCAAGGTTCTCCAGTCAGGCCCATTACTGTTGCAACTCATTATCGAAGTCAAAGGGCAGAGAGAGTATTTTAAGTAATGCAATGTGAAATGTTTTAGGTTTTACAACTGTTAAATGTCACCATAGCCTTTGTTTATGTGTGATGTTATTGTCTGCCACAGATTAATTATTAATTTAGGAAGAAAAATAATTATTTGTTAGTGTGTCTGATTTACGTTTGATTGACTGTGATTGGTTCCCTCACCTCAGGTGGGCGTGGTGAAGCAGACAGAGACGTCGGCCATTAAGGCCTCCGGAGCCAATAAGAACACTTTGTTCACCCGCCAACTCAGCGCTCTCTACACAAAGTCTACACTGGTGGGGGAGGGTATCCTTACATATGCTGGTGTGTGTGTTGTGTTATTCACCATATCCATACAGGTGATGTATGGACCGGGCATTAGAGTAGTCAACTGCTCACGGCTGCAGTAGTTTCCTCCTGTGTGTGATGACTTCAGCCCACTATAGTGTGCTTATTGACCCTTGACCCTGGGTATCAGATGTCAACCCAGTGCATAGTCTGGTTGATGTGGAGGAGGGGGAGTGTGATGATGTGGTGACAGATCCTCCAGAGAGCTACCTGCTCTGTCTCAGTGAGACCTGGGATAAACCCAGAAAACAACTAACCATTGGGCTGGTGGTGAGTACACACTCAATTGTACGCACATGGGCTCAATGTGGGGTAATTCAGACCCGAGTTATGTGCACGTAAATTAAACTTCATTCCCCATTTTACGCACTTTTCTCTCTAAGCGTATTCTTTACACACGTGGAAACCATGAATAAAATTGCGCGAACCTGCCGGTTCCAAGTGGAAAAAGCATTTATTTACTTCATTTTTTTACGATAGAAATAACAGCATACTCCATGCACTGTCATTTTTAAATTGATAAGACCTAGGTAAATGCGTAATCAGTTTGGATAAGGTGATTGTGTATGTGTATAGGCCAAATAACAATTGTTTTAGATCTATTTTACCTTATCACTGGATATTAATGTCAAACCAGTCATGGTAGGAAATGGAAAAGCATATCAACATGTATTCTTTATGCTCGAAGATGGCGCTGGAGAGGATTGCTGCCGTTTCATGGGCTCTTAACCAACCGCGCTATTTTGTTCGTTTTTTTTTTGTGCATAATGTTGCTACTACCGACTCTTATGACCGAAAATAGCTTCTGGAAATCAGAACAGCGATTACTCACCTTGAACTGGACGAAGTATTTCTCTTTAATGAGTCGGACGAGAGGGATTTACTCCAGACACCCGAACAGGCCCTTATCCCGTCATTTGCAGGAGAAAGAAACAGAAAAGATAACGGAAAGAGATTGGAGTGCCTTGTGAGGATCTGCCGAAAAGTGGGTAATCTGGCCTTGCCATCCGTACTACTGGCCAACATACAATCGCTCGAAAATAAATTGGGACAAGCTCAAAGCATGTATATCCTACCAACTGAACATCAATAACTCATATCTTATATTTCACCAAGTCATGGCTGAACGACGACATGATTAACATACAGCTGGCAGGTTACACACTGCATCGGCAAGATAGAACAGTTCTTTTGCCCATCTTAATTTTTATTGGTCAGTCTGAGATATGGCTTCTTTTTTTTTTTTCAACTCTGCCTAGAAGGCCAGCAACCCGGAGTCGCTTCTTCACTGTTGACGTTGAGACTGGTGTTATGCGGGTACTATTTAATGAAGTTGCCAGTTGAGGACTTTTGAGGTGTCTGTTTCTCAAAATAGACACTAATGTACTTGTGCACTACTGAGCAAGTGGACCGGGGCATCCCACTCTTTCTATTCTGATTAGAGCCTGTTTGCGCTGTTCTGTGAAGGGAGTACTACACAGCATTGTACGAGATCTAAAGTTTCTTGGCCATTTCTCACATGGAATAGTCTTAATTTCTCAGAACAAGAATAGACTAACTGGTTTCAGAAGAAAACACTTTGTTTCTGGCCATTTTGAGCCTTTAATCGAACCCACAAATGCTGATGCTCCAGATACTCAACTAGTTTAAAGAAGGCCAGTTTTATTGCTTCTTTAATCAGAACAACAGTTTTTAGCTGTGCTAACAAAATTGCAAAAGGGTTTTCTAATGATCAATTAGCCTTTTGGCTTATTGGATTAGCTAACACAACATGCCATTGGAACACAGGAGTGATGGTTGCTGATAATGGGCCTATGTAGATTCCATTAAAAATAAGATGTTTCGAGCTACAGTAGTCATTTACAACATGAACAATGTCTACAATGTATTTCTGATCAATTTGGTGTCATTTTATGGGACAAAAAAATGTGCTTTTCTTTCAAAAACAAGGACATTTCTAAGTGACCCCAAACTTTTGAACGGTAGTGTACATTTATTTGTCTATTTTTTTTAAAGCCCTGTCAAGTTCAAGTTATTGCTATCATTGACAGCCATTTTCGGTGCATTTTTGGTGCACGATATCTAAGGAAGTTTCGAGTTTGTTTGCCTGAGGTAGAGTTTCTAATGATAAGCTGTAGACCACATGATCTACCAAGAGTTTTTCATCTGTATTTTTCATAGCTGTCTACCTACCACCAGCACCACTGATGCTGGCACTAAGACCACACTCGATGAGCTGTACACCGCCAAAAGCAAACAGGAAAATGCTCCATGGGGCGGCACTCCTAGTGGCCGTGGACTCTAATGCAGGGAAACTTAAATCTGTTTTACCTCATTTTTGTCAGCAAGTTAAATGTGCAACCAGATAGGGGGAAAAAAAACTCTCGACCACCTTTATGCCACACACAGAGACGCGTACAAAGCTATCCCTCTGCATCCATTTGGCAAAGCTGACCATAATTCTATCCTCCTGATTACCTACAAGAAAAAACTCAACCAGGAAGTACCAGTGACTCTCTCTCAGTAAGGAAGTGGTCACATAAGCACAAGCTACAGGTCTATTTTGCTAGCACAGACTGGAATATGTTCCGGGATTCCTCCGATGGCGTTGAGTACACCACATCAGTCAATGGCTTCATCAGTAAGTACATCAAGGAAATCATCCCCACAGTGACTGTACGTACATACCCCAACCAGATACCATGGATTACAGACAACCTCCACACTGAGCTAAAGGGTAGAGCACGCCACTTTCAAGGAGCGTGACTCTAACCTGGAAGTTTTATAAGAAATCTCGCTATGCCCTCCGACGAACCATCAAACAGGCAAAGCGTCAATATAGGATTAAGATCGAATCATACAACACCGGCTCCAACGCTTGTTGGATGTGGCAGAGCCGAGAGCTGCCCAGGGGGACAAGCTAAATTACTTATATGCTCGCTTCGAGGCAAATAACACTGAAACATGCATGAGAGCACCAGCTGTTCTGGACAACGGTGCTATTCATTGACTACAGCTAAGCGTTCAACAACAGTGCTCTCAAAGCTCATCAATGAGCTAAGGACCCTTGGACTAAACACCTCCCTCTGCAACTGAATCCCAAACTTTCTGACGGGCCGCCCCCAGGTGGTGAGGGTAGGTAACAAAACATCCGCCACGCTGATCCTTAACATGGGGTCCCCTCCTGTACTCCCTGTTCACTCATAATTGCATGGCCAGGCACGACTCCAACACCATCATTAAGTTTGCCTAAGACAACAGTGGTAGGCCTGATCACCGACAACGACGAGACAGCATTTTGGAAGGAGGTCAGAGACCTGGCCTTGTGGTGCCAGGGCAACAACCACTCCCTCAATGTGATCAAGACAAAGGTGATGATTGTGGACTACAGGAGAAGGAGAACAGAGTATGCCCCCATTCTCATCTATGGGGCTGCAGTGGATCAGGTTCAGAGCTTCAAGTTCCTTGGTGTCCACATCACCAACAAATTAACATGGTCCAAGCACACCATGACAGTTGTGAAGAGGGCACGACAAATAATTTTCTCCCTCAGGAGACTGGAAAATATTTGGCATGTGTCCTCAGATCCTCAAAAGGTTCTACAGCTGCACCATCGAGAGCATGGTTGCATCACTGCCTGGTATGGCAAGTGCTCGGCCTCCGAACGCAAGGCACTACAGAGGGTAGTACGTACGGCCCAGTACATCACTGGGGCCAAGCTTCCTGATATCCAGGACCTCTATACCAGGCGGTGTCAGTTAGGCCATAAAAATGGTCAAAGACTCCAGTCAACCTATGCTAATCTCATTAGCCTACGTTAGCTCAACCGTCCCGTGGGGGACCCACCGATCCTGTAGAGGTTTGAATTATTTCTTATTTTCATTGATTTAAAAAAAATATATGTATTTTTCTTAACTGTATTGTTGGCTTGCTAAGTAAGCGTTTTCCTTTAATGTCTACACCTGTTGTATTCGGCTGATGTGACAAATAACATTTTGATTTGAAATGATGGGTATGCCCCTTTCCTCAGTGAAGTATGAAATGCTGTGCCATTATGCTGAATTTGAATGGTATGGCCTTTATAACTTGCAGGGATGAGAAATAGGGAGCCAATTTGTTTACTGCACTTATTTCCATGACTGGTCACAACTTATTTTCTCATGGCTCACTCTTGTCCCTCTGCTCAGACATATGGTGAGCGATATGTTTGGAACCTCAAATCACAGTTTCAAATCGCAATGCGTATCGTGAGGTCCCTGTTAATTCCCAGCCCTAGTTTTCTTCAATTTGTAGGCTATAAGTTAAATATTATTAGCCACTATCGGTAGCGACCATAAGTAATTAATAAATATTTAATAATTTAGTGTTTGTTTCCTTTCCTTACATTCATAGAATTCCATTCCTTTGTTTGACTTAGCCTAACTTTATTTGTTTCTTCAATAAACGCTGTCCTGTTATTGTTATTGAGGGTCAAGTAATAGTGGATACTATTTTATGAAGTCGCGATTTATTTTTACTATATTTGTAATTGGCCATGTACAGTAAGCTTATTAAACCATTACTTTGAACTTGACACACGGCGCAAGACATGGCACTTGTCATCGCACAGTTTCATGATCACTGCGGGAAATTAGGGTATATTTGATCATACTATTCTCCATATTATAATTATATTACTTCCAATTTTACCATTTGATGAACTGAATATGGAAGCTTTCAGAATGAATCAATTAATAATTTCTGCGTAAAGGCTCTGTTTTTCTATTCCATTCCGTTTACCTTTCTTTCCTCTGTCTGTGTAGTTGTTCCTGAGGGTCGCTATCAATAGTGGATAATATTAGGCTAAAGTAGTGCAATAATTTGGTACCGGCAGCCTATTTGAATCATTATATAACTCAGACCACACTTAGCATGGTTCGCAAGGACTGGACCGTTGTCATTACAGTTCCATGATTATTGAGGAATAGGGTAGATTTATAGGACTATTATTCAACCCCTATTGTGCACTTTTCTCACTTTCCAATATTTTATGGATTGAATCACTTACAAAATATATAGATTTAAAAATTTTTTTTTTTATGTAAACGCTTTGTAAACTATTTTTCATTATCCATACTTTCCTAACCCTAAAAAAAATATTCTGATCTTGTAGATAATTTAATCTACCAATTGGTGCTGAAATGGAAACATATATATATATATATCTCTTAACCCGTTCTCTCAATGTATTCTAGTTAGTCTGTCGCCAAAATTCAAAATAAAGAGGAACAGTATTTAAAGGGATGGCTTAAGATAAGTGTCCTGAAAACCCTGTTGAATGAAAACACCACAAAAATATGTTCGCCAGCAAGTGGGCAGATTTTCAGCGGTTTAATTAAATGTATTCATTGTGCGCCAGAGAGCCACACTTGCAGAGCGCATTACGCGCCTGCATAAGATACTGTAAGTCTGAATACCAACTACTAAGAAGTGCGTAGGAAAGGTGTGTGTATAGGAAATGTATATCTTTCTTAAGTCTGAATCGGGCCAATAGTGACTGGCAGAAATTGCTGTGTGTTTGTATGTGTGTGTTAGGCGGTGCAGCCCAGTACAGGTGACGTGCTGTTGGATTGTTTTGTGGACGGCTCAACGCGTTGTGAGCTGGAGGGGCGAGTCTTAAAGGTCAACCCTGTAGAGATCCTGGTGCCCTCTGACCTCTCAGACTCCTCCCACCGACTGCTGCTGAGCATCGTCACCGCCAGGTAACCTCTAACCCTGACGTCTCATTCTCCTCAGGCTGCTGAAGAGCACTAAAAGCTTTTGTTTTCTACAAAAGCAAAGGTGATGCATCTCCCAAATAGACTGGGACATCAACAACAGCCTAGTTTCTGGTTGGTTTGGAAAATAGACATGAATACATTTGACCTCTTACACAGCCTGATTCTGCTCTGGCCTCTGCATATATTAAAGTATTTTCTTTTTATAGCATGCAATGAGAGGGAGGGAGATTCAGAATAGTGATGGGGCTGGGATTCAAACCCACGTTGGGGTTGTGCATGTGTACTACAGGTGGTGGTGTTTCCCGCTAGACCAGCCTAGGGCACAACCTCTGCAGTTGTGCCGTCTCTGACTGGGTGGCAGTGCTAGGTGCTGAACACTAGGGGGAAGTAAACGTCTGTCAGAGAGAGAGAGAGCGAGTGAGAGATACGGTGCTCGCCTATGATCTACCCTTTAACCCAGAGTTAATTTAAAGTCATTGTTCTGGTAAGCATGAGTTTCCACTACATTTTTTACACCAGTCAATTCCTTTTTAAATTCATGAGGGGATGTGAACAAGCAAACATTGTTGTACGTTCTCTAAGTGACTGTGAACACTAAGGAGAAGGTGATGTCAGGCTCTCATCTCCATTCATCTTAAAACATGGCTCCCCAACCCTGTTCCTGGGTTTCGCTCCAACCCTAATCTAGCACACCTGATTCTGATAGCTGGTTCATAAGCAAATCGGTTTACTTACAACTGGGGTTGGAGTGAAAACGTACCGGGGGGTAGCACTCCAGGGACAAGATTGGGCAGCCCTGATGTAAAGATTTACTCCTCACTGCTGATGGTCTCTGGGTGATGTCATTTATGAGTGAGTGGCTGCAGGATGCAGGAATGTCTTTGTTCTCATTTTCTGACTTCTCTCTTTCTTTCACAGCTTTCTCTCTTATTCCATTCTGCCATGTTTGTGTGAATCTCTTAACCTGATCTCCTCTGCCCTCTCTTCTGTTGAAGAGGGTGTGGTGTGTGTGTGTGTGTGTCAAAAAGCAGATGTCACTTTCTCCTGACCTTGTGAATTTCATGTGCATTGTCTGAAAGTTGTTTTTATATGGTTAGCCTGGTGTGTTTTTTATTATTTTATTTAATCTTTATTTAACTAGGCAAGCCAGTTAAGAACAAATTCTTATTTACAATGACCGCCTAACCCGGACGATCCTGGGCCAATTGTGCGCCGCCCTATGCGACTCCCAATCACGGCTGGTTGCCTGGAATCGAGCCATGGTCTGTAGTGACGCCTCTAGCACTGAAATGCAGTGCCTTACACCGCTGCGCCACTCGGGAGCCCTATATTGTGTGGATATCATCTTCTGCATGATGACATGTGTTTTAGCATCTCTGGGTGCTACTAACGTTAACTTGTCTCTGGGGTGGGCTAGCCAGAGAGGCCCCTTAGTAACGGTCTCTGTGTGGTTGTCACATGGCTGTCGAGTGCCCAGTTAATGAGATCCTGGGAGGGTTACAATGTAGTGTGTGAAGTCTTTCACTCTGCTAAAATGTAAGACCCTTAACAGTTTCACTGTAATATTCACATGCGTAGGGTTGCAAAATTCCACCCGTGATTTCTGGGAAACTTTCCCCAATTCCCAGGTTAAAGGAATTTTGCAACCATACAAATGCACACACTGATGTCAGTGTTGGACTTGTGAGGTTTTCCAGAAATTTGGGGAATTTTGCAACCCTACCCATGTGAATGTTACGGTGAAAATAAGTATTCAACCCCTTTGTTATGGCAAGCCTAAATAAGTTCAGGAGAACATTTTTGCTTAACATGTTACAATTGTAGAAAAGTGAGAATTCACTTTGTCTACGGATGACAGAGAATGAGTGTAGGGGTCTATGATCCTGCTCTTGATATACCATCTAACTCTATTATCATGTGAACGCTATAAGGCCCGTAATCCTATCCAGTGGGTATGCCAAGGTTGCGAGCCTTGCGTCACCACTCGGAATCAAATCAAATGTATTTATATATCCCTTCTTACATCAGCTGATATATCAAAGTGCTTTACGGAAACCCAGCCCAAAACCCCAAACAACAAGCAATGCAGCTGTAGAAGCACGGTGTATGTATTTTGTCCCCCCCCACACCAAACGCGATCACGACACGCAGGTTAAAATATCAAAAACTCTGAACCAATTATATTAATTTGGGAACAAAAGCATTAAACATTTATGGACATTTAGCTAGCTAGCTAATTTGTCCTATTTAGGCAGCTTTGCTGTTGCTAGCTAATTTGTCCTGGGATATAAACATTGAGTTGTTATTTTACCTGAAATGCGCAAGGTCCTCTACTCCACCAATTAATCCACACATAAAACGGTCATCCGACTCGTTTCTAGTCATCTCTCCTTTTTCTAGGCTTTTTCTTCTCTTGACTTTATATTGCGACTGGCAACTTTCATAAATTAGGTGCATTATCGCCACTGACCTCATTCGTCTGACCCCACGTGGGTATAACCAATGAGGAGATGTCACGTGGGTGACTTCTATTTTAGCCCTTGGCAACGCAGATGCTCGTTGGAGCTCGCAATAATTTAATAATAAAGATTTCTAACAAGGAGCTAATATCTTGCAATCAATGGCCGAGCATTAAGTTATTGAGTTAACCTTAGCTCAGAGATGCACATTTGGAGACCAAGTATATATGCTATGTATGTTGTGAATAACATTTACCATTAGACATTTCACCAAATAATAATTCAAGAAATATTACTCAAATGTGAGAGCTACATTTAAAAGTAATCCGATTTATTACAGTTCCGCAATAAGAATACAATTAGCAAATGGTACATAACAGAAATCTTCACGATAAAAATAATACAAAATAGTCCAAGTCTTAACAGCATAGAACATTCACCACTATGATATACAAACCTAGATCGGTTTACCAATGACTCCACGATCAGTGTTTAAACCATGACCAACATCTGCTCTTTAATTACTTGTTCTTTTTACTTTTACTTTTTTTGTTTGTTATTTGTTTCTTAACTGCATTGTTGGTAAAGGGCTTGTAAGTAAGCATTTCACTGTAAGGTATACAGCTGTTGTATTCAACGCATGTGACAAATAAAATTTGATTTGAATTTAAACCCAGTTTTTATTCTTCCAAGAGCACTAAAATCCCAGTATCTCCCATAGTCTAATTAACATCACTTTGTGAGCAAATGAGGTGAGAAGGGAGGTAAAGGCAAAAAAGGCCATGGTGGCAAAGTAAATACAATATAGCAAGTACAACACTGGAATGGTAGTTTTGCAATGGAAGAATGTGCAAAGTAGAAATAAAAATAATGGGGTGCAAAGGAGCAAAATAAATAAATAAATAAAATACAGTTGGGAAAGAGGTAGTTGTTTGGGCTAAATTATAGGTGGGCTATGTACAGGTGCAGTAATCTGTGAGCTGCTCTGACAGTTGGTGCTTAAAGCTAGTGAGGGAGATAAGTGTTTCCAGTTTCAGAGATTTTTGTAGTTCGTTCCAGTCATTGGCAGCAGAGAACTGGAAGGAGAGGCGGCCAAAGAAAGAATTGGTTTTGGGGGTGCCCAGAGATGTATACCTGCTGGAGCGTGTGCTACAGGTGGGAGATGCTATGGTGACCAGCGAGCTGAGATAAGGGGGGACTTTACCTAGCAGGGTCTTGTAGATGACATGGAGCCAGTGGGTTTGGCGACGAGTATGAAGCGAGGGCCAGCCAACGAGAGCATACAGGTCGCAATGGTGGGTAGTATATGGGGCTTTGGTGACAAAACGGATTGCACTGTGATAGACTGCATCCAATTTGTTGAGTAGGGTATTGGAGGCTATTTTGTAAATGACATCGCCAAAGTCGAGGATTGGTAGGATGGTCAGTTTTACAAGGGTATGTTTGGCAGCATGAGTGAAGGATGCTTTGTTGCGAAATAGGAAGCCAATTCTAGATTTAATTTTGGATTGGAGATGTTTGATATGGGTCTGGAAGGAGAGTTTACAGTCTAACCAGACACCTAGGTATTTATAGTTGTCCACATATTCTAAGTCAGAGCCGTCCAGAGTAGTGATGTTGGACAGGCGGGTAGGTGCAGGTAGCGATCGGTTGAAGAGCATGCATTTAGTTTTACTTGTATTTAAGAGCAATTGGAGGCCACGGAAGGAGAGTTGTATGGCATTGAAGCTTGCCTGGAGGGTTGTTAACACAGTGTCCAAAGAAGGGGCGGAAGTATACAGAATGGTGTCGTCTGCGTAGAGGTGGATCAGAGACTCACCAGCAGCAAGAGTGACCTCATTGATGTATACAGAGAAGAGAGTCGGTCCAAGAATTGAACCCTGTGGCACCCCCATAGAGACTGCCAGAGGTCCGGACAGCAGACCGTCCGATTTGACACACTGAACTCTATCAGAGAAGTAGTTGGTGAACCAGGCGAGGCAATCATTTGAGAAACCAAGGCTGTCGAGTCTGCCGATGAGGATGTGGTGATTGACAGAGTCGAAAGCCTTGGCCAGATCAATGAATACGGCTGCACAGTAATGTTTCTTATCGATGGCGGTTAAGATATCGTTTAGGACCTTCAGCGTGGCTGAGGTGCACCCATGACCAGCTCTGAAACCAGATTGCATAGCAGAGAAGGTATGGTGAGATTCGAAATGGTCGGTAATCTGTTTGTTGACTTTGCTTTCGAAGACCTTAGAAAGGCATGGTAGGATAGATATAGGTCTGTAGCAGTTTGGGTAAAGAGTGTCCCCCCCCCCTTTGAAGAGGGGGATGACCGCAGCTGCTTTCCAATCTTTGGGAATCTCAGACGACACGAAAGAGGTTGAACAGGCTAGTAATAGGGGTGGCAACAATTTTGGCAGATAATTTTAGAAAGAAAGGGTCCAGATTGTCTAGCCCGGCTGATTTGTAGGGGTCCAGATTTTGCAGCTCTTTCAGAACATCAGCTGAATGGATTTGGGAGAAGGAGAAATGGGGAAGGCTTGGGCGAGTTGCTGTTGGGGGTGCAGTGCTGTTGACCGGGGTAGAAGTAGCCAGGTGGAAAGCATGGCCAGCCGTAGAAAAATGCTTATTGAAATTCTCAATTATGGTGGATTTATCAGTGGTGACAGTGTTTCCTATCTTCAGTGCAGTGTGCAGCTGGGAGGAGGTGTTCTTCTTCTCCATGGACTTTACAGTGTCCCAGAACTTTTTAGAGTTAGTGTTGCAGGAAGCAAATTTCTGCTTGAAAAAGCTAGCCTTGGCTTTTCTAACTGCCTGTGTATAATGGTTTCTAGCTTCCCTGAACAGCTGCATATCACGGGGGCTGTTCGATGCTAATGCAGAACGCCATAGGATGTTTTTGTGTTGGTTAAGGGCAGTCAGGTCTGGGGAGAACCAAGGGCTATATCTGTTCCTGGTTCTAAATTTCTTGAATGGGGCATGTTTATTTAAGATGGTTAGGAAGGCATTTAAAAAAAATATCCAGGCATCCTCTACTGACGGGATGAGATCAATATCCTTCCAGGATACCCCGGCCAGGTCGATTAGAAAGGCCTGCTCGCTGAAGTGTTTCAGGGAGCGTTTTACAGTGATGAGTGGAGGTCGTTTGACCCATTACGGATGTAGGCAATGAGGCAGTGATCGCTGAGATCTTGGTTGAAGACAGCAGAGGTGTATTTAGAGGGGAAGTTGGTTAGGATGATATCTATGAGGGTGCCCGTGTTTAAGGCTTTGGGGGGGTACCTGGTAGGTTCATTGATAATTTGTGTGAGATTGAGGGCATCAAGTTTAGATTGTAGGATGGCTGGGGTGTTAAGCATGTTCCAGTTTAGGTCGCCTAGCAGCATGAGCTCTGAAGATAGACAATCAGTTCACATATGGTGTCCAGAGCACAGCTGGGGGCAGAGGGTGGTCTATAGCAGGCGGCAACGGTGAGAGACTTGTTTTTAGAGAGGTGGATTTTTAAAAGTAGAAGTTCAAATTGTTTGGGTACAGACCTGGATAGTAGGACAGAACTCTGCAGGCTATCTTTGCAGTAGATTGCAACACCGCCCCCTTTGGCAGTTCTATCTTGTCTGAAAATGTTGTAGTTTGGAATTAAAATTTCTGAATTTTTGGTGGTCTTCCTAAGCCAGGATTCAGACACAGCTAGAACATCCGGGTTGGCAGAGTGTGCTAAAGCAGTGAATAGAACAAACTTAGGGAGGAGGCTTCTAATGTTAACATGCATGAAACCAAGGCTATTACGGTTACAGAAGTCATCAAAAGAGAGCGCCTGGGGAATAGGAGTGGAGCTAGGCACTGCAGGGCCTGGATTCACCTCTACATCGCCAGAGGAACATAGGAGGAGTAGAATAAGGGTGCGGCTAAAAGCAATAAGAATTGGTCGTCTAGAACGTCTGGAACAGAGAGTAAAATGATGTTTCTGGGGGCGATAAAATAGCATCAAGGTATAATGTACAGACAAAGGTATGGTAGGATGTGAATACAGTGGAGGTAAACCTAGGTATTGAGTGATGAAGAGAGAGATATTGTCTCTAGAAACATCATTGAAACCAGGAGATGTCATTGCATGTGTGGGTGGTGGAACTAATAAGTTGGATAAGGTATAGTGAGCAGGACTAGAGGCTCTACAGTGAAATAAGCCAATAAACACTAACCAGAACAGCAATGGACAAGACATATTGACATTAAGGAGAGGCATGCTTAGTCGAGTGATCAAAAGGGTCCAGTGAGTGGAGAGGGGTTGGGGGTCACGGCGATTTAGACAGCTAGCCAGGCCATCGGTAGCAAGCTAGCATAGAATGGAGGTCTGTTGTTAGCCACCTCTTGCGTTCCGTCAGTAGATTAGTGGGGTTCCGTGTGGTAGAGGGGATTAATCCAAATCACACAACAACAACAAAAAATAAAAACAATAGATCTAGTTATAGAGGCCCAAGAAGAAACATAATAATAAAAATAAATAAATTGTCCGATTGTCTATTCAGATAGCAGCCGGTAAGACAGCTAACGGTTAGCAGGCTGCAGATGGGAGTTCAGGTAAGGTCGCGACGGAGGAGCCAGCCGGATCTCCTTCGGGTAGATAACGTCGGCAGTCCAGTTGTGAAGGCCCGGTGGGGCTCCGCGTAGGCAGTAAAACGGGTCTGGATAGGTGACTGCAGCCCAGGAGCGATTGATGGAACTCAGGAGTGATTGAAGGAGCTGGCTAGCTCCGGAATAATTGATGTTTGCTCCGGAATCGACGAAAGCCGATAGTCACACGGATAGCAGCTAGCTAGCTGTGAGATCCGGGTATGAATGTCCAGAGAGCAGTTGAAATCCAGGTACATGGAGAGAAAAATTGGTCCGGTATGTTCCGTTCTGAGCCGCGCTGCGCCGTACAAAACTGGCGATAGATTTTCAAGCTAAAGGATAGCTGATGACCACAAACCGTGGTTAGCTGAATACTAACGATTTGCCAGTAAAGAAGCGAACTAGCTTCTGAACTAGCTTCTGGATTAGCTACTGGCTAGCTCCTGGCTAGCTTCTTGGAGTTTCTGGCTAGCTTCTGGCTAGCTTCTTGGAGGATTACAGATTTGAGGTAAATAATACTTTTTTATAAATATAAATTGGTGAGGCGGGTTGCAGGAGAGTGTTTTGAAGATGAGTTGATGGAAAATAAAAATCTAAATAAAATGTATGTGAAAAAAGTTGTAAATATATATATATATATATATATATATATACAGGACAAGACGAGGACAAAAGACGTCTGAACTGCTATGCCATCTTGGTTTGAGATAGTTTAGCATAATTTTTGAATGACTACCTCATCTCCGTACCCCACACATACAATTATCTGTAAGGTCCCTCAGTCGAGCAGTGAATTTCAAACACAGATTCAACCACAGACCAGGGAGGTTTTCCAATGCCTCGCAAAGATGTGCACTTATTGATAGATGGGTAAAAATAAGAAAAGTAGACCATGAATATCCCTTTGAGCATGGTAATGTTATTTATTACACTTTGGATGGTGTATCAGTACACCCAGTCACTACAAAGTTACAGGCATCCTTCCTAACTCAGTTGATGGAGAGGAAGGAAACCGGTCTGGGATTTCACCATGAGGCCAACGGTGACTTTATAGCAGTTAGAGTTGAATGGCTGCGATAGGAGAAAACGGAGGATGGATCAACAACATTGTAGTTACTCCACAATACAAACCTGAATTACAGTGAGAAGAAGGAAGCCTGTACAGAATACAACAAATCCAAACCTTGCATCCTGTTTGAAGTAGTACTTTAGTGTCTTATTGCAAAAACTTATTGACCTGAATACAGTGTTCTGTTTGGGGCAAAAAAACTATTTCTAAAGCATAGTGATGGCTGCATCATGTTTTGGGTAATGCTTGTCATTGCTAAGGACTAGGATGTTTTTTAGGATAGAAAGAAAAGGAATAGAGCTAAGCACAGGCAAAATCCTAGAGGAAGACCTGGTTGTCTGCTTTCCAACAGACACTGGGAGACAAATTCACCTTTCAGCAGGACAATAATCTGAAACATTAGGTCAAGTATACACTGGAGTTGTTTACCAAGACGATATTGAATGTTCCTGAGTGGCCTAGTTTCAGTTTTGACTTAAATCGTCTTGAAAATCTATTGCAAGACTTGAAAATGGCTGTCAACGATAGTCAGCAATAGACAACAACAAACTTGAAAGGGCTTAAAATGTGTTTTTTACACTACCGTTCAAAATTTGGGGTCACTTAGAAACGTCCTTGTTTTTTTAATGAAAAGTGCATTTTTTGTACATTAAAATAATTCATCAGAAATAGTGTAGACATTGTTAATGTTGTAAATGACTATTTCCAGCTTTTTAATAAAAAAAGAAGGCGTAGAGGCCCATTATCAGCAATCACCACTCTTGTGATGGTGGCATGTTGTTAGCTAATCCAAGTTTATCATTTTAAAAGGCTAACTGATCATTAGAAAACCCTTTTGTAATTATGTTAGCACAGCTGGAAACTGTTGTCCTGATTAAAGAAGCAATCAAACTGGCCTTCTTTAGACTAGTCGAGTATCTGGAGCATCAGTATTTGTGGGTTTGAATGGCCAGAAACAAAGACTTTCTTCTGAAACTCGTCAGTCTGGCCAAAATTACCCAACTATGTGTGGGAAGCTTGTGGAAAG